>NC_048570.1:9968522-10291022 GCF_013265735.2 Oncorhynchus mykiss
GTCCACGTCCATGTTCTGTAAAGGATGGATTACCAGGTTGTTCATTAAAGTCCTGGTTATTTATTGTACATGTGGACAACAGCAATTTGTTAATGTTCCCTATTAAGATGAACTTGATAACCTCTAGAGCGCAGTCAGCTGTTGTGCTGCATTGTCCTTATGTCATTTAATCTGGCGTGTAGGGTGAAATTTCACCTAGATGCTGATCTTGGGTCATTTTTGTATTTTCCCCACTAATGGGTAATGTTAGGTTTCAGAGAGGAGAAGATGGTCCTAGATCAGATCCTATATCTCTCTATTGTGCCAAACATTAGATTCTAAAGCCAAATTTGAACCCACGCACAACCAATTCTTACTAACTCCGGAAAAAATAATCCCTATTAGTCGGCCATTAACTCAGTGGGTCATGTGACCATCCTAATGTCAAGGGATTGCCTCAAAGCCTGTATCAGACCACCTCTGATTGGATCTCCCGCCATAAGAAGGCATTGCATGGTCTGGAGGTGACTGTTGACCCTCTTTCCCATATGGCATTCTTTGCATAAGTGCTATTGTGGAAACCTGACCTTGCCTGCAGTGTCTATATTTAGCTATAGATTCCTCTCTGCGAATTCCAACAGAAGAAGGTTTTTTCTGTCTTGCAGTGAAGTGAAGGAACATCTGCACGTAGTGCACAGTAGGAAGGCTAAGCCACTGCTGTTACTCACTGACTGGCTGCTGCCCTCCTGTCCATTTGGCAGTCAGTAAAAATCCCTGCCAATTACAGTGTAGACGTCGAAATCCTAACAACATATAAAACAAATCGAATAAAAAAAAAAACTTTAATTTACACCTCACTTTAGAAACCTCTGCAGTTTTGAGACGGCATACTGCTGCATGTTCGATGGAGATACAATGGGACCAGATGAAAACATTTCCTTTTCCAAGAGATAACGACAGCGGGAATATGTTTGTGCCTACCTCTATCTAGGCTGTGACTCTCTCCTCTGTCATTTCTCTCATTTTCTCTGTGTGAAACTGAATAGACTGTGCCGCTGTATGAAGCCCAGCCAAACTCTCTAGGCAGACTAAATGAGCCACTCATTTCCTGGCTTAACACAAATAATACCCTCTGAATACCCAGACCACAGCTCAAAGCCTCACAGCACGGGCCAAGGATGATCTTAAACAGCCTAAGCACATACATGCATGTAATTGAATAGTGGAATAGTTTGAATAGTTGGAATAGTGGAATAGTAGAATAGTGGAATAGTTTGAATAGTTGGAATAGTGGAATAGTAGAATAGTGGAATAGTAGAATAGTGGAATAGTGGAATAGTGGAATAGTAGAATAGTGGAATAGTGGAATAGTAGAATAGTGGAATAGTAGAATAGTGGAATAGTGGAATAGTAGAATAGTGGAATAGTAGAATAGTGGAATAGTGGAATAGTGGAATAGTAGAATAGTGGAATAGTAGAATAGTGGAATAGTAGAATAGTGGAATAGTGGAATAGTGGAATAGTAGAATAGTGGAATAGTGGAATAGTAGAATAGTGGAATAGTTTGAATAGTTGGAATAGTGGAATAGTAGAATAGTGGAATAGTGGAATAGTAGAATAGTGGAATAGTAGAATAGTGGAATAGTTTGAATAGTTGGAATAGTGGAATAGTAGAATAGTGGAATAGTGGAATAGTAGAATAGTGGAATAGTGGAATAGTTTGAATAGTTGGAATAGTGGAATAGTAGAATAGTGGAATAGTGGAATAGTAGAATAGTGGAATAGTGCGTAGGGTAGGTTATACGAATAGTAAATATCCTAAAAGTCAAACAACAGGCCATAGCATTATCAACCAGCTCTATTGCCAAATATAAATTGAAAACATTCACCTCTGTGGTTACGACTCCTGTCATTGAGCAGTGTTCATTGGATTATGTAATGTCAATTGCAATTACAAAATGTATGGTTACATTGTTTGTTACCAGTTGTTCCATACGTCTGAGTGCCCCAATAAATATTTCCTTCTGGGACCTATAAAAGCTTTTTATTCCACCATTGATTAGATACGGATTGCACTCATTTACAAAGAAACAAAGGTGTGCCTTGGGTATGAAACAAACCTTTTATGTAATAACATTAAATGGATCTGATTGAAACTGTAGAACAATATCTAAGCATACATTTGACATTCTCTCTCTTCAACCAACGGTAGCCTACGTAGATTCTTAATATGGCATTCCATAGCCCCATTTCATGACTGACATGAGTCACTTTTCTTGAAAATTCTTAACATCTTTTTTTGTGGTCTGTATAGTTTTATTGAAGTCCAATTTGACTTTATTGAAGTCATAATTTCCTACCTCATGAAGTATTACCTCTGTTGGTTAATAGACACATTTACTCACAAACCCCCTAGATCTTCCCAGCTGTGATGAAACATCTGTTCCAAACACAGAGAGAAAAGAGCTGAATGAGTTCCACCTCATCTGGCCTTGGTGCCACAGTCTATTCCCTACAGACCACAGCTCAAAGCCTCACCGAACGGGCCAAGGACGCAACCACACACATACACACACACACACACACACACACACACACACACACACACACACACACACACACACACACACACACACACACACACACACACACACACAGTTACAAGAGAGCGAGCAAATACCCAGAAAATCAAATAACATTTTATTGGTCACATACACATATTTAGCAGGTGTTATAGCAAAATGTTTGTGTTCCTAGCTCAGTGCAGTAGTATCTAACAATTCACAACAATACACACACATCTAAAAGTAAAAGAATGGAATTAAGAAATGTCTAAATATTAGGACGAGCAATGTCGGAGTGGCATTGACTAGAATACAGTAGAATACAAGAAGACAATGACTATAAAAAGAGATGCCTGAAATAGTTCATCCTATATAGAAATTACACCTGAATATGTGTTATTATGCCTTGCTTAATTTCCAATAACACCTAAATGTCTGATAGAGCTACTAGTCTAGCTAGAGTATAGAGTAGAGTATGTGTTCAGTCTGTGTAATATTCATGCCGTTTTTAGAAAATATACTTGACGAAAGTCAGGTGATCTCTTACGTAGCGTCTGCATCACCATACCCTACATAGTGCACTACTTTTGGCCAGAGCACGATAGTCAAAAGTAGTGCACGATGTTATCGAATAGAGTGCTATTTGGGACACAGGATTTGTCTGCAAAATTTCCCGTGAGAGTATAGCATTCTGTTCTCTGACTGACATTTCAATTTCATCAGGGATTGCTCAGTTCTGCGTGTTGCTGAGCGGCTGTACCTATGCTTTTATAACTTTCAGACACCCAACAGTTGGTCCTGGAGCGTGGTAATGTGCAAGTAATCATCCCAAGTGGTTTTTGATTCATTCATTATTAATTCATGCACAATTCCAAACCCAAATCGCACTTAATTACGTCTCTGATTCCAGCAGTGACCAATATTGACGTAATTAAATAATTATGAGCTTGCCATCGCATCTTCCAAATGTCAAGAATGGAAAAATATGTTTTCTGAATATAAATGAAAAGCAGATTACAGTGAGGTGTGCTGTGTGAGGGGAATGCTGTGGTCGTGATCACACAGTCCTGAAGGACGTCACATAATGCTCTTGTGTAATCAATGGGCAGCTTTCAAACGATCAGCCAGTGTCTTCTCAGAATATGCAGTATTAGCGTATTTTAGTTTGCTTGCTTGTTCGGTATTGGGCACACAATTTAGAAATGCATAAATCTTTTTATGAATATAGGTAAGGCCACCAACATAAAATGGCAGCCATATAGCCAAAAGTAAATCACTCATCTGAACCCCTTCCTCCTTCACATAAAGCTAATGTAATTGCGAAGGCCTACGTCCATCATGTTAGTTGATTTTCTCTCTCCTTGTGACTCATACTTAAACCGTGCTTTACTTGACATAAGCCCTTAGCTTCCCATACCATAGGGCATAGGCCATTGACAAATGACTTCCATTTTGCTCGTTCTGGGGCAAGTTTTTCCAACAGTTGAGGCCCGCTTCCTACATGAATTGTAACATGTTCCGTTATTCTCCTGAGATGAAAGGAACAGGTGTGAGCATGGACGCCCCAACACACCGCAGCTCCAGCCTCGGCCTTCAAACATACCAGAGTTTGTGTTGACATTCTAAAGAGGTGTTAGGTCAAAGGTCATGTCAGCCTCCCTCTCCTGTCACCTTTTGAGCTCTTAATACAGGCTCTATCTTGAGAGAGAGCAGAGAAAACAGATATTGTTAAAGTCCAAAGATCAGTCTTCATGAAAGAGCTTCATGTGTCTGAAATAGTTATTGGTTAAACACCTTGTTAAATGTTACTAAAATCAACCCTTATTGGTTAAACACCTTGTTAAATGTTACTAGAATCAACCCTTATTGGTTAAACACCTTGTTAAATGTTACTAGAATCAACTCTTATTGGTTAAACACCTTGTTAAATGTTACTAGAATCAGCTCTTATTGGTTAAACACCTTGTTAAATGTTACTAGAATCTCTTATTGGTTAAACACCTTGTTAAATGTTACTAGAATCTCTTATTGGTTAAACACCTTGTTAAATGTTACTAGAATCAACTCTTATTGGTTAAACACCTTGTTAAATGTTACTAGAATCAGCTCTTATTGGTTAAACACCTTGTTAAATGTTACTAGAATCAACCCTTATTGGTTAAACACCTTGTTAAATGTTATTAGAAGCTCTTATTGGTTAAACACCTTGTTAAATGTTACTAGAATCAACCCTTATTGGTTAAACACCTTGTTAAATGTTATTAGAATCTCTTATTGGTTAAACACCTTGTTAAATGTTACTAGAATCTCTTATTGGTTAAACACCTTGTTAAATGTTACTAGAATCTCTTATTGGTTAAACACCTTGTTAAATGTTACTAGAATCAACCCTTATTGGTTAAACACCTTGTTAAATGTTATTAGAATCTCTTATTGGTTAAACACCTTGTTAAATGTTACTTGAATCTCTTATTGGTTAAACACCTTGTTAAATGTTACTAGAATCTCTTATTGGTTAAACACCTTGTTAAATGTTATTAGAAGCTCTTATTGGTTAAACACCTTGTTAAATGTTATTAGAAGCTCTTATTGGTTAAACACCTTGTTAAATGTTACTAGAATCAACCCTTATTGGTTAAACACCTTGTTAAATGTTACTAGAATCTCTTATTGGTTAAACACCTTGTTAAATGTTACTAGAATCTCTTATTGGTTAAACACCTTGTTAAATGTTACTAGAATCAACCCTTATTGGTTAAACACCTTGTTAAATGTTATTAGAATCAACCCTTATTGGTTAAACACCTTGTTAAATGTTACTAGAATCAACCCTTATTGGTTAAACACCTTGTTAAATGTTACTAGAATCAACCCTTATTGGTTAAACACCTTGTTAAATGTTACTAGAATCAACCCTTATTGGTTAAACACCTTGTTAAATGTTACTAGAATCAACCCTTATTGGTTAAACACCTTGTTAAATGTTACTAGAATCAACCCTTATTGGTTAAACACCTTGTTAAATGTTATTAGAATCTCCTTTTGGTTAAACACCTTGTTAAATGTTATTAGAAGCTCTTATTGGTTAAACACATTGTTAAATGTTACTAGAATCAACCCTTATTGGTTAAACACCTTGTTAAATGTTACTAAAATGAGCTCTTATTGCATGCGTATGACATATACGTTTCTACAAGGGGCTAGGACAGTGTTATGAACAATGCTATGAAACATGAATAAGTGTTTAACCTAAAGCTAGCACATATTGTTTGCCAGTGTTATGAACCATGCTATGAAACATGAATAAGTGTTTATTAACCTAAAGCTAGCACATATTGTTTGCCAGCCTCACGTCAAATGCTATTCATAACAGATGTTATGTATGAATGCAATTCTTATGAAGGTGTTGATTAGGAAGTAAAATATGCCACTCAAAGATAGTACATTCTCGTTCTCATGATTCTATCTATAGCTTTGTCAGGTCATTGTTGTAGCCAATTCATTGTATCCTCAATGGAAATACAGACTGCATAAATAGCCTAAAAATATCTTCAAAATATCTTCCTTTGAGATCTAAGTCTAGGCATTGGTTGTACACATGTTGCTACTCTCATAGGACCGAGGTCTGTCTTCTCAAGTCATCTGTTACAAGGAAGAAACCTTGCCTATACTGTACATACTATCATACAGTGAAAACCTGCTATTAGCACTAATGGACCATGTTACTTACTTTTGCGTTATATTTTACATTAACACTCTCAACAAGCAACAGTTAACGATCCCAATAGTCAAAGAAAAATTCCAGAAGTCTTCTTTTCCGTTAGTTTATAACTAATGCAGAAGTAGAAGTGAGGCGGTCATAACCTTGACCAGGTTAACGTCTCCCTGACCGCTATGTCACTCTGCAAGAGATTGCTCAGCTGTGATTCCAGTGATAGAGTGCCTGAGATCCAAACTATCTCGGCTTAGACACAACAAGTTCATTCACCTTGGAGAAACACGTCTCTACACCGAACCAGAAAAATAAACACTAAAGAGGTAGAAAAAGGATCGTAACAACACATTACTAACTTTTCAAACAGTAGCTATCAGCAACACAAGGTGGGGTAGGCCTGGCGTGGTCTATAAATAAAACATCCTACTTGAATGAGTCTGAAGAAGAAGCAGAAGAAGAAGAAGCAGAAGAAGAAGAAGAAGAAGAAGAAGAAGAAGCAAAAGAAGAAGAAGAAGAAGAAGAAGAAGAAGAAGCAGAAGAAGAAGAAGCAGAAGCAGAAGAAGAAGTAGAAGAAGAAGAAGAAGAAGCAGAAGCAGAATCAGAAGCAGAAGAAGCAGAAGCAGAAGCAGAAGAAGAAGCAGAAGAAGCAGAAGCAGAAGCAGAAGCAGAATAAGAAGCAGAAGAAGAAGAAGAAGAAGCAGAAGCAGAGGAAGCAGAAGCAGAAGAAGCAGAAGCAGAAGAAGAAGAAGCAGAAGAAGAAGAAGCAGAAGCAGAAGCAGCAGCAGAAGAAGAAGAAGCAGAAGCAGAAGAAGAGGACGCAGAAGAAGAAGCAGAAGCAGAAGCAGAAGAAGAAGAAGCAGAAGCAGAAGAAGAAGAAGAAGAAGCAGAAGAAGAAGAAGCAGAAGAAGAAGCAGAAGCAGAAGCAGAAGAAGCAGAAGAAGAAGCAGAAGCAGAAGAAGAAGAAGCAGAAGCAGAAGAAGCAGAAGAAGAAGCAGAAGCAGAAGAAGCAGAAGCAGAAGAAGAAGAAGAAGAAGAAGAAGAAGTAGTTGGAACAAGAGAATGCAGCTTTCTTTGAAGCTCTGGATCACTTTCCCCCGGATGGTTAAGAATGTTTTGAAGATTAGTCATGGGATTTAGAATTAAGAAAAGAGAAGAAGTAATAATAACGTTCTCAGGAGAAGTCCTGCTGAGACAGAGGAGGAGGGGCCAAGGGGCTGAAGGCAGTCCATTGTTGTCCTCCCTCTCACTGATAATGGTAAAATCCAGACTGTAACAGAGATGATTGCGATACAAGCTCTGAACCTAAAAACAACACAATGAAGGAGGTGGCGGTGCATGCATTTCACATTCAGTTGTGATACTGATATTCACAGCACAGAGGTTGACCAAGAGATATAGCTACCAATACATGCAGAAAGCAATTATGAAAAGGAGGAACGAAACACACCCATTGCATGTGCATTATAATGCCCCAGAGAGAATAAAGGAATAACTGTATACAGTTAGGCTCGCGAGCCTCCTGATTTGCCGTCATGTAAGCTTGCGGGATGAGGCTGCTCGCGAGGCTAGTATACAGTACCAGGAAGAGAACATTCTACAGCATCGACTAACCAGACTATGTAATCTGTATTGAAATAAGTTAACAGCCCTCCTAAAATATAATAGGATTTTCATATGGTACGATTGAATTCTTATCATAGCATGCCCTTAGGCTTGAGCTGCTTTATTTGTCATTTATAATGACCCTTTCATTTATTTCCCTCCATGCCTGAATAAACATTGACAGTACATACAATGCAGTGCCACTCAGATATATTGTATCTCGGCAGATATCTCACAACAATAGGTGTTAATCTTGGTCCTTTGCAGCTCTGGTAAAAGAATGATAGCAAATCTGTTTAACTGATCACAACCTAAGAGGCTATAAAGTAAACACAAACACTATTATTACTATACTCCCTTTACTTCTTTATGAAGTGTGATGCAGAGATTTTCTTTTCAATTGACCAGCCATTATTTATTTATTTTACCTTTATTTAACTAGGCAAGTCAGTTAAGAACAAATTCTTATTTTCAATGATGGCCTAGGAACAGTGGGTTAACTGTCTGTTCAGGGGCAGAACGACAGACCTTGTCAGCTGGGGGATTTGAACTTCCAACGCTTTAACCACTAGGCTACCCTGCCGCCCCTTCTGTTACAGAGGATAGAAGGCCATATTTCTTGCCCATTGTGTCAACATTTACAGTTCCACAAAGCACTATTACACATCCTTAAACATCCTGTATTCATGTGGACTATATTTACATATTTTAGGAGGAGATGGGAACCACGGGCTACCGGGCTACAGTGGTGCTCCAGGTCAGGTGGATGTATTGAATAAGCCCCAACTTCACAGTAGCAATAAAGCTGCAATATGTAATGTTTTGGGTGATCTGACCAAATTCACATAGAAATGTGAGTTATAGATCTGTCATTCTCATTTAAAGTGAGTCTATGAAGTGGTAGATATGTTCCATGTGCGCTATTTCTATGCTTAAGTTTCATCCTTTATTTTCGGTTTTGTACACCAGCTCCAAACAATATTTTTGGTTATGGAAAAAATATATTTCACAGCGATTAAATTGTACAATGATTCCCTACACTGTACTTGCTTGTTTTGTCACATAAATTGAAATTAAGCAAACTATTAGAATTTTAGTAACCAGGAAATGGCGGAGCAATTTCTGCATAGTGCACCATTAATTCACAGTAGATGAAGAAGATGAAGAACTTAATGGTGTATGTGGAGGTAGGTGATAAAAACACCTGCTTCTTTTCCATGAAATGCCTTCCCATGCAGACAGAACGACTATGAAAATAAATAGAGGATTGTGGGAGTTGGGTGGGGGCTTGGAGGAGGGGACTGGGGGCAGAAGGAAGGACAGACTAAAAATCAGAGCCAGGAATCCCTCTTTCAACCATTAAACAAGAACTCTCGCAAAATTGTAGCACTTTGGCCCCATTTAAGTGCTGCTCCTAATATCGATATTAAAAGGAATTCACAGAAACATAGTGTGGAGAGGAATCAAAAGTACATTAAGCTGATAAAGATGTCATTCCCTGACAGAGATATGAGGCTATAGTATCAAGGCCAGGTCACTGCCTGGGCTGGCTGGCCCACTCTCTCCCCCTCTCCCATTTGTAAGATCCACACCCAGATTTACAGTCCCTCTTCTCAGTCTTCTCTCTGAATGCGTACCAAAAATGTCCCCCTATTCTCTATTTAGCGCACTACACAGCAGGGCCCACAGTCAAAAGTAGTGCACTATATAGGGATTAGGGTGCTGTTTGGGACGCATAGTCTGTAAATGCTGGCTCTGTTCTCCATACCTCACACGGAAGGGATTATACCATAAGGGGTTCAATTATGTTCAACCTTGCAAACTGTGACATGGTTGACACAGCTATCGAACCTGTTGGTTTGTATTTACACCGAAATTCATTCACATGTCATAGCTGTATTGAAACAGGAAGTCTAACATTTTTAAAGAATCATATGTTTAGAGAGAGATAAATCATCAATTTCAAGATGATAAAAGTTTGCTGGGGGAAAAAGTTTTGGAGGGTAGAAAACCTGGAAGATGAATGAAGAGGAAGAGAGGAGACGCCACTGTTTCGTTGATGTTCAGCAAAATTTGGAATTCAAGGAAATCTGGCCTGCTTATCTTTGCTGTCAGAGATGTTGATTTTAATATGACAGCCCTCTGAGTGTACACACAGAAAACACTTTGAACAGCCCAGAGACATCAGGAGGATCAAAAGAAATACCCCCCTTTGATTACCGACTCATACATATTTGTGTATTTCCCTCTGTTGCTAGAGGGAGTGTATTGGTTATCTCAGAAACCCACAGCATCGTTGAGGAACCTTTGAACTAGGTGGATAAGCTCCTACTTTAGAATGTGGACCGGTGAATTACTTCTCTGTGAGTTACAGGGAAGCTTGTGAAGGGGAAAATGTTAAACTGTGGCATAACCATGGCTGTAGTTCACCAAGCTGTACACTGTCATAAAATAATAACGCTGTCATGACATATTATTGTGCCAAACTTGCCGAGACATACGCCCACTAGTGGACCACAAGAAACACAAGTCTTCTGATGTTTTCATTCATTTATCACATTTTATATTTGAGCCGGCCTAGTAGGATTCAGAGCCGGCCTAGTAGGATTCAGAGCCGGCCTAGTAGGATTCAGAGCCGGCCTAGTAGGATTCAGAGCCGGCCTAGTAGGATTCAGAGCCGGCCTAGTAGGATTCAGAGCCGGCCTAGTAGGATTCAGAGCCGGCCTAGTAGGATTCAGAGCCGGCCTAGTAGGATTCAGAGCCGGCCTAAGTAGGATTCAGAGCCGGCCTAAGTAGGATTCAGAGCCGGCCTAGTAGGATTCAGAGCCGGCCTAGTAGGATTCAGAGCCGGCCTAAGTAGGATTCAGAGCCGGCCTAGTAGGATTCAGAGCCGGCCTAGTAGGATTCAGAGCTGGCCTAGTAGGATTCAGAGCCAGCCTAGTAGGATTCAGAGCCGGCCTAGTAGGATTCAGAGCCGGCCTAGTAGGATTCAGAGCAGGCCTAGTAGGATTCAGAGCCGGCCTAGTAGGATTCAGAGCCGGCCTAGTAGGATTCAGAGCCGGCCTAGTAGGATTCAGAGCCGGCCTAGTAGGATTCAGAGCCGGCCTAGTAGGATTCGATATTAATCTGTGTTAAAATTGTCAACAAAAGTAAACTAAATACAAAATAACGCAGGTGTTTCTTTTGGAGTGGAGTTCCTTCAAGCATCATCCAATTCCTCTCATCTCTGTTTTAGATGTACACCCTTACCTGTTCGGAAAGGTGCAAGGTCGCTATCGTTTCAAAATGCTAATGAAGACAAATATAGTCATAACAACAACCACTGTTGGAGGACTCTCCTCTTAGGCTACTCACTGTTATTAGTTATTAATCATACATTAAATATACAAAAGTATGTGGACACTCCTTCAAATGAGTGTATTTGACTATTCCAGCCACACACGTTGCTTACAGGTGTATAAAATTCAGCACACAACCGAGCAATCTCCATAGACAAACATTGGCAGTAGAATGGCCTAACTGAAGAGCTCCGTGACATTCAACGTGGCACCGTCATAGGATGCCACCTTTCCAACAAGTCAGTTCATCAAATTTCTGCCCTGTTAGAGCTGCCCCAGTCAACCCCACCCTGCTCCTTAACCCAGACCCAACCCCTCCCTGCTCCTTAACCCAGACCCCAACCCCACCCTGCTCCTTAACCCAGACCCCAACCCCACCCTGCTCCTTAACCCAGACCCCAACCCCACCCTGCTCCTTAACCCAGACCCCAACCCCACCGTAAGTGCCGTAAGTGCTGTTATTGTGAAGTGGAAAAATTTAGGAGCAACAACGGCTCAGCCGCGAACTGTTAGGCCACACAAGCTCACAGAACTGGACTCCCAAGTGCTGAAGCGTAAAAATGCAAAACACTCACCACTGAGTTCCAAACTGCCTCTGAAGGCAGCGTCAGCACAATAACTTATTGTTATTCTGGAGCTTCATGAAATGTGTTTCCATGGCCGAGCAGCCACACACACAAGCCTACATGTCCATATACGTTTGGTTATTTAGTGTATGTCTCAGAAATACTTGGAGGCAAAATGAAATGTGCCGTGAGTGACCTACACAGACAACCTTCAATGAAAGAACATCCTTCACTAAATGAATATCATTGAACCCATCTAATTGAATGTTTTCACCTTTCTGTAGTGCTGTAAAATCGTGTAGAAAATTACAAAAATACAGGAGAAAAACATAATGTGGAGACCTTGACTGAGGGAGCAGAAATATTAGCTTCCTCATTAATCATTTAGAAGCCATTGTTATGCTAACTTGATTAATATATTTATCATCAATTGACCGCCCTCTCTGAGACCGCGGCCTGCTTTATGTGGAAGAGGGATACATAAAGGAGACTGGTGGGAGAAGGTTAATTAGGTCCTGTGTCAGCGAGGTGGCAAGCAGATCCAGAATAATGCAAAAGGAACTTGGACAAATGACTCAAATCATATCAAATTGTAGGCGAAACGGTGAAATGCTTACTTACGGGCCCTTCCCCACAACGCAGAGAGAAAAATTGAAAAGTAATACAAAGATAATAACAAAGAATAAATACACAATGAGTACCGATAACTTGGCTATCCATATGCACAGGGTACCAGTACTGAGTCGATGTGCAGGGGTACGAGGTAATCGAGGTAGATATTAAATATAGGTAGGGGTAAGGTGACTAGGCAACAGGATAGATACTGAGCGGCAGCAGCAGTAAAAATGAGTCATGATGAGATGAGTAAAAAGAGTTGTGCCTTGGGGGTTTAATGTAGAGAGTCCGGGCCACTATTTGGTTAGCTATTTAGCAGTGTTATGGCTCGCTCCACTTCAGCCCCGTTGATGTGGATGGGGTTGTACGCGGCCCTCCATTTCCTGTAGTCCACCATCAGCTCCTTTTCTTGGTTGTTGTCCTGGCAGCACACTACTAGGTCACTGATCTCCTCCCTATAGGCTGTCTCATCTTTGTCTGTGATCAGGCCTACTACCGTTGTGTGGTCAGCAACTTTTATGACGGTGTTTGAGTCATGCACGGCCACGCTGTGGTGGGTGAACAGAGAGTACAGGAGGGGACTAAGCACGCAACCCTGAGGGTTCCCCGTGTTGAGGGTCACCGTGGCGGATGTGTTGTTGCCAAACCTCACCACCTGGGAGCAGACCATCAGGATGTCCAGGAGCCAGTTGCAGATGAAGGTGTTCTATCCCAGGGTCCTGAGATTAGTGATGAGCTTGGAGGGCACTATAGTGTTGAACGCCGCTGTAGTCAATTCCTCTTATCCAGGTGGGAGAGAGCAGTGTGGAGTGCAATAGAGATTGCGTCATCTGTTGATCGGGGTGGAATGCAAATTGGAGTGGGTCCAGGGTGTCTGGGATGATGGTGTTGATGATGACTAGACTTTCAAAGCATTTTATGGCTACACATGTGAGTGCTACAGGATGATAGTCATTTGGACAGGTTACACTGGCGTTCTTGGGCACAGGGACTATGGTGGTCTGCTTGAAACATGTAGGTATTACAGACAGGGTCAGTGAGCGGTTGGAAATGTCAGTGAAGACAGTTGCCAGCTGATCAGGTCATGCTATGAGTTAGGGTTGCAAAATTCCAGGAACTTTCCCAAAATTCCCAGGTTTTCCAGAAATCCCAGTTGGAGGTTTCCCTGGAATCAGTACGGAATAAGTAGGAAATTCGGGAATCTTCCAAAAACCTGGGAATTTTAGGGATATTACCGGAATTTTGCAACTGTGCTCTGAGTAAGCGTCCTGGTAATCTGCCTTGTGAATGTTAACCTGTTTAAAGGTCTTACTCACATCGGCTACGGAGAGCGTGATCACACAGTAGTCCAGAACAGCAGGTGCTCTAATGGTTGGTGGTTCAGTGTTGTTTGCCTCGAAGTGAGCATAGAAGGAATTTTGCTCATCTGGTTGGCTCACGTCTGGGAAGCTTGTAGCTGGGTCTTCCTTTGTAATCAATCTTAGTCCTGTATTGATACTTTCCCTATTTGATGGCTTATCGGAGGTTGTCGCGGAGTTGAACGCGGAAGTCTCTAGCCTTTAGTTTATTGTGGATGTTGCCTGTAATCCATGGCTTCTGGTTGGGATATGTACTTACGATCACTGAGGGGATGAATTCGATACACTTATTAATGAAGCCGGTGACTGATGTAGTAAAGTCCTTAGTGTTATCAGATGAATACCAGAACATATTCCAGTCTGTGCTTGTGAAAACAGTCCTGTAGCATAGCATCCATGTCCACTGACCACTTCCATATTGAGTGCGTCACTGGCACTTCCTGTTTGAGTTTTTGCTTGTAAGCAGGAAGCAGGAGGATAGAGGTATGGTCGATTTGCCAAATGGAGGGCGAGGGACAGCCATGTATGTGTTTCTGAGTGTGGAGTAAAGGTGATCTAGAGTTGTGTCTCCTCTAGCTGTACAGGTGACATCCTGGTAGAAATGATGTTTTAAAAAAAATCAGTTTCACTGCATTAAAATCACTGGCCACGAGAAGTGCCACCTTTGGATGTGCATTTGCTTGTTTGCTTATGGCCCTAAGCAGCTCGTTGAGTGCAGAGTCTTGGTGCCAGAATCCATTTGTGGAGGTAAATAGATGTTTACGGTAAATAGTATGTTCTGCAGCTGATCATGAGGTATTTTATTAACTCAGGCGAGCAAAACATTCAAGATTTCCTTAACATTAGAGATCTCGCACCAGCTTTTGTTAGCAAAGAGAAACACCCCTCCCCCTACCACCTTACCTGCTGTCCGATCAGTCTGCAGTCCGATCAGTCTGCAGTCCGATCAGTCTGCTGTCCGATCAGTCTGCTATCTGATCAGTCTGCTGTCCGATCAGTCTGCAGTCCGATCAGTCTGCTGTCCGATCAGTCTGCAGTCCGATCAGTCTGCTGTCCGATCAGTCTGCAGCCCGATCAGTCTGCTGCCCGATCAGTCTGCTGTCCGATCAGTCTGCTGTCCGATCAGTCTGCTTTTCGATCAGTCTGCTGTCCGATCAGTCTGCAGTCCGATCAGTCTGCTGTCCGATCAGTCTGCTGTCCGATCAGTCTGCAGTCCGATCAGTCTGCTGTCCGATCAGTCTGCAGTCCGATCAGTCTGCTATCCGATCAGTCTGCTATCCGATCAGTCTGCTGTCCGATCAGTCTGCTGTCCGATCAGTCTGCAGTCCGATCAGTCTGCTGTCCGATCAGTCTGCAGTCCGATCAGTCTGCTGTCCGATCAGTCTGCTGTCTTGACGATGCATAGAAAAACTAGATGTTTACGGTAAATAGTATGTTCTGCAGCTGATCATGAGGTATTTTATTAACTCAGGCGAGCAAAACATTCAAGATTTCCTTAACATTAGAGATCTCGCACCAGCTTTTGTTAGCAAAGAGAAACACCCCTCCCCCTACCACCTTACCTGCTGTCCGATCAGTCTGCAGTCCGATCAGTCTGCAGTCCGATCAGTCTGCTGTCCGATCAGTCTGCTATCTGATCAGTCTGCTGTCCGATCAGTCTGCAGTCCGATCAGTCTGCTGTCCGATCAGTCTGCAGCCCGATCAGTCTGCTGCCCGATCAGTCTGCTGTCCGATCAGTCTGCTGTCCGATCAGTCTGCTTTTCGATCAGTCTGCTGTCCGATCAGT
The DNA here is from genome assembly GCF_013265735.2 of Oncorhynchus mykiss. Lineage (NCBI taxonomy): Eukaryota > Metazoa > Chordata > Actinopteri > Salmoniformes > Salmonidae > Oncorhynchus > Oncorhynchus mykiss. The sequence goes on from NC_048570.1 coordinate 9,984,046, forward strand.
CTGCAGTCCGATCAGTCTGCTGTCCGATCAGTCTGCTGTCCGATCAGTCTGCAGTCCGATCAGTCTGTTGTCCGATCAGTCTGCAGTCCGATCAGTCTGCTATCCGATCAGTCTGCTATCCGATCAGTCTGCTGTCCGATCAGTCTGCTGTCCGATCAGTCTGCAGTCCGATCAGTCTGCTGTCCGATCAGTCTGCAGTCCGATCAGTCTGCTGTCCGATCAGTCTGCTGTCTTGACGATGCATAGAAAAACCAGCAATCCATGTCCTCAATCAGCCAAGACTCTTGGAAAAAATGTAGGTCCTGTTGATAGGATAGTCTTGAACGGAGTTCATCCATTTGATCTGCAGTGACTTCACATTCTCCAACAGAACCGAGGGCCATAGCTGTCTATTTGTTGCCGCTTCGCTTGCCTCTTCTTTCCCAACACTTCCTCTTTCAAGTCCCGGGGACGAGGGCCTGGTCTGGAGTAAGCAGAACGTCTAGAGCTGCCGAATTGCTGAAGTGCAAATCTTCATCCAAATCAAGGTTAATGATCGCTGTTATGATGTCCAGAAGCCAGTTTCAGTCAGTTCCAGTCTTTCAGAAAAAAAAGAAAAGCTAAGATCAGCATAAAAAAAAACACACAAAACAGAAGAATTGGTCAGGAGCCCGTAAAATGGACGCTATTCACTGTAGCTCCATCACAGCACAAATAGGGCGTTAGTGTTAACAAGAATTTAAGCTTCCTGCCAATATCAGATACAGTTGAAGTCGGAATTTTACATACACTTAGGTAGGAGTCATTAAAACTGTTTTTTCAACCACCCAACTACTTTGTGATTGACACAATACATTTTTCCAACAATTGTTTACAGACAGATTATTTTACTTATAATTAACTGTATCACAATTCCAGTTGGTCAGAAGTTTATATACGTTAAGTTGACTGTGCCTTTAAACAGCTTGGAAATTTCCAGAAAATGACGTCATGGCTTGGGAAGCTTCTGATAGGCTAATTCACATCATTTGAGTCAATTGGAGGTGTACCTGTGGATGTATTTCAAGGCCTACCTTCAAACTCACTGCCTCTTTGCTTGAAATCATGAGAAAATCTTAAGAAATCAGCCAAGACCTCAGAAAAAAAATGTAAACTTCCACAAGTCTGGTTCATCCTTGGGAGCAATTTCCAAACGCCTGAAGGTACCACGTTCATCTGTACAAACAATAGTACGCAAGTAGAAACACCATGGGACCACGCAGCCGTCATACCGCTCAGGAAGGAGACACGTTGTGTCTCTTAAAGATGTACTTTGGTGCGAAAAGTGCAAATCAATCCCAGAACAACAGCAAAGGACCTTGAGAAGATGCTGGAGGAAACAGGTACAAAAGTATTTACAGTATATCCACAGTAAAACAAGTCCTATATCGACATAACCCGAAAGGCCATTCAGCAAGGAAGAAGCCACTGCTCCAAAACCGCCATAAAAAAGCCAGACTACAGTTTGTAACTGCACATGGGGACAGAGATTGTACTTTTTAGAGACATGTCCTCTGGTCTGATGAATCAAATATAGAACTGTTTGGCCATAATGACCATCGTTATGTTTTTAGGAAAAAGGGGGAGGCTTGCAAGCCGAAGAACACCATCCCAGCTGTGAAGCACAGGGGTGGCAGCGTCATGTTGTGGGGGTGCTTTTCTGCAGGAAAATTATGTGGATATATTGAAGCAACATCTCAAGACATCAGTCAGGAAGTTAAAGCTTGGTCGCAAATGCGTCTTCCAAATGGACAATGATCCCAAGCATACTTCCAAAGTTGTGGCAAAATGGCTTAAGGACAACAAAGTCAAGGTATTGGAGTGGCCATCACAAAGCCCTGACCTCAATTATTTTGAAAATGTGTGGGCAGAACTGAAAAGGGATGTGTGAGCAAGGAGGCCTACAAACCTGACTCAGTTACACCAGCTCTGACAGGAGGAATGGGTCAAAATTCACCCAACTTATTGTGGAAAGCTAGTGGAAGGCTACCCGAAACGTTTGACCCAAGTTAAACAATTTAAAGGCAATACTACCACCTTTAATGCAATACCTGCGGTTCATTAGAGTTCTTATTTTATTAAAGTAGGACCCACCAATCTTACTATATTGTATGCTAGGGAAGGTTATGCCACTGCAACTCAAATGAAAAATGACATGTCTACTCTTATGCAAGGTTTTTACAGATTTAAACTGACATTTTCTGCCCTCTCACCCTCTCTCTTACCCAGGAACACCCTCTTCAACAGTAGTAATAACATCAACTTCATGATAGAGTGAGTGTTGGAGCTCCTGACGGTTGTAGATAACTCATAAAGTAGTATAGTGTAGATATGATTGTTGTTTCACCTTCTGGGTCTGTGTGGGAGATGGATAGACTAACAATACTAGCCAGTGCAGAGAACCATGTCCTCCTAAGTGTATACTCTACTCATGATTATTATAAAGATGTTGAAATAAAGGATTGTGAACAGTGACATGTCATGGTTCCATGGTTCCTCTGGGGGTGGAGTGGGAGGAAATACTGGTACAGGATGATGACGGACGTTGATGAAGGACGTTGATGACAGACGTTGATGACAGACGTTGGCCACCGACTCCAGAGAGAATGTAAATAGAAGATTAATCATTGTTTTCACCCCTCTTCATGCACCAGATTGCTTTGACTGAAGTCAGGACTTCTGAGACAGTGCGGTGTGACAAGGATGCACTCTTCAGCCCCGCTGTACAAACGGGAGCTCAGGCATCGAAAGTGGCAGCCAAGGCATCTCTCCCAGGACCTTGTCTCATCTTGTCTGTTCTCCCACCTCCGTCTCGCCCCTCTCTCTCTCTCTCTCTCTCTCTCTCTCACCTGCCTCTGATCTCGTACGCTGACATTTGAGAGGCTACTTTAAAGATGTGTTTGGTGTTTTGGAGGGAGTGGGAGGAAGGGGGAGTGGACAAGGATGACGATTTCTGCTCCTTCCACCACAACCCCTCCCTCTCCCGCCACAACCCCTCCCTCTCCCGCCACAACCCCAGTGCCCTCTCCCCCTGGTCCCTGGTCCCTGCCCCCTGGTCCCTGGTCCCTGGTCCCTGGTCCCTGCAGCCCTGCAGCAGAAGTGTTGTGTCGTTATCAGTGATGCACAGAAATAGAAGTGTGACTCAACCCTCTGCCGGGCAACATGCATCCAACTGACCCTCAACAGCCCAGTCCCTCAATCCTCTCTGAGCCACATGGACATCTCAACACCTGTTGCCTCGCCACCTGTGTGCGACCCACGGGCTTGATCTGAACCTTCTCATCTCATAGCTAGGCATTTGAAGCATCTCTCACTGAGCCCTAGACTGCAGTCTAAGCCCACCATAGGGATGCCATTCCCGGTACTCTCAACAGCCTCCTCAGCCTCCCATCCCTGCCCCAGGCAATAATCCCGCTAATCCCATCCTGAAAGCAGGCATTTGATGAGAAAAGTTACACCCCCAAATGGAATCTCTTTTTCTGTAGTTACACATGGTGATCTCTGTTTCACCAACACAAATGGGTTCATTGGTTGGGGTAATAACCTGCTGCTGTGGGACATCCTTGTTCTTTTCACTTGACAGTGAAATCCTTCCAACGGAGCCTCCAATGAGTGATGATTGCGTGATAAATTTAATTGTCTGATGTTCATCCTCACAACCGTTGAGCCTGTTGATGCGTTTGAATGGACACACCCAGACTTCCTGTCTCTTGGGTGTTAGGGGTCATTGATAGGTCGGTGTTTTAACAGGGTGAGAGTTAGGTAAAACATTAAAGGGTAGTGGGGATACAGGCTTCATCTATAACATATGTTGCTGAAGCCTGGGCATTATGGGCCTTATCAAGACAACTGAAATATTTAACTTATATACTAAAGGCTGTTAATTAGAGGGTCTTCTCTGCATCCATGACAGTCATATTCACTGTTGTTCCACACGCACAATGACAGACATACAATTAAATATTGAACAATTGATTTGCATTATGTTACAACAAGGTTAATATCTATACAAAAGTATGTGGACACCACTTCAAATGGGTGGATTTGGCTAACTACCTCTAGAAGCAAAGTCAGCACGAGAACTGTTCGCTGGGCGCCTCGGGAAATGGGTTTCTATGGCCGAGCAGCCGCACACAAGCCTACGATCACAAAGCGCAATGCCAAGAAATGGCTGGAGTGGTGTGAAGCCCGCCGCCATTAAACTCTGGAGCAGTGGAAACGCGTTCTCTGGAGTGATGAATTACGCTTTACCATCTGGCGGACTAACCTGAGTTTGGCTGATGCCAGGAGAACGCCACCTGCCCGAATACATAGTGCCAACTGTAAAGTTTGGTGGAGGAGGAATAATGTTCTGGGGCTGTTTTTCAATGGTTTGGGCTAGGCCCCTTAGTTCCAGTGAAGGGGAATCTTAACGCTACAGCATACAATGACATTCTAGACGAGTTAGGGCTTCCAACTTTGTGGCAACAGTTTGGGGAAGGCCCATACCTGTTTCAGCATGATAATGCCCCCATGCACCAAGCGAGGTCCATACAGAAATTGTTTGTCGAGATCGGTGTGGAAGAACTTGACTGGACTGCACAGTGCCCTGAGGGGGGGGGGGGGGGGGACCAATTCCAAATCAATGCCCATGATTTTGGAATGAGATGTTGGACAAGCAGGTGTCCAGATACTTGTGGTGATGTAGTGTATGTCTCAATGTTTTCCCCGATTTGATTAGGATTTATGTTAGAGTCTCATTTGGACTAATCTTCCAAGAGTCCTTAAACATTCAAATATCATTTCTAATACGATCACATTTTCAAATATAACACACTGTTACAAACAGACATGATACACTGACATATTGACCAGGTAAATACTCTAACAGTCTGAAAAGACAGATTGATTCCTCCATCTACCATAGATAGTCCAGCACAACTTTCCTATGTATTATATTTAAATGGTTTTAGAGTATTGTTTGAATTTCTGTATTAAAAGGTTTCTCGTTTGCTCAGATACATTACTCCATTTCTTAATGCTCTAAATCTAAATGTTATTTAGCCTATTTCTCTTTTTTTTTTGTCTGGATAACACATACAGTAGATGTTGGGAAATCTATTCCTAGGGTTTACTGAATGTCTTTCACCTGAATACTGTTGTGAATAGAGTTTGGCAGTTTTAAATGGTGTATATTATGAAATAAAATAAGCATTTTTTTGTCTTCTGAATTATCTTGTTGATTGATGACCAACCAAGAGCATCGTGTAACGATCTTCTTCATCTGAGGAACAGGAATATGAAAGATCGGACCAAACTGCAGCGTGGTACGCGTCCATGATAGTTTATTATAACAGAACACGAGAAAATACACTGTTACAAACAGACATGATACACTGACATATTGACCAGGTAACTACTAAATACTAACGATCTTCTTCATCTGAGGAACAGGAATATGAAAGATCGGACCAAACTGCAGCGTGGTACGCGTCCATGATAGTTTATTATAACAGAACACGAGAAAATACACTGTTACAAACAGACATGATACACTGACATATTGACCAGGTAACTACTAAATACTAACGATCTTCTTCATCTGAGGAACAGGAATATGAAAGATCGGACCAAACTGCAGCGTGGTACGCGTCCATGATAGTTTATTATAACAGAACACGAGAAAATACAAAATACCAAAGTGCAGGGAAAAAAAATGAAAATTGAAACGGTTCTGTATGGACACAGAAAACAACTACCCACAATCCATAGTGGGAAAACAGGCTGCGTAAGAATGGTTCTCAATCAGAGACAACGATTGACAGCTGCCTCTGATTGAGAACCATACCAGGCCAAACACCTAGAAATATAACACACAGAACAAACATAGAATGCCCACCCCAACTCACACCCTGACCAAACTAAAATAGAGACATAAAAAAGGAACTAAGGTCAGGATGTGACCGCATGACTACAACAGAAGAACCATATCTCCACCTTAAAACAGTCCTTGCTGCTTTGTTCTGTTCAATCTGCAGCCTCCTAATTTCACTTGCTGATGCATGTCCCCAGACCACAGAACAGTAGTTCACTTGACTTCCAATGAATGCTTTGGTTGTTTAAGAGTTCTGGAACCCAGCACAACGTTAGAGACCCATAGCCCAGATATTCTCACAGTGCAGGTTTCTTCACTTATATATGCATTTCTCACGTGATGTGTTTGGGGCAATTTCATATTCTCACCACTAACACAGGAAATTAGCTGATTGAAAGAGAAAACATGGAAGCTGTTACATAACAGGAAATAAAACAAATGTGAGTCAGAGTGATTCGAGTTGTGACCACCCAATACAATGTGTAGTTCAGGATGTGTTTTGTGACTGGGTGGATTTGTTCATTTTTCATGGAAACCTGGGAGTGTAACCCGGGAGACGGACCTGGGAGAGGAACCTGGGAGAGGGACCTGGGAGAGGGACCTGGGAGAGGCACCAGAGAGAGGAACCTGGGATAGGGACCTGGGAGAGGGACCTGGGAGAGGGACCTGGGAGAGGGACCCCGGAGAGGGACCTAGGAGAGGGACCTGAGAGAGGGACCTGGGAGAGGGACCTGGGAGAGGGACCTGGGAAAGGATCCAGAGAGAGGGACCTGGGAGAGGGACCTGAGAGCGGGACCTGGGTGAATGACCTGGGAGAGGGACCTGGGAGAGGGACCTGGGAGAGGGACCTGGGAGAGGGACCTGGGAGAGGGACCTGAGAGAGGGACCTGGGAGAGGGACCTGGGAGAGGGACCTGGGAGAGGGACCTGAGAGAGGGACCTGGGAGAGGGACCTGGGAGAGGGACCTGGGAGAGGGACCTGGGAGAGGGACCTGAGAGAGGGACCTGGGAGAGGGACCTGGGAGAGGGACCTGGGAGAGGGACCTGGGAGAGGGACCTGGGAGAGGGACCTGAGAGAGGGACCTGGGAGAGGGACCTGGGAGAGGGACCTGGGAGAGGGACCTGGGAGAGGGACCTGGGAAAGGGACCTGGGAGAGGGATCTGGGTGAGGAATGATGTGAATAAGTGGGAGGACAAAACATTTTGACAATGTAAACAAAATAAGACTTACCTTATTACATTTATGGTAGTGTCACCCCAAGTTCAGTAGGTATATTGTCCGTTTTCTGAGGTAAGTTTTTGTAATACCCCAAAAATGTAAGGATGGAAAGTTGTCTTTCATGTTCCCGTCGTGTTTAATCACCAAACAGCCCGTTTGACTTCCCTCGTTTCAAACACGTCTCATCTGACTGGTCGGCTCCAGAGATCTGTGGTACTTCACAGGTCAGAGATCGCTCTGCATAAGATAAGTGGAGACCGCAGAGCCTAGGAGAAACAAAGGATGTTCAGTTTGAGCCAGAGACCTACAGTACAGTAGAGACACATTCCCCTGAGCCACACAAAGAACACAGGCTTGAATTGATGCGACAAGTTTAGAGTGGTCAAGGCTTTACACGTTGAATGTTCAAATTGTGTACTACAATGACTGGTTTAATCAATGCCACAGATACCAACTGCTGTGTAAGATTAATCCATCATGAAACAAGTGAAATTGAACGACACTGACACAACAATTCAATGTCATCATTCCACGTCAGTGGAAGGTAGCTAACATACTGTAGATCCAGTGCCACTGTTGAGTTGGTCTGATCTAATAAATCATAACTATTTTTTATTATTGTCGCGTTTTGTTCTATTCTAACTAATTTGATTGTGGGGGCTGTGTAGACATAGTCAGGTTGCATCTGGTGTGTGTCTGCCTCAGGGGTGGAAGTCCTGAGACCACCATAGACAAGTCCTGTGTTGCTCACTGGGGCTCTGTTGATTCAAAACCAGAACGTTGGCCCTCCTTCTTGACATTTGGCCTCTACCACTCAGATGGGTAATGCACAACCCATCAGCCAATGGACGTATCTTTGTCAACTTGAACCTTGCAACATATGAGAGAGATTGAATGTTCTGTGCACTGAAAACCGTGTGGATTCTGTTTAGCATTCTGATACACTTTCAGCTTTACATCCCATCGTTTGATTCCACTGTGATAAGAAGTGTCGCGAGATAGTAAACATGTGACAAACCTTCACTTGTTATCCCCACAATGGTATTCCTTCTATCACTGCTATTGCAGCGTAATTCGAAACGCTCATCGTCGTTTCCTGAGAACTCAGAAGGTTGTTCTTCACAGCTTCCCTGAACAAACTCTCATTTGATTAGAGAAGGTTGGACAGTCTGTTGCTAAATACTGAACGAGAGCTGGTGGGGGGACGAAGAGCAGGGCAGAGCGGGCACCACCGGTTTGGTAATAAACATGTGGACACAACACAATGCAGTGGAGACAACACAATGCAGTGTAATTAGATTTCTCTGGACTAGCCCCAGAACCCAGTACTGTGGCAGAGGAGCTCTGCTGATTGCAATCAGTCAGAGTGCTAGACAAATTGGATTACTATTATACAAGAATCAAGGGTGGCTTTTCTGCTTTTCATTTATATTTTCATTTATTTCATCCAGTAATTGTTAACGGGTAGCTTAGATATAAATATAAAAGCACTCCATAAGGGAAGCTGGGTATTGTTGTTTTCACTTACCAAGTGTTTTTTGGAGAAAGATATTTGATTACTGTGAGAGAGAGAGCGAGCCATTTTCCGACCCCACCAGCCGAGTGCAATGTTGTTATCACTTGTATTCCAGTCAACAGAGAATTATTCAGAGAGCTCCCTAACAAAATAAGTTTCCAAAGTGAATCAGGTTTTTTTGGGTCGTTGTACTTCCCCTTGTTGAAATAGAGGTCAGTGTAAAGCAACGTACATTACTCACGTTTGGGAAATTGCAAACAATGACGTGGGACAATAGTAAACTTGATATGAACCTTGATGTAACTTCACGTGATCTTGTTGAACCGTGTCTGAATTGATAATGCAAAAATGTACATTACCTGTACATCCAAGAGACCGTAACATGAAAATATACTCTGTTGGTTATTGTCTCTTCACATAACAGTCCATTCCTTCACCTAACATGCTCCTCCAGAAATGGTTTGGACATAATACCGTTTGGACACGTGGCAGATGTGCTGGTTCATCTTTAACCAAGAAGGACTGTCGAGAAAAAAATTATAAAATTGTCTGATCGGGGAGAATTGAGGAAGAAAATGGGCCAGTAAGTTAGAAATGTCCAGGTCAATTTCTGATCCCAGTCTGTCCCTGTGCCTCGCCTTTTCGCCTTTCGTTGACCTTGACTGTCAGATTTGTTTTTCTCATTTGCACAATCTATGCCTTTCTTTCATAATAGAAGGCGATGTTTGTACAAGAAGATATGTACAATAATTATGGTTAAACTGTCATGTGACATTTATTAATGTCACATTGCAACAGTGACTTGAGTAGCAGTGATGAAATGCTTTTACTGTGTCCCAAACGGCACCCAATTGCCTACAGAGTGCACTACATTTGACCAGAACCCTATGGGACCTGGTCTAAAATAGCTCACTTTTCTGGGAATAGGGTGCACAATATAATTATTGCCTAGACACCATGGTAACCACTGTTTTTTGTATTTAACTAGGCAAGTAATTTAAGAACAAATTCTTATTTACAATGACGGCCGAGGAACAGTGGGTTAACTGCCTTGTTCAGGAGCAGAACGGCAGATTTGTACCTTGTCAGCTCAGGGATTCCATCTTGCAACCTTCCGGTTACAAGTCCAACGCTCTAACCACTAGGCTACCTGCTGCCCCCTTTTAGTAAAACTAATGGGCTGTAAATCTATAATTCCCAAGGTTTCAACTCTATCCGCCATTATTTCTGTTATTTTTAGAATCAGAGATTCCCTCTTACTTTATACAAGGTAAAAGAAAGAAATTGTGAAGTCACAAGCTCAGGGTCATCAGTTTTCCCGAACCAATCCTTAGTATGTGGACAGTATGGACTAATTTCAGTAAAGAGTAGGTCCAGTTTTTTTCATCTGAAAGACTGACATTTTGGGCCTCTTTTTACTACCTCTTTTCCACTGTGTTGTACATTAGTGGTCTGTAGGTTGATCTATGTGGCGGGGTTTCCACCTGGACCCACAGCAGTGAACCTAACACTCATTACAGCACCAGCTGTGTGTGTGGTGTACAGTGCAGTACCCTGTGGGCTGTGAACTCACCTCCAGGTGTTAGCTATAGTGTTAACGCTAGCCGTCTGCCTCTCAGGCCCTGATCAGTGGGAGGGCTCTGACTGAGGCTCAGTGACAGAAGATCATCAACCTCAGCCGCTCGGGTCACAGTATGTTCACTCTGCTAGCATCTAGCAGACTGACACGGTACAGGTGCATCAAATTACTGAAAGACTGTTGAACAGCTTCTATCACCAGACCATCAGACTGTTGAACAGCTTCTATCACCAGACCATCAGACTGTTGGACAGCTTCTATCACCAGTACATCAGACTGTTGAACAGCTTCTATCACCAGACCATCAGACTGTTGAACAGCTTCTATCACCAGTACATCAGACTGTTGAACAGCTTCTATCACCAGACCATCAGACTGTTGAACAGCTTCTATCACCAGACCATCAGACTGTTGAACAGCTTCTATCACCAGACCATCAGACTGTTGGACAGCTTCTATCACCAGACCATCAGACTGTTGAACAGCTTCTATCACCAGACCATCAGACTGTTGGACAGCTTCTATCACCAGTACATCAGACTGTTGAACAGCTTCTATCACCAGACCATCAGACTGTTGGACAGCTTCTATCACCAGACCATCAGACTGTTGAACAGCTTCTATCACCAGACCATCAGACTGTTGGACAGCTTCTATCACCAGACCATCAGACTGTTGGACAGCTTCTATCACCAGACCATCAGACTGTTGAACAGCTTCTATCACCAGACCATCAGACTGTTGGACAGCTTCTATCACCAGACCATCAGACTGTTGGACAGCTTCTATCACCAGACCATCAGACTGTTGGACAGCTTCTATCACCAGGACATCAGACTGTTGAACAGCAATGTTCCAACAAGGAAAAAAACACAAATATCCAGAGCACAAAATAACGAAACCACTTGACAACGACAAAACAGAAAGGGAAGCCAGAGGGTTAAATAAGGAACATTGATTATGGAACGGAAACCAGGTGTGTATAATGAAGACAAAACAAAACGAAAATGAAACATGGATCGGTGGTGACTAGAAAGCCGGTGACGTCGACTGCCGAACGCCCCCCGAACAAGGAGAGGGACCAACTTCGGTGGAAGTTGTGACAAACATTTTGGGTAGCCTTCCACAAGCTTCCCACAATAAATTGGGTGAGTTTTGGCCGATTCCTCCTGACAGACCTGGAGTAACCGAGTCAGGTTTGTAGGCCTCCTTGCTCGCACACGCTTTTTCAGTTCTGCCCACACATTTTCTATAGGATTGAGGTCAGGGCTTTGTGATGGCCACTCCAATACCTTGACTTTGTTGTCCTTAAGCCGTTTTGCCACATCTTTGAAAGTATGCTTGGGGTCATTGTCCATTTGGAAGACCCATTTGCGACCAAGCTTTAACGTCGTGAGATGTTGCTTCAATATATCCACATAATTTTCCTGCCTCATTAGCCATCTATTTGTAAAATACCAGTCCCTCCTGCAGCAAAGCACCCCTGCAACATGATGCTGCCACCCCCGTGCTTTACAGTTGGGATTGTGTTCTTTGGCTTGCAAGCATCTCCCTTTTTCCTCAAAACATAATCAAATCAAATGTATTTATATAGCCCTTCGTACATCAGCTGATATCTCAAAGTGCTGTACAGAAACCCAGCCTAAAACCCCAAACAGCAAGCAATGCAGGTGTAGAAGCACGGTGGCTAGGAAAAACTCCCTAGAAAGGCCAAAACCTAGGAAGAAACCTAGAGAGGAACCAGGCTATGTGGGGTGGCCAGTCCTCTTCTGGCTGTGCCGGGTGGAGATTATAACAGAACATGACCAAGATGTTCAAATGTTCATAAATGACCAGCATGGTCGAATAATAATAATAAGGCAGAACAGTTTAAACTGGAGCAGCAGCACGGTCAGGTGGACTGGGGACAGCAAGGAGTCATCATGTCAGGTATTCCTGGGGCATGGTCCTAGGGCTCAGGTCCTCCGAGAGAGAGAAAGAAAGAGAGAAGGAGAGAATTAGAGAACGCACACTTAGATTCACACAGGACACCGAATAGGACAGGAGAAGTACTCCAGATATAACAAACCTGACCGTACACATAAACTACTGCAGCATAAATACTGGAGGCTGAGACAGGAGGGGTCAGGAGACACTGTGGCCCCATCCGAGGACACCCCCGGACAGGGCCAAACAGGAAGGATATAACCCCACCCACTTTGCCAAAGCACAGCCCCCACACCACTAGAGGGATATCTTCAACCACCAACTTACCATCCTGAGACAAGGCTGAGTATAGCCCACAAAGACCTCCGCCACGGCACAAACCAAGGGGGGGGGGGGGGGGGGGGGGGGGGGGGCGCCAACCCAGACAGGATGACCACATCAGTGAATCAACCCACTCAGGTGACGCACCCCCTCCAGGGACGGCATGAGAGAGCCCCGGTAAGCCAGTGACTCAGCCCCTGTAATAGGGTTAGAGGCAGAGAATCCCAGTGGAAAGAGGGGAACCGGCCACGCAGAGACAGCAAGGACGGTTCGTTGCTCCAGAGCCTTTCCGTTCACCTTCCCATTCCTGGGCCAGACTACACTCAATCATATGACCCACTGAAGAGATGAGTCTTCAGTAGAGACTTAAAGGTTGAGACCGAGTTTGCGTCTCTGGGTACGGCCTACATGGGTAGGCAGACCGTTCCATAAAAATGGAGCTCTATAGGAGAAAGCCCTGCCTCCAGCTGTTTGCTTAGAAATTCTAGGGACAATTAGGAGGCCTGCGTCTTGTGACCGTAGCGTACGTGTAGGTATGTACGGCAGGACCAAATCAGAGAGATAGGTAGGAGCAAGCCCATGTAATGCTTTGTAGGTTAGCAGTAAAACCTTGAAATCAGCCCTTGCTTTGACAGGAAGCCAGTGTAGAGAGGCTAGCACTGGAGTAATATGATCAAATTTTTTGGTTCTAGTCAGGATTCTAGCAGCCGTATTTAGCACTAACCGAAGTTTATTTAGTGCTTTATCCGGGTAGCCGGAAAGTAGAGCATTGCAGTAGTCTAACCTAGAAGTGACAAAAGCATGGATTAATTTTTCTGCATCATTTTTGGACAGAAAGTTTCTGATTTTTGCAATGTTACGTAGATGGAAAAAAGCTGTCCTTGAAATGGTCTTGATATGTTCTTCAAAAGAGAGATCAGGGTCCAGAGTAACGCCAAGGTCCTTCACAGTTTTATTTGAGACGACTGTACAACCATTAAGATTAATTGTCAGATTCAACAGAAGATCTCTTTGTTTCTTGGGACCTAGAACAAGCATCTCTGTTTTGTCCGAGTTTAAAAGTAGAAAGTTTGCAGCCATCCACTTCCTTATGTCTGAAACACATGCTTCTAGCAAGGGCAATTTTGGGGCTTCACCATGTTTCATTGAAATGTACAGCTGTGTGTCATCCGCATAGCAGTGAAAGTTAATAGTTAGTTTTGTACAAAAAGTACGATCTTTGTCCTCATGGTCCTCCATGGTGTTTATACTTGCGTACTATTGTTTGTACAGATGAACATGGTACCTTCAGGATGAACCAGACTTGTGGAGGTCTTAAATTTTTTTCTGAGGTCTTGGCTGATTTCTTTGATTTTCCCACGATGTCAAGCAAAGAGGCACTGAGTTTGAAGGTAGACCTTGAAATACATCCACAGGTACACCTCCAATTGACTCAAATGATGTCAATTGCCCCATCAGAAGTTTTTAAAGCCATAACATAATTTTCTGGAATTTTCCAAGCTGTTTAAAGGCACAGTCAACTTAGCGTATGTAAACTTCTGACCCACTGGAATTGTGATACAGTGAATTATAAGTGAAATAATTTGTCTGTAAACAATTGTTGGGAAAATTACTTGTGTCATGCACAAAGTAGATGTCCTAACTGACTTGCCAAAACTATAGTTTGTTAACAAGAAATTTGTGGAGTGCTTGAAAAACGAGTTTTAATGACTCCTACCTAAGTGTATGTAAACTTCCGACTTCAACTGTATGTCTTCAGCACATTTTGTGTCTATCTTTCCATGGGACTTCCTGCAGCCTGCACTTGGGTCATTTATCTGGTTTTGATCACGAGCAGATAAGCTGAGAAAGCAGGCCTTATCTCTGGGTTGCCACAAACGTTACCATGACTGAAAACATCAGGACTACCACTGTAAAACTATCATGACTGAAACCATCCGGGCTGCCACTGTAAAACTATCACGACTGAAACCATCCGGGCTGCCACTGTAAAACTATCATGACTGAAACCATCCTGGCTGCCACTGTAAAACTATCACGACTGAAACCATCCGGGCTGCCACTGTAAAACTATCATGACTGAAACCATCCGGGCTGCCACTGTAAAACTATCACGACTGAAAACATCCTGGCTGCCACTGTAAAACTATCATGACTGAAACCATCCGGGCTGCCACTGTAAAACTATCATGACTGAAACCATCCTGGCTGCCACTGTAAAACTATCACGACTGAAACCATCCGGGCTGCCACTGTAAAACTATCATGACTGAAACCATCCGGGCTGCCACTGTAAAACTATCACGACTGAAAACACAGTACATCACAGCTCCCCTGTACTGATTAGAGCTGTGTAAACAGGAAGGTTATCAGGTACTGGTGTGGGGGAGTTTCTGGGGTTGGAGAGAGGATATAGTGGGTTAGTTTCTGGGGTAGGGTAGCTGATATAGTGGGTTAGTTTCAGGTGTAGGAGAGAGGATATAGTGTGTTAATTTCTGGGGTAGGGGAGCTGATGTCGCAGCCATTAGGTATCCTTCTCAAAACATTGTACAAATACCATATATCCATGAAGGCCAAATCTGGAAGCGGAGCACTATTCTCTCTGACAACACAGCAGCAGCTCCCCCAGTTTCCAGCAGTGTGGAGGGTACAAATAACAACATGGGCAAGCCAACAACAAATGATAACATAGAACAATTTTTCCACTTGTGCACAACAAATGTCAACATTCAGATCAACATGAATAAATAATTGGCATGTGTTAGTCCAGAAGTGGTTCCTTATGCTCGGTTGTTGCATACATGTATTGTAAGCTTGCTAGCTAGCCTGTGGTTGTTGCATAGCAACCAGTCTAGCAACAAGACTTTTTTAGTTTTTCCGGTGGAATGTATTTATTAAAAATGTATTAATTAAAGCAACATTTTCAATTTGTAGTTCCTTGATTTACTGTGTTGGCAACCGGTTTATAAAAGCAACAGGGCATATACCACACCCCCTCATGCCTTATTGCTAAGATATACCACGGCTGTCAGCCAATCAGGGTTCAGGGCTCGACCCACCCAGTTTATAATTCTAGTTTGAAACCTGAAAAAAGCTGAATATGGCTCATGTAGAATGTTTTCAGGATTTTTGCAAACTACTTGAAGTGATTGGCTTGGTTCGTTCTCTCTGCCTATTCTGTCAGGAGGAATAGTTTTCTACTGAGGTAATTTAGAGGGAAATATTGTGATACTGTTTTTTTCATCTTGGTTTGCATATTTTTCCCCTCTAGCCAAAAACTATTAATGAGGTAAACAGGTAATTCCCAGCACGGGACGTCTGTGCGCACACACACACACACACACACACACACACACACACACACACACACACACACAAACAGGTAAAGTATATGATTTTTGCTTGTGAGTTTTCAAAAATCACTATTTAAAAGAGGCTTTACGGGATTTCTATAGCTGTAAATATTAAGCTATTAAAGCAGTAATATATAATTTTTCTTGGGGCGACCCGACCAAATTCACATAGAAATGTAAGCAATACATTTGTTATAGACATGGATCTACAGGGAGGGAGGGGCTACCTGCAGGGTTCACCCGTGGCCTAGGGCCTGATCTGAGGGTGCAACCAGCTGGGAGCAGCTAACATACCCTAATCCTCTGAGAGCAGCTAACATACCCTAATCCTCGGAGAGCAGCTAACATACCCTAGTCCTCAGAGAGCAGCTAACATACCCTAATCCTCAGGGAGCAGCTAACATACCCTAATTCTCAGAGAGCAGCTAACATACCCTAATCCTCAGAGAGCAGCTAACATACCCTAATCCTCAGAGAGCAGCTAACATACCCTAATCCTCAGGGAGCAGCTAACATACCCTAATCCTCAGGGAGCAGCTAACATACCCTAATCCTCTGAGAGCAGCTAACATACCCTAATCCTCAGGGAGCAGCTAACATACCCTAATCCTCAGAGAGCAGCTAACATACCCTAATCCTCAGGGAGCAGCTAACATACCCTAATCCTCAGAGAGCAGCTAACGTATTCCTAATCCTCAGAGAGCAGCTAACATACCCTAATCCTCAGAGAGCAGCTAACATACCCTAATCCTCAGAGAGCAGCTAACATACCCTAATCCTCAGGGAGCAGCTAACATACCCTAATCCTCAGGGAGCAGCTAACATACCCTAATCCTCAGGGAGCAGCTAACATACCCTAATCCTCAGAGAGCAGCTAACGTATTCCTAATCCTCAGAGAGCAGCTAACATACCCTAATCCTCAGGGAGCAGCTAACATACCCTAATCCTCAGAGAGCAGCTAACATACCCTAATCCTCAGAGAGCAGCTAACATACCCTAATCCTCAGAGAGCAGCTAACATACCCTAATCCTCAGGGAGCAGCTAACATACCCTAATCCTCAGAGAGCAGCTAACATACCCTAATCCTCAGAGAGCAGCTAACGTATCCCTAATCCTCAGGGAGCAGCTAACATACCCTAATCCTCAGGGAGCAGCTAACATACCCTAATCCTCAGGGAGCAGCTAACATACCCTAATCCTCAGAGAGCAACTAACATATTCCTAATCCTCTGAGAGCAGCTATTAAAACTGTTAAAGCTGCTATATGTAATTTTTGGGGGGCAACCCGACCAAATTCACATAGAAATGTGAGCAATAAATCTGACATTCCGATTGAAAGAAAGTAAAAGAAGTGGTAGATCTGTCTATGTGCACTATTTCTTTGCTTCCTGTTCTTAAGTTTAGTGTTTGACTCTTTAACTTTTGGTTTTGTACGCCAGGTTCAAAGTCTCTTTGAAAATATATTTCACAGCGCTTTAGATGGTACAATGGTTCTCTACATCATACATTGCTTGGTTTGTCACATAAAATGAAATTAGGCAAACTATTAGAATTTTAGCAACCAGGAAATGACGGAGCGGTTTCTACATATTGCAACTTTAACAGGAGAGTTTTTCATGAAATATGATATTCCCACTAGAGTTCACTATTCTGTGACATGTTGGCTCCCTTGGGAATTCCTGCCTTTTCCCACTAACTCTTTATCTTGCCTCTTTCTCCCTGCTCTCTCTCTCTCTCCCCTCTCCCTCTCTCTCTGACACACACACAAAAACACCCACACACCATTTATCCTTTGGCGTAAATCTGTTGTAATGTGTACATCTGTTTTCTGTGTCTGGTGTAATGGCTTAGATTATTCCCAAACAGGAGGCAACTTGCCTGTTTTATGAGTTTGTGTTGCAGTGAAATGGGTGTGAGTTGGGCCATATGTGGCCTCAGCCAATGCTGGGTCATATAGAATGTATTCCTCTTTCTATGGGTTACAGCGCCAGCTTGATCATAGACACTGAACCACTGACTGGTAGGAAATATATGGAGTTGAACCATGGTGATTTAAGTGGTGGCTGTAACTCCCCCTGGTCCCCGAGCTGCTCTGAGACATCAATCTAACACACTGTTCAACTCTGACTCAATTGGCATACATATGATGGGGTGCATCATTGGAAACACATTCCCATTCCCATCAAAGCTGCCTGGCTGTGATCGAATCTACAGTAATAGACAGTTTGTTGTGGGGAGACAGAAAAATAGAGAATCGCTTGCCTGACTAAAACATGCAGCACTCTGCTTTGGTAAAAAAAAGGCAACACATGGTTGTAGATAAATCATATGATCTGCTTTGGGGTTTCTATTGAATGCTAAGAATACATTTGTATCTAATGTAGTTGATCTGGCAATGATCGTTGATACAATTGTTAGCTGCATGTATGTAGCACACCAGAAAAAAATACTATCACATGTGACATTTGCTTGTACAAGTGCTGTAATAACAGCACTTGATTGTAACAAGGCTAATCTGAAAACAAGGCTCCCTAAATTCTATCAGCATATCGATTTGGCAACCAGGGCTGGCAAAACCCTAGATCATTGTTATTCTAATTTCCACGATGCATATAAGGCCCTCACCCGCCCTCATTTCGGAAAAGCTGACCACGACTCCATTTTGTTGCTCCCTCCCTATAGACAGAAACTAAAACGGGAAGCTCCGGTCAGGTCTGTTCAACGCTGGTCCGACCAATCGGATTCCACGCTTCAAGATTGCTTCGATCAAGTGGACTGGGATATGTTCCGAATTGCGGCGAACAACAACATTGATGTATACGCTAACATACCCTAATCCTCAGGGAGCAGCTAACATACCCTAATCCTCAGGGAGCAGCTAACATGCCCTAATCCTCAGGGAGCAGCTAACATGCCCTAATCCTCAGGGAGCAGCTAACATACCCTAATCCTCAGGGAGCAGCTAACATACCCTAATCCTCGGGGAGCAGCTAACATACCCTAATCCTCAGAGAGCAGCTAACATACCCTAATCCTCAGAGAGCAGCTAACATACCCTGAACCTCAGAGAGCAGCTAACATACCCTAATCCTCAGAGAGCAGCTGACATACCCTAATCCTCAGAGAGCAGCTAACATACCCTAATCCTCAGGGAGCAGCTAACATACCCTAATCCTCAGAGAGCAGCTAACATACCCTAATCCTCAGGGAGCAGCTAACATACCCTAATCCTCAGAGAGCAGCTAACAAACCCTAATCCTCAGAGAGCAGCTAACATACCCTAATCCTCAGGGGGCAGCTATCATACCCTAATCCTCAGGGAGCAGCTAACATACCCTAATCCTCAGAGAGCAGCTAACATACCCTAATCCTCAGAGAGCAGCTAACATACCCTAATCCTCAGGGAGCAGCTAACATACCCTAATCCTCAGAGAGCAGCTAACATACCCTAATCCTCAGGGAGCAGCTAACATACCCTAATCCTCAGAGAGCAGCTAACATACCCTAATCCTCAGAGAGCAGCTAACATACCCTAATCCTCAGGGAGCAGCTAACATGCCCTAATCCTCAGGGAGCAGCTAACATACCCTAATCCTCAGGGAGCAGCTAACATACCCTAATCCTCAGGGAGCAGCTAACATACCCTAATCCTCAGAGAGCAGCTAACATACCCTAATCCTCAGAGAGCAGCTAACATACCCTGATCCTCAGAGAGCAGCTAACATACCCTAATCCTCAGAGAGCAGCTGACATACCCTAATCCTCAGAGAGCAGCTAACATACCCTAATCCTCAGGGAGCAGCTAACATACCCTAATCCTCAGAGAGCAGCTAACATACCCTAATCCTCAGAGAGCAGCTAATATACCCTAATCCTCAGGGAGCAGCTAACATACCCTAATCCTCAGAGAGCAGCTAACATACCCTAATCCTCAGGGGGCAGCTATCATACCCTAATCCTCAGGGAGCAGCTAACATACCCTAATCCTCAGAGAGCAGCTAACATACCCTAATCCTCAGAGAGCAGCTAACATACCCTAATCCTCAGGGAGCAGCTAACATACCCTAATCCTCAGAGAGCAGCTAACATACCCTAATCCTCAGGGAGCAGCTAACATACCCTAATCCTCAGAGAGCAGCTAACATACCCTAATCCTCAGAGAGCAGCTAACATACCCTAATCCTCAGGGAGCAGCTAACATGCCCTAATCCTCAGGGAGCAGCTAACATACCCTAATCCTCAGGGAGCAGCTAACATACCCTAATCCTCAGGGAGCAGCTAACATACCCTAATCCTCAGAGAGCAGCTAACATACCCTAATCCTCAGAGAGCAGCTAACATACCCTGATCCTCAGAGAGCAGCTAACATACCCTAATCCTCAGAGAGCAGCTGACATACCCTAATCCTCAGAGAGCAGCTAACATACCCTAATCCTCAGGGAGCAGCTAACATACCCTAATCCTCAGAGAGCAGCTAACATACCCTAATCCTCAGAGAGCAGCTAATATACTCTAATCCTCAGGGAGCAGCTAACATACCCTAATCCTCAGAGAGCAGCTAACATACCCTAATCCTCAGGGAGCAGCTAACATACCCTAATCCTCAGAGAGCAGCTGACATACCCTAATCCTCAGAGAGCAGCTAACATACCCTAATCCTCAGGGAGCAGCTAACATACCCTAATCCTCAGAGAGCAGCTAACATACCCTAATCCTCAGAGAGCAGCTAATATACCCTAATCCTCAGGGAGCAGCTAACATACCCTAATCCTCAGAGAGCAGCTAACATACCCTAATCCTCAGGGAGCAGCTAACGTACCCTAATCCTCAGAGAGCAGCTAACATACCCTAATCCTCAGGGAGCAGCTAACATACCCTAATCCTCAGAGTGCAGCTAACATACCCTAATCCTCATGGCGCAGCTAACATGCCCTTATCCTCAGGGAGCAGCTAACATACCCTAATCCTCAGGGAGCAGCTAACATACCCTAATCCTCAGGGAGCAGCTAACATACCCTAATCCTCAGAGAGCAGCTAACATACCCTAATCCTCAGAGAGCAGCTAACATACCCTAATCCTCAGAGAGCAGCTAACATACCCTAATCCTCAGAGAGCAGCTAACATACCATAATCCTCAGAGAGCAGCTGATATACCCTAATCCTCAGAGAGCAGCTAACATACCCTAATCCTCAGGGAGCAGCTAACATACCCTAATCCTCAGAGAGCAGCTAACATACCCTAATCCTCAGAGAGCAGCTAACATACCCTAATCCTCATGGAGCAGCTCACATACCCTAATCCTCAGAAAGCAGCTAACATACCCTAATCCTCAGAGAGCAGCTAACATACCCTAATCCTCAGAGAGCAGCTAACATACCCTAATCCTCAGGGAACAGCTAACATACCCTAATCCTCAGAGAGCAGCTAACATACCCTAATCCTCAGGGAGCAGCTACCATACCCTAATCCTCAGAGAGCAGCTAACATACCCTAATCCTCAGGGAGCAGCTAACATACCCTAATCCTCAGAGTGCAGCTAACATACCCTAATCCTCAGAGAGCAGCTAACATACCCTAATCCTCAGAGAGCAGCTAACATACCCTAATCCTCAGGGAGCAGCTAACATACCCTAATCCTCAGAGAGCAGCTAACATACCCTAATCCTCAGAGAGCAGCTAACATACCCTAATCCTCAGGGGGCAGCTATCATACCCTAATCCTCAGGGAGCAGCTAACATACCCTAATCCTCAGAGAGCAGCTAACATACCCTAATCCTCAGAGAGCAGCTAACATACCCTAATCCTCAGGGAGCAGCTAACATACCCTAATCCTCAGAGAGCAGCTAACATACCCTAATCCTCAGAGAGCAGCTAACATACCCTAATCCTCAGGGAGCAGCTAACGTACCCTAATCCTCAGAGAGCAGCTAACATACCCTAATCCTCAGGGAGCAGCTAACATACCCTAATCCTCAGAGTGCAGCTAACATACCCTAATCCTCAGGGAGCAGCTAACATGCCCTTATCCTCAGGGAGCAGCTAACATACCCTAATCCTCAGGGAGCAGCTAACATACCCTAATCCTCAGGGAGCAGCTAACATACCCTAATCTTCAGAGAGCAGCTAACATACCCTAATCCTCAGAGAGCAGCTAACATACCCTAATCCTCAGAGAGCAGCTAACATACCCTAATCCTCAGAGAGCAGCTAACATACCATAATCCTCAGAGAGCAGCTGATATACCCTAATCCTCAGAGAGCAGCTAACATACCCTAATCCTCAGGGAGCAGCTAACATACCCTAATCCTCAGAGAGCAGCTAACATACCCTAATCCTCAGAGAGCAGCTAACATACCCTAATCCTCATGGAGCAGCTCACATACCCTAATCCTCAGAAAGCAGCTAACATACCCTAATCCTCAGGGAGCAGCTAACATACCCTAATCCTCAGAGAGCAGCTAACATACCCTAATCCTCAGGGAGCAGCTAACATACCCTAATCCTCAGAGAGCAGCTAACATACCCTAATCCTCAGGGAGCAGCTACCATACCCTAATCCTCAGAGAGCAGCTAACATACCCTAATCCTCAGGGAGCAGCTAACATACCCTAATCCTCAGAGTGCAGCTAACATACCCTAATCCTCAGAGAGCAGCTAACATACCCTAATCCTCAGAGAGCAGCTAACATACCCTAATCCTCAGGGAGCAGCTAACATACCCTAATCCTCAGGGAGCAGCTAACATACCCTAATCCTCAGAGAGCAGCTAACATAACCTAATCCTCAGAGAGCAGCTAACATACCCTAATCCTCAGGGAGCAGCTAACATACCCTAATCCTCAGAGAGCAGCTAACATACCCTAATCCTCAGAGAGCAGCTAACATACCCTAATCCTCATGGAGCAGCTCACATACCCTAATCCTCAGAGAGCAGCTAACATACCCTAATCCTCAGAGAGCAGCTAACATACCCTAATCCTCAGGGAGCAGCTAACATACCCTAATCCTCAGAGAGCAGCTAACATACCCTAATCCTCAGGGAGCAGCTAACGTACCCTAATCCTCAGAGAGCAGCTAACATACCCTAATCCTCAGGGAGCAGCTAACATACCCTAATCCTCAGAGTGCAGCTAACATACCCTAATCCTCAGGGAGCAGCTAACATGCCCTTATCCTCAGGGAGCAGCTAACATACCCTAATCCTCAGGGAGCAGCTAACATACCCTAATCCTCAGGGAGCAGCTAACATACCCTAATCCTCAGAGAGCAGCTAACATACCCTAATCCTCAGAGAGCAGCTAACATACCCTAATCCTCAGAGAGCAGCTAACATACCCTAATCCTCAGAGAGCAGCTAACATACCATAATCCTCAGAGAGCAGCTGATATACCCTAATCCTCAGAGAGCAGCTAACATACCCTAATCCTCAGGGAGCAGCTAACATACCCTAATCCTCAGAGAGCAGCTAACATACCCTAATCCTCAGAGAGCAGCTAACATACCCTAATCCTCATGGAGCAGCTCACATACCCTAATCCTCAGAAAGCAGCTAACATACCCTAATCCTCAGGGAGCAGCTAACATACCCTAATCCTCAGAGAGCAGCTAACATACCCTAATCCTCAGGGAGCAGCTAACATACCCTAATCCTCAGAGAGCAGCTAACATACCCTAATCCTCAGGGAGCAGCTACCATACCCTAATCCTCAGAGAGCAGCTAACATACCCTAATACTCAGGGAGCAGCTAACATACCCTAATCCTCAGAGTGCAGCTAACATACCCTAATCCTCAGAGAGCAGCTAACATACCCTAATCCTCAGAGAGCAGCTAACATACCCTAATCCTCAGGGAGCAGCTAACATACCCTAATCCTCAGAGAGCAGCTAACATACCCTAATCCTCAGAGAGCAGCTAACATACCCTAATCCTCAGGGGGCAGCTATCATACCCTAATCCTCAGGGAGCAGCTAACATACCCTAAACCTCAGAGCGCAGCTAACATACCCTAATCCTCAGAGAGTAGCTAACATACCCTAATCCTCAGGGAGCAGCTAACATACCCTAATCCTCAGAGAGCAGCTAACATACCCTAATCCTCAGAGAGCAGCTAACATACCCTAATCCTCAGGGAGCAGCTAACGTACCCTAATCCTCAGAGAGCAGCTAACATACCCTAATCCTCAGGGAGCAGCTAACATACCCTAATCCTCAGAGTGCAGCTAACATACCCTAATCCTCAGGGAGCAGCTAACATGCCCTTATCCTCAGGGAGCAGCTAACATACCCTAATCCTCAGGGAGCAGCTAACATACCCTAATCCTCAGGGAGCAGCTATCATACCCTAATCCTCAGAGAGCAGCTAACATACCCTAATCCTCAGAGAGCAGCTAACATACCCTAATCCTCAGAGAGCAGCTAACATACCCTAATCCTCAGAGAGCAGCTAACATACCATAATCCTCAGAGAGCAGCTGATATACCCTAATCCTCAGAGAGCAGCTAACATACCCTAATCCTCAGGGAGCAGCTAACATACCCTAATCCTCAGAGAGCAGCTAACATACCCTAATCCTCAGAGAGCAGCTAACATACCCTAATCCTCATGGAGCAGCTCACATACCCTAATCCTCAGAAAGCAGCTAACATACCCTAATCCTCAGGGAGCAGCTAACATACCCTAATCCTCAGAGAGCAGCTAACATACCCTAATCCTCAGGGAGCAGCTAACATACCCTAATCCTCAGAGAGCAGCTAACATACCCTAATCCTCAGGGAGCAGCTACCATACCCTAATCCTCAGAGAGCAGCTAACATACCCTAATCCTCAGGGAGCAGCTAACATACCCTAATCCTCAGAGTGCAGCTAACATACCCTAATCCTCAGAGAGCAGCTAACATACCCTAATCCTCAGAGAGCAGCTAACATACCCTAATCCTCAGGGAGCAGCTAACATACCCTAATCCTCAGAGAGCAGCTAACATACCCTAATCCTCAGGGGGCAGCTATCATACCCTAATCCTCAGGGAGCAGCTAACATACCCTAATCCTCAGAGAGCAGCTAACATACCCTAATCCTCAGAGAGCAGCTAACATACCCTAATCCTCAGAGAGCAGCTAACATACCCTAATCCTCAGGGAGCAGCTAACATACCCTAATCCTCAGAGTGCAGCTAACGTATCCCTAATCCTCAGGGAGCAGCTAACATGCCCTTATCCTCAGGGAGCAGCTAACATACCCTAATCCTCAGGGAGCAGCTAACATACCCTAATCCTCAGGGAGCAGCTATCATACCCTAATCCTCAGAGAGCAGCTAACATACCCTAATCCTCAGAGAGCAGCTCACATACCCTAATCCTCAGAGAGCAGCTAACATACCCTAATCCTCAGAGAGCAGCTAACATACCATAATCCTCAGAGAGCAGCTGATATACCCTAATCCTCAGAGAGCAGCTAACATACCCTAATCCTCAGGGAGCAGCTAACATACCCTAATCCTCAGAGAGCAGCTAACATACCCTAATCCTCAGAGAGCAGCTAACATACCCTAATCCTCATGGAGCAGCTCACATACCCTAATCCTCAGAAAGCAGCTAACATACCCTAATCCTCAGGGAGCAGCTAACATACCCTAATCCTCAGAGAGCAGCTAACATACCCTAATCCTCAGGGAGCAGCTAACATACCCTAATCCTCAGAGAGCAGCTAACATACCCTAATCCTCAGGGAGCAGCTACCATACCCTAATCCTCAGAGAGCAGCTAACATACCCTAATCCTCAGGGAGCAGCTAACATACCCTAATCCTCAGAGTGCAGCTAACATACCCTAATCCTCAGAGAGCAGCTAACATACCCTAATCCTCAGAGAGCAGCTAACATACCCTAATCCTCAGGGAGCAGCTAACATACCCTAATCCTCAGAGAGCAGCTAACATACCCTAATCCTCAGAGAGCAGCTAACATACCCTAATCCTCAGGGGGCAGCTATCATACCCTAATCCTCAGGGAGCAGCTAACATACCCTAATCCTCAGAGAGCAGCTAACATACCCTAATCCTCAGAGAGCAGCTAACATACCCTAATCCTCAGGGAGCAGCTAACATACCCTAATCCTCAGAGAGCAGCTAACATACCCTAATCCTCAGGGAGCAGCTAACATACCCTAATCCTCAGAGAGCAGCTAACATACCCTAATCCTCAGAGAGCAGCTAACATACCCTAATCCTCATGGAGCAGCTCACATACCCTAATCCTCAGAGAGCAGCTAACATACCCTAATCCTCAGAGAGCAGCTAACATACCCTAATCCTCAGGGAGCAGCTAACATACCCTAATCCTCAGAGAGCAGCTAACATACCCTAATCCTCAGGGAGCAGCTAACATACCCTAATCCTCAGAGAGCAGCTAACATACCCTAATCCTCAGGGAGCAGCTAACATACCCTAATCCTCTGTTTGTCGAGTCTCACAACAAGCCATGTTTAAGCTACTTTACATGATTAGGTTTACTGACATGAAAAGGAGTACTTCCCAAATGTAAAACATACAATTCAAGTCTCCATAATATGGGTACAATTATTCAAATTTGGGAATGCTAGATACTCATTATGTCACCATGTAAATCATGAGGAATAGGCTATTCTGAAACACGGGTGGTCTTAAACTCACGTCTCTCCATTTTGTGTTTACACAATGTGTTTCCACCTATTCAACAACATTGTGGCACATCTATTGTTCTGCACTTTGTCTATAGTTCAAATAAACCAAAGCTGTGATGTTATGCTGCTCGAATGTTCATGCCGACACAAAACTCTAGGTTTTGATATACCATGGTGAATGTGATTATGCCTGAATTCAGAAAACAAGTGTTCATAATGTTTCATAAAACAAAGGAAAAAACTGTCCAAAACATAATTTTAGGGATAAATTGACAGCAGGGTGATGTGTTGTTTTCTCTGCTGTAGAATACATTGTTGGAAAGGATAATTCGATTTTTTTGGTCACAGTTTGAGCCCTGGCTGTGTCCCAAATGGCACCCCATTCTCTATATAGTGCACTACTATTGACCAGAGCCCTATGGGCCCTATGGGCCCTGGTCAAAAGTAGTGCATTTAACAGGAAATAGAGCCATTTAGGACATATCCTGTGAAACTCTATGTTGTAACGCCACCGCAATTACCAATAGGCCTACCCTCAGTGGTCTCTTCCAGAGAGAGAATGACAAAATGACAAAAAGCCACATAATGCTGCTGCAATTACACCTGCTGAGGTGGACAGAAAAACATTCAACACTGTCTATTCATGTGACCTACTTTTAAACTGAATAGAAGGTCCAATCAAACTCTCCATACATCACATTGTGTAAAAAAATTCCCCATGGCCTGCTTTACACCCCTTTAAAGATCCTTCCTCTTACTTCAGAGGGACATTTCCCTCCTCCTTGGCCAGTAGTTTGACTGCAATTCCATTTCCACTGCTCCTTGTTGCACCTTTCTGTACTATGAAAGCAGTGTTGCTGCTTGGATAGGTGAGGTCATGTTTTCGGTATACACTGTTAACATTGATCCCCTGGGTTTCATTTACACTGTCACTGCACTTAAGAGCAGACATGTGATCCCACTCTGGATCACAAGCAGAAAGAAGGTAGGAATAATTATGTCCTAGGGGCAGCGCGGAGGGAGGAAGGGGAGAAGAAGAGGAGAGGAGGGGAAGGGAAGGGGTGTGTCATGCTCTTAGGGGCTTCTCTTCAACAGACAGGGCCTCCGGGTCATTAAAATAGAATTCCCCCAACACAATGTATTAGACCCCCAAATCACAGGCACAGTATTAAAGGAAGCATTCCCTTTTCTGGAAGCCTCTGTTACAACATTCTTGTTAGCGTATTACTTTTTTGGGTTCAACTCAAGTGAATGCCCAAATGATTCAAAGTGTTTCATTTTTGTTTAAAAGTGTTATTTTCTTTGTTTCAAAGTAAAAAAAATATATATAAGTATATATCCTGGGTGGGCACTCAAATGCATAGCTCTATATATGTGGATACTATCTTAAAAATGAGTTATTACCCAAAATAGCAAATTTTTCCAACTCAATATAAACCATTTAATGTGTTTACTATTTATTTTCATTTTACCGTCACTAGACTGTCACTAGACTGTCATTGCTGTCTGAATGCTCTGCAGGCTCTGCATCCTCTGAAGGCTCTGAAGGCTCTGAATGCTCTGCAGGCTCTGCATCCTCTGAAGGCTCTGAAGGCTCTGAATGCTCTGCAGGCTCTGCATCCTCTGAAGGCTCTGAAGGCTCTGAATGCTCTGCAGGCTCTGCATCCTCTGAAGGCTCTGAAGGCTCTGATATTCATAACTGAATGTTTTATGGTCTGTAGTTTTCAGGGTCTTTCCTGTACAATCTCTGAGACCTTCAACTGGTGATGAGAATATACATTAGATCTTATATGAGGAATTTGTAAGAGTGTGTGTGTGTGTGTGTGTGTGTGTGTGTGTGTGTGTGTGTGTGTGTGTGTGTGTGTGTGTGTGTGTGTGTGTGTGTGTGTGCGTGTGTGCGTGCGTGTGAGCGTGCGTGTGTGTGTGCACGTGTGTGTGTGCATGTGTGTGTTTGTGTTGCACAAGCAAAATAAGCCATTTCAAACAGTGATTATCTTTTTTTTTAAGCAGGTTGATAAAATGGGTTCAGATTTATGAACATCTCTATTCTTTGTTACAAAAAAATGACCAAATATGTTCCTTCTCAGCATGGATCCTGATAATTCCATCACTATGTAATCGACACCATTCAAGGGGTCAAGGCCAGGGTCAAGGGATGCCCCAAGTTTTATTCTTGGGACCTCCCTCCTCATCCCAACCGCTTTGTTGTACACGGCCAGCTGGTACCAAAAAGTGCCTACTGCATCCATTCCATACCATCTCAGAAACAGACTCCATTCTATACCATCTCAGAGACAGACTCCATTCTATACCATCTCAGAAACAGACTCCATTGCCATTGTCAGAAACATACTCTATTCTATACCATCTCAGAGACAGACTCCATTCTATTCCATCTCAGAAACAGACTCCATTCTATACCATCTCAGAGACAGACTCCATTCTATACCATCTCAGAGACAGACTCCATTCTATACCATCTCAGAAACAGACTCCATTCTATACAATCTCAGAGACAGACTCCATTCTATACCATCTCAGAAACAGACTCCATTCCATTGCCATCTCAGTAACAGACCCCATACCATCTCAGAGACAGACTCCATTCCATACCATCTCAGAAACAGACTCCATTCTATACCATCTCAGAAACAGACTCCATTCCATACCATCTCAGAAACAGACTCCGTACGATACCGTCTCAGAAACAGACTAAATACCATCTCAGAAAAGGACTCCATACCATCTCGGAAACAGTCTCCACTCCATACCATCTCAGAAAAGGACTCCATACCATCTCAGAAACAGACTCCATTCCATACCATCTCAGAAACAGACTCCATTCCACACCATCTCAGAAACAGACTCCATACCATACCATCCAAGAAAAACAGACTCCATTACATTGCCAGCTCAGAAACAGACTCAATTTTATTGCCATCTCAGAAACAGACTCCATTACATTGCCATCTCAGAAACAGACTCCATTCCATACCATCTAAGAAACAGACTCCATTCCATACCATCGCAGAAACAGACTCCATTCCATGCCATCTCAGAAACAGACTCCATTCCATACCATCTCAGAAACAGACTCCATTCCATACCATCTCAGAAACAGACTCCATTCCATACAATCTCAGAAACAGACTCCATTCCATACCATCTCAGAAACAGACTCCCTTCCATACCATCTCAGAAACAGACTCCATTCCAGTGCCACCTCAGAAACAGACTCCATACCATCTCAGAAACAGACTCCATACCATCTCAGAAACAGTCTCCACTCCATACCATCTCAGAAAAGGACTCCTTACCATCTCAGAAACAGACTCCATTCCATACCATCTCAGAAACAGATTCCATTCCATTGCCATGTCAGAAACAGACTCCATTCCATACCATCTCAGAAACAGACTCCATTTTATTGCCATCTCAGAAACAGACTCCATTCTCTACCATCTCAGAAACAGACTCCATTCCATACCATCTCAGAAACAGACTCCATTCCATACCATCTCAGAAAAGGACTCCATACCATCTCAGAAACAGACTCCCTCCATTCCAACTCGGAAACAGACTCCCTTCCATACCATCTCAGAAACAGACTCCATTCCAGTGCCACCTCAGAAACAGACTCCATACCATCTCAGTAACAGACTCCATACCATCTCAGAAACAGTCTCCACTCCATACCATCTCAGAAAAGGACTCCTTACCATCTCAGAAACAGACTCCATTCCATACCATCTCAGAAACAGATTCCATTCCATACCATCTCAGAAACAGACTCAATTTTATTGCCATCTCAGAAACAGACTCCATTCCATACCATCTCAGAAACAGACTCCATTCCATATCATCTCAGAAACAGACTCCATTCCATATCATCTCAGAAACAGACTCCATTCCATACCATCTCAGAAACAGATTCCCTTCTATACCATCTCAGAAACAGACTCCATTCCATACCATCTCAGAAACAGACTCCATTCCATTGCCATGTCAGAAACAGACTCCATTCCATTCCATCTCAGAAACAGACTCCATTCCATACCATCTCAGAAACAGACTCAATTTTATTGCCATCTCAGAAACAGACTCCATTACATTGCCATCTCAGAAACAGACTCCATTCCATACCATCTCAGAAACAGACTCCATTCTATACCATCTCAGAAACAGACTCCATTCCATTGCTATCTCAGAAACAGACTCCATTCCATACCATCTCAGAAACAGACTCCATTTTATTGCCATCTCAGAAACAGACTCCATTCCATACCATCTCAGAAGCAGACTCCATTCCATACCATCTCAGAAACAGACTCCATTCCATACCATCTCAGAAAAACAGACTCCATTACATTGCCATCTCAGAAACAGACTCCATTACATTGCCATCTCAGAAACAGACTCCATTCCATGCCATCTCAGAAACAGACTCCATTCCATACCATCTCAGAAACAGACTCCATTCCATACCATCTCAGAAACAGACTCCATTCCATACAATCTCAGAAACAGACTCCATTCCATACCATCTCAGAAACAGACTCCCTTCCATACCATCTCAGAAACAGACTCCATTCCAGTGCCACCTCAGAAACAGACTCCATACCATCTCAGAAACAGACTCCATACCATCTCAGAAACAGTCTCCACTCCATACCATCTCAGAAAAGGACTCCTTACCATCTCAGAAACAGACTCCATTCCATACCATCTCAGAAACAGATTCCATTCCATTGCCATGTCAGAAACAGACTCCATTCCATACCATCTCAGAAACAGACTCCATTTTATTGCCATCTCAGAAACAGACTCCATTCTCTACCATCTCAGAAACAGACTCCATTCCATACCATCTCAGAAACAGACTCCATACCATCTCAGAAAAGGACTCCATACCATCTCAGAAACAGACTCCCTCCATTCCAACTCGGAAACAGACTCCCTTCCATACCATCTCAGAAACAGACTCCATTCCAGTGCCACCTCAGAAACAGACTCCATACCATCTCAGTAACAGACTCCATACCATCTCAGAAACAGTCTCCACTCCATACCATCTCAGAAAAGGACTCCTTACCATCTCAGAAACAGACTCCATTCCATACAATCTCAGAAACAGACTCCATTCCATACCATCTCAGAAACAGACTCCCTTCCATACCATCTCAGAAACAGACTCCATTCCAGTGCCACCTCAGAAACAGACTCCATACCATCTCAGAAACAGACTCCATACCATCTCAGAAACAGTCTCCACTCCATACCATCTCAGAAAAGGACTCCTTACCATCTCAGAAACAGACTCCATTCCATACCATCTCAGAAACAGATTCCATTCCATTGCCATGTCAGAAACAGACTCCATTCCATACCATCTCAGAAACAGACTCCATTTTATTGCCATCTCAGAAACAGACTCCATTCTCTACCATCTCAGAAACAGACTCCATTCCATACCATCTCAGAAACAGACTCCATTCCATACCATCTCAGAAAAGGACTCCATACCATCTCAGAAACAGACTCCCTCCATTCCAACTCGGAAACAGACTCCCTTCCATACCATCTCAGAAACAGACTCCATTCCAGTGCCACCTCAGAAACAGACTCCATACCATCTCAGTAACAGACTCCATACCATCTCAGAAACAGTCTCCACTCCATACCATCTCAGAAAAGGACTCCTTACCATCTCAGAAACAGACTCCATTCCATACCATCTCAGAAACAGATTCCATTCCATTGCCATGTCAGAAACAGACTCCATTCCATTCCATCTCAGAAACAGACTCCATTCCATACCATCTCAGAAACAGACTCAATTTTATTGCCATCTCAGAAACAGACTCCATTCCATACCATCTCAGAAACAGACTCCATTCCATATCATCTCAGAAACAGACTCCATTCCATATCATCTCAGAAACAGACTCCATTCCATACCATCTCAGAAACAGATTCCCTTCTATACCATCTCAGAAACAGACTCCATTCCATACCATCTCAGAAACAGACTCCATTCCATTGCCATGTCAGAAACAGACTCCATTCCATTCCATCTCAGAAACAGACTCCATTCCATACCATCTCAGAAACAGACTCAATTTTATTGCCATCTCAGAAACAGACTCCATTCCATACCATCTCAGAAACAGACTCCATTACATTGCCATCTCAGAAACAGACTCCATTCCATACCATCTCAGAAACAGACTCCATTCTATACCATCTCAGAAACAGACTCCATTCCATTGCTATCTCAGAAACAGACTCCATTCCATACCATCTCAGAAACAGACTCCATTTTATTGCCATCTCAGAAACAGACTCCATTCCATACCATCTCAGAAGCAGACTCCATTCCATACCATCTCAGAAACAGACTCCATTCCATACCATCTCAGAAAAACAGACTCCATTACATTGCCATCTCAGAAACAGACTCCATTACATTGCCATCTCAGAAACAGACTCCATTCCATGCCATCTCAGAAACAGACTCCATTCCATACCATCTCAGAAACAGACTCCATTCCATACCATCTCAGAAACAGACTCCATTCCATACAATCTCAGAAACAGACTCCATTCCATACCATCTCAGAAACAGACTCCCTTCCATACCATCTCAGAAACAGACTCCATTCCAGTGCCACCTCAGAAACAGACTCCATACCATCTCAGAAACAGACTCCATACCATCTCAGAAACAGTCTCCACTCCATACCATCTCAGAAAAGGACTCCTTACCATCTCAGAAACAGACTCCATTCCATACCATCTCAGAAACAGATTCCATTCCATTGCCATGTCAGAAACAGACTCCATTCCATACCATCTCAGAAACAGACTCCATTCCATACCATCTCAGAAACAGACTCCATACCATCTCAGAAAAGGACTCCCTCCATTCCAACTCGGAAACAGACTCCCTTCCATACCATCTCAGAAACAGACTCCATTCCAGTGCCACCTCAGAAACAGACTCCATACCATCTCAGTAACAGACTCCATACCATCTCAGAAACAGTCTCCACTCCATACCATCTCAGAAAAGGACTCCTTACCATCTCAGAAACAGACTCCATTCCATACCATCTCAGAAACAGATTCCATTCCATTGCCATGTCAGAAACAGACTCCATTCCATTCCATCTCAGAAACAGACTCCATTCCATACCATCTCAGAAACAGACTCAATTTTATTGCCATCTCAGAAACAGACTCCATTCCATACCATCTCAGAAACAGACTCCATTCCATATCATCTCAGAAACAGACTCCATTCCATATCATCTCAGAAACAGACTCCATTCCATACCATCTCAGAAACAGATTCCCTTCTATACCATCTCAGAAACAGACTCCATTCCATTCCATCTCAGAAACAGACTCCATTCCATACCATCTCAGAAACAGACTCAATTTTATTGCCATCTCAGAAACAGACTCCATTCCATACCATCTCAGAAACAGACTCCATTCCATATCATCTCAGAAACAGACTCCATTCCATATCATCTCAGAAACAGACTCCATTCCATACCATCTCAGAAACAGATTCCCTTCTATACCATCTCAGAAACAGACTCCATTCCATACCATCTCAGAAACAGACTCCATTCCATTGCCATGTCAGAAACAGACTCCATTCCATTCCATCTCAGAAACAGACTCCATTCCATACCATCTCAGAAACAGACTCAATTTTATTGCCATCTCAGAAACAGACTCCATTCCATACCATCTCAGAAACAGACTCCATTCCATACCATCTCAGAAACAGACTCCATTCCATACCATCTCAGAAAAACAGACTCCATTACATTGCCATCTCAGAAACAGACTCCATTACATTGCCATCTCAGAAACAGACTCCATTCCATACCATCTCAGAAACAGACTCCATTCCATACCATCTCAGAAACAGACTCCATTACATTGCCATCTCAGAAACAGACTCCATTACATTGCCATCTCAGAAACAGACTCCATTACATTGCCATCTCAGATAGAACTGCCGCCATAC
Source organism: Oncorhynchus mykiss (assembly GCF_013265735.2). NCBI lineage: Eukaryota > Metazoa > Chordata > Actinopteri > Salmoniformes > Salmonidae > Oncorhynchus > Oncorhynchus mykiss. The sequence goes on from NC_048570.1 coordinate 10,018,541, forward strand.
TTTCCAGGTCGACCCAAACAGTTCGAACTTCTAATTTGAAAAATGAATCTCTACAGAAATAAGTCTCTCACTGTTGCCATCTGCCATCGACCCCCTCCGCTCCCAGCTGTTCCCTGGACACCATTTTTGAATTGATCGCCCCCCCATCAAGCTTCAGGGTTCGTTCTGTTAGGTGACCTAAACTGGGATATGCTTAAAACCTCTTGGGGCTAGGGTGCAGAATTTTCACTTTTGGATAAATAGCGTGCCCAATTTCAACTTCTTGCTACTCATGCCAAGAATATAAGATATGCATATCATTCATAGATTTGGATATAAAACACTCTGAAGTTTATAAAACTGTTTGAATCATGTCTGTGAGTATGGCAAAACCCCGAGGACTAACTGTTCAGATTTTTATTTTTTTGCCCCTCTCTGTTCCCTGCTTTGTTATTGCCAAGTGATATTTCTTAGGGACCTGTTGTCAGTTCCTACCGCTTCCACTGGATGTCACCAGTCTTTGGAATTTGGTTGAGGTTATTCCTTTGTGCAATGAAGAAGTAGGCCAACTAGGAACTGGGGACACTTTTGTGAGTTGCGCAAGACGTGAAAAGTGGCGCTGGTTTGTTTTCTTGACCTGTATTGAACACAGATTGCCCTGTCTACAATTTGATCGATTATTAACATTTAAAAATACCTAAAGTTGTATTACAAAAGTAGTTTGAAATATTTTGGCAAAGTTTATAGGCAAATATTTTGTAGGGACGTTGCGTTTTTTGTAAGCTGTTTTTTTTCTGGATCAAACGCGCTTTATAAATGGACATTTTGGATATATATGGACGGAATTAATCGAACAAAAGGACCAATTGTGATGTTAATGGGACATATTGGAGTGCCAACAAAAGAAGCTCATCAAAGGTAATGCATGTTTTATATTTTATTTTTGCGCTCTGTTAACTGCTGGTGCAGATGGTGCAGGCTATCAGATAATAGCTTCGTATGCTTTCGCCGAAAAGCATTTTTAAAATCTGACATGTTGACTGGATTCACAACGAGTGTAGCTTTAATTGAGTATCTTAAATGTGTGATTTAATGAAAGTTTGAATTTTATAGTATTTTATTTGAATCTGGAGCTCTGCATTTTCCCTGGCAATTGGCCAGTTGAGACATTTGCTTCCCGCCTATCCCTACAATCTAAGTTAGATGCCCTCAATCTCACACAAATCATCAAGGAACCCACCAGGTACAACCCTAAATCCGTAAACATGGGCACCCTCATAGACATTATCCTGACCAACTTGCCCTTCAAATACACCTCTGCTGTTTTCAATCAGGATCTCAGCGATCACTGCCTCATTGCCTGTATCCGCTATGGGTCCGCGGTCAAACGGCCACCCCTCATCACTGTCAAATGCTTCCTAAAACACTTCTGCGAGCAGGCCTTTCTTATTGACCTGGCCCGGGTATCCTGGAAGGATATTGACCTCATACCGTCAGTCGAGGGTGCCTGGTCATTCTTTAAAAGTAATTTCCTCACCATCTTAGATAAGCATTCCCCGTTCAAAAATTGCAGAACTATGAACAGATATAGCCCTTGGTTCACTCCAGACCGACTCCCCTTAACCAGCACAAAAACACCCTGTGGCGGACTGCAAAAGCATCGAATAGTCCCTGCGATATGCAACTGTTCAGGGAAGTCAGGAACCAATACACACAGTCAGTCAGGAAAGCAAAGGCTAGCGTTTTCAAGTAGAACTTTTCATCCTGTAGCTCTAACTCCAAAAGATTTTGGGACACTGTAAAGTCCATGGAGAAGAAGAGCACCTCCTCCCAGCTGCCCACTCCACTGAGGCTAGGTAACACGGTCACCACCGATTAAATCCATGATAATCAAATATTTCAATAAGCATTTCTCATTGACTGGCCATTCCTTCCTCCTGGCTACGCCAACAGCTCCGCACCCCTGCAGCTACTCGCCCAAAACTCCACAACTTCTCCTTCACCCTAATCCAGATAGCAGATATTCTGAAAGAACAGCAAAACCTGGACCCATACAAATCAGCTGGGCTAGACAATCTGGACCCTCTCTTTATAAAACTATCCGCCGCCATTGTTGCAACCCCTTTTACCAGCCTGTTCAACCTCTCCTTCGTATCGTCCGAGATCCCTAAAGATTGGAATGCTGCTGCGGTCAACCCCCTCTTCAAAGGGGGTGACACCCTAGACCCAAACTGTTACAGACCTATATCCATCCTGCCCTGCCTATCTAAGGCAAGGCAAGTTAAGTTAATAAACAGATCACTGACCGTTTCGAATCCCACCGTACCTTCTCCGCTGTGCAATCCAGTTTCCAAGCCGGTCACTGGTGCACCTCAACCACGATCAAGGTACTAAACGATGTCATAACCACCATCGATAAAAGACAGTACTGTGCAGCCATCTTCATCGACCTGGGAATTCTTATCGGCAGACCCAATAGTCTTGGTTTTTCTAATGACTGCCTTGCCTGGTTCACCAACTACTTTGCAGACAGAGTTCAGTGTGTCAAATCGGAGGCCATGTTGTCCGGACCTCTGGCAGTCTCTATGGGGGTACCACAGGGTTCAATTCTCGGGCTGATTCTCAATTCTCTTTTCTCTGTATATATCAATGATGTCGCTCTTACTGCGGGTGATTCCTTGATCAACCTCTATGCAGACGACACCATTTTGTATACTTCTGGCCCTCCCTTGGACACTGTGTTAACAACCCTTCAGACGAGCTTCAATGCCATACAACACTCCTTCCGTGGCCTCCAACTACTCTTAAACGCTAGTAAAACCAAATGCATGCTTTTCAACCGTTCGCTGCCCACACCCGCCCGCCCGACTAGCATCACCACCCTGGTTCCGACCTAGAATGTGGACAACTATAAATACCAAGGTGTCTGGTTAGACTGTAAATTCTCCTTCCAGACTCATATTAAACATCTCCAATCCAAAATCAAATCTAGAGCCGGCTTTCTATTTCACATCAAAGCCTCCTTCACTCATGCCGCCAAAGTTACCCTAGTAAAACTGACTATCCATCGACTTTGGCGATGTCATCTACAAAATAGCTTCCAATACTCTACTCAGCAAACTGGATGCAGTCTATCACAGTGCCATCAGTTTTGTCCAAATCACCTTATCCCACCCACCACTGCGACCTATATGCTCTAGTTGTCTGGCCCTCGCTACAGACTGGCTCCAGGTCATCTAAGTCTATGTTAGGTAAAGCTCCGCCTTATCTCAGTTCACTGGTCACGATAACAACACCCACCCGTAGCACACGTTCCAGCTGGTATATCTCACTGATCATCCCCAAAGCCAACACCTCATTTGGCCGCCTTTCCTTCAAGTTCTCTGCTGCCAGTGACTGTGACGAAATGCAAAAATCGCTGAAGTTTGAGACTTTTATTTCCCTCACCAACTTTCAACATCTGCTATCTGAGCAGCTAACCGATCGCTGCAGCTGTACATAGTCCATCGGTATATAGCCCACCCAATTTACCTACCTCATCCCCATACTGTTTTTATTTTATTTACTTTTCTGCTCTTTTGCACACCAGTATCTCTACTTGCACATCATCATCTGCTCATTTATCACTCCAGTGTTAATCTGCTAAATTGTAATTATTCGCTCCTATGGCCTATTTCTTGCCTACCTCCTCATGCCTTTTGCACACACTGTATATAGACTTTCTTTTTTTCTACTGTGTCATTGACTTGTTTATTGTGTTATTGGCTTGTTTATTGTTTGCTCCATATGTAACTCTGTGTTGTTACAGTCTGTGTCACACTGCTTTGCTTTATCTTGAACAAGCTTTATCTTGACCAGGTAAATGAGAAGGTGAAATAAAAGGTGACAAAAGGTGAAAAACATTTTTCTATATATATAAAAAAGCAGACTCCATTGCTCCACTGTCTCTTTTGTTTTCGGAAGACTATGCCAACACCCCACTTCCATTGGTAAGATATACATTCAATAACATTTTGACAGTAAAATAATAACTGCAAGCTGTATCCCAGCAAGCATACATACACAATATGCAGTTGACAGTTGATTGGTTGGATGACCTTCTCGCATATTTCATCCATAATGTAGGTTATTCCATTTCGTTGGGATATCATTTTTGGGGGGGGGACACATCTGTCGACTAAAAACCCTTAGAACACATCACCTACTGTGCAGTACGTGAGTGTGGTAGGGATGGAGATATTATAACCCAGTGATATGATATTCAGACTGGGAGGAAGCATGCAGACCCTGTCTAACAGGGAGCAGAGGACCATCAGAGGACCATCTGGGCCAATGGAAACATCTCCGTTACTCAGGACCCAGATCACTTTCAGTTGGGTCATTACTCATCTCAGCTCCTCAAGTCCCAGAACACTTTCAGTTGGGTCATTACTCATCTCTGCTCTTATCTCCATTACTTTCTTACTGTGTGATGGACAGGGACAAGACTGGTGGAAACGGACAGACTGATGGACAGAGACAGACTGGGTTCAGAAATCGGTCCGGGCATTTTCAACACATTGGCCCATTTTTTTCCTCAAGGCCCCCAAATAATGCAAACGTAAAAAAAACGATTTCAACAAGTCTACTGGGATAAAGATGGACCAGCACATCTGGTTTTTGCCAAAACCACCCTACGGCCATCTGATTATGGGCCTTCAACTACAGGGAGAGGAGAGGATGGACAAAAGGGGAACGAGCTGACATGACATTACATTGGAACACTCATTTCATTTCCCACACTCTCCTGTATGGGTATTATTTTTCTTTTTTCTTCTTTTTTTTAAGAGGGAGGATCAGCTTAATATTGAGGAAAGAATGTTGCTTCCATCAATGTAATTGTCTGCATCATTTCCAATCCCCCATATTTTTTTGGTAAATATATATATCCGTACACGCATGCACATATATACACATATATACATATACATACCTATATAGACATACATTATTTTTTTTATTATTATTCCCTGCAAACCCTACCGCCGATCCCCCAATTGGAGTAAACTAATAAACACGTCTGCTTCTACCATCTTCTACTATCCATACATCTTGTACACATTATATTCTGTATGTGTATTCTTAGTTGCCTCTACATAGCAGGCAGCAGCCCATCACGCCCAACATGACTGATGCGACTGACGGGAACTCCGACTGACTGATTACCCCCGCTACTTCTGGTGAATCAATCTCTCAAGTGATGAATGTCACGCTGTCTGCACCCGCTTTACAATCCATATCTGATGTCAAAATATCATGTGCTGTTTACGGCTACAGAATCGTGGTCTGTGAGCTATCAGATTAACTTCATTTTAACTTCTTGTAAGCGGTTCCACAGCTTACACCTTTACCCCAAAACACTTTTATTTAATGCTGGGCTGTGCCTGGAAATGTTTAATACCAACCCTGAATTCATACAAACCTATCGACAGCATTCGGAGTGTTTTCTGTGTCTGCAATGGTCAAGTAGTTTATGCATGAAAACTCTATTTCAACGGATGCATTTCTCCTGGGTTGTGACACTGAGGATCACTCTGGTGTGTGTGTGTGTGTGGGGGGGGGGGGGGGGGGGGGGGGGGCTGTGGGCCTGTGGGATCCATGCTGTGATATGGCATGCTGTGACAGAACTTGTGGCACCGTTGGGCAGGCTGTGTCACTCTTTCCCTCTGGATAGAGTGGCTCTCCTGGTGGACCGAGGGAGGCTGTCCTTTTCCTTGGCATGGAGGAATGTGACACTGTGGAACAGGGACATGGACGAACTGAGCCAGCCACCCCGCTGACTGCTAGCTGACTGTTGTCCCACAGGACACAGACCTTTCTCACACTCCTATAATGATTTGGCTAGAATGGGCCAGAACTAGAATTCTGTACAGCCTGTCCTACAGTAACCCAATCAAGGGACTGCTATGGTACAGCCTGTCCTACAGTAACCCAATCAAGGGACTGCTATGGTACAGCCTGTCCTACAGTAACCCAATCAAGGGGCTGCTATGGTACAGTATTATCATCTATGGCCTGATGTTGTTAGCATGCACTTGACTGAACTATTCACAGATCCTCATATTTCCATGGAGGTTCATTACCATAATGCTAGAATTGTGTATATTTTGTATAATCCCTTTTCCTATCACTTAATCCAAGTACCATTTTGTGGAATTAGTGGATAATTTAGCTGAACAGAAGACAATTTACAATGGAAACACAACGGGAAAACTTTCTTATAACAGTGTGAGACTGCCATTCCCTAACAACCTATTTAATGGCTTACTTGAAATGCTACTGCCACTGTTCCAGTGATTAAAAATAAACTTGTGGAAATGGACGCTGTGTACGTAGCTCAGCTGGCATCAACAGATAGGATAGGCGTGTTTTAAATTTAATTTGCTGGAGGAAGCAGAAAATCAGAGGAATTAATTATATTGACACAGGGGAGGAGTGGTGAGGGAGACGGAGGGGAGGGAGTGATCCCATTGCCCAGGTCTCTTCCTGCTCCGTACAGAGGAAAGTAAACACATATCAAAGAGCAGGCTTTTCACTTGATTAATTTATGATGGGAGTTGGGATACCCTTGGCACTTGCCTCCACCACTACTACATCCTTCCTCGCTCTACTCTTCTTGGTCAGGAATGTTCTTTTTCAGTTTCGCAGACCATTGCCTAGTGATCTGAGATGATTACTCCCCGTGCATTAGTGTGAGCTTGTCGCACTAACCCCCCCCCCCCCCCCCCCCCCCCCCCCCCCAAAAAGGGCAACTGATTTCCATTTGAGTGGAGTCGTCACATCAGACGTAGACTAGACAAGGTCAGGTCTGAAACATTCACATGGAACCTTTTATCTGGGAGCAGTCTCTGTGTTTTTCCCCAGCATGGGTGGTGGTACCAGAGCATTCCTGTCTGGGGGGCAAAAATATTTCCAGCAAAAATGCTCAAATAGTGTACTGTATACAATAAGAGTCTCTCTAAAAAGGAATGTGGGCTAAATCCATAAACCTGTTGAGCTGCTGACTTCCTCAGCTGGCAGCACCAGGTTGTCTTGGTAACCTGAATCCATCTGCCAAATGTGACTGCCACGGACACTTACAGTGAGTGTTAAGCCTGTAATTGAACTGGTTAAGTCACTATGGGCTCTGATTGAATTAAAAAAGGCTGTACCCTACAGTCCAGAAAAGATTAATCAATGCAAAGCTGACTAAAAAGCCAACGAAGCAGGTTGAAACCTATCAAATACAATGATGTGTATGGAGGCACTCTAATGCACTCCATAAACAGAGTTGCTTGGATTGCTTTAGCTCTGTGTCTCTGGGGGGGGGGGGTGAGGCATGACAGAAAATGCTCTTATCGCTTCCCTCCACTTAGAAAAACAAAAATAAAGTGGGAGAATCGTAGCGCTGGTTCCAGGATATATGCATGCAGATGAGCGAACTCTCTCTCTCTCTCTCTCTCTCTCTCTCTCTCTCTCTCTCTCTCTCTCGACAGGGGGAGCTCGATGCACCAGCTGCACTCTGTCACTGAAACAGACATTTCACATGCTTCCACTCACAAAAAAAAACTATTAACTGGTTGCTCATTTTTTATGTAATGCCAGAAAAAGAGGAATCAAAACCCACTCTCTTATCCAAAACCTCTCCAATCTGTTTCCTCTTACGACATGGTTTGCTTTAGCATTCTGGAGGGAATAGTTAGCTAGGGGAAGGCACGAGTCATGATTGATATCATTAATACTAAGGAGAAGAGAGAGAGAGAGAGAGAAAGTGTCACTCCCTGATCTGTTTCACCTGTCTTTGTGCTTGTCTCCATCCTACTCCAGGTGTCGCCCATCTTCCTCACTTATATTTATTTATATACTGTATGTATTTCTACCTGTGTTTTCTGTCTGTCTGTGCCAGTTCGTCTTGTTTGTTCAAGTCAAACAGAGTTTTGTCTCAGTGCCTGCTTTTTCCCCAGTCTCTCTTTTTCCTTGTCCTCCTGGTTTTGACCCTTGCATGTTCACACCCTGAGCCTGCCTGCCGTCCTGTGCCTTTGCCCCTACTCTGGATAACCGACCTCTGCCTTACATGGACATGCCTGCCGTCCTGTGCCTTTGCCCCTACTCTGGATAACCGACCTCTGCCTTACATGGACATGCCTGCCGTCCTGTGCCTTTGCCCCTACTCTGGATAACCGACCTCTGCCTTACATGGACATGCCTGCCGTCCTGTGCCTTTGCCCCTACTTTGGATAACCGACCTCTGCCTTACATGGACATGCCTGCCGTCCTGTACCTTGGTCCCACTACTCTGGATAACCGACCTCTGCCTTACATGGACATGCCTGCCGTCCTGTGCCTTTGCCCCTACTCTGGATAACCGACCTCTGCCTTACATGGACATGCCTGCCGTCCTGTGCCTTTGCCCCTACTCTGGATAACCGACCTCTGCCTTACATGGACATGCCTGCCGTCCTGTGCCTTTGCCCCTACTCTGGATAACCGACCTCTGCCTTACATGGACATGCCTGCCGTCCTGTGCCTTTGCCCCTACTCTGGATAACCGACCTCTGCCTTACATGGACATGCCTGCCGTCCTGTACCTTGGTCCCACTACTCTGGGTTATTGACCCCTGCCTGCCTTGACCTGTCGTTTGCCTGCCCCGGTGGTTATAATAAACATTGTTACTTCAACACAGTCTTCACTGGGGTCTTACCTGAAACCTGATATGTTGTTTATCATTAATTCCAAAACATTATGGTTTTGGGCACACGCTTCCAAAGAGTGTAAATGCCCTAGATTATCTTCTCCTCACTGAGGAGTTCCTTTTAATAGCTTATCTACCTTTGATGTCCTTGTCATGGTACACTATATATACAAAAGTATGTGGACACCTCTTCACATTAGTGGATTTGTCTATTTCAGCCACACTCGTTGCTGACAGATGTATAAAATCAAGCACACAACCATGCAGTCTCTGTAGACAAACCTTGGCAGTAGAATGGCCATTACTGAAGAGCTCAGTAACTTTCAACGTGGTACCGTCACAGGATGCCACCTTTCCAACAAGTCAGTTAATCAAATTTCTGCCCTGCTAGAGCTGCCTAGTTCAACTGTAAGTGCTGTTATTGTGGAGTGGAAACGTCTAGGAGCAACAACGGCTCAGCCAAGAAGTGATAGGCCACACCAAGCTCACAGAACAGGACCACGGAAGCGCATCGGGGCGTAAAAATCGTCTGTCCTCCGTTTCAACACTCATTGCCGAGTTCCAAACAGCCAATAGCAGCAACTTCAGCACAATAACCGTTTGTCTGGAGCTTCATGAAAAGGCTTTCCATGGCCGAGCAGCCACACAGAAGCCTATTGTAAGTTCACCATGCGCAATGCCAAGTGTTGGCTGGAGTGGTGTAAAGCTCGCTGCGATTGGACTCTGGAGCAGTGGAAACGATTCTCTGGAGTGATGAATCGTGCTTCACCATCTGGCAGTCTGACGGACGAATCTGTGTTTGGCTGATGCCAGGAGAACGCTACCTGCCCGAATGCATGGTGCCAACTGCAAAGTTTGGTGGAGGAAGAATAATGGTCTGGGGCTCTTTTGCCTGGTTCGGGCTAGGCCCCTTAGTTCCACTGAAGGGAAATCTTAATGCTAAATTTAATTTGGTCACATACACGTGTTTAGCAGATGTTGTTGCGGGTGTAGCGCAATGCTTGAGCTTCTAGCTCCGACAGTGCAGTGATATCTAACAAGTAATATCTAACAACATATACCCAATACACATAAATCTAAGTAAGGAATGGAATGAACAATATATACATATATGGACGAGCGATGTCAGAGCGGCACGGACTAAGATACAGTGGAATCATATAGCATACAATATATACATATGAGATGAGTAATGCAAGATATGTAAACACTATCAAAGTGACTAGCGTTCCTTTATTTAAAGTGGCCAGGGATTTCTAGTCTATGTCTATAGGCAGGAGCCTCTCTCGGTCCCAGCTTTGATGCACCTGTACTGATCTTGCCTTCTGGATGATAGCAGGGTGAACAGGCATTGGCTCGGTTGGTTGATATCCTTGATGATCTTTTTGGCATCGGGTGCTGTAGGTGTCCTGGGGGGCGGGTAGTTTGCCCCTGGTAATGTGTTCGGCAGACTGCACCACCCTTTGGAGAGCCTTGCGGTTGCGGGCGTTGCAGTTGCCGTACCAGGCAGTGATACAGCCCGACAGGATGCTCTCAGTTGTGCATCTCTAAAAGTTTGTGATGGTTTTAGGTTCCAAGCTAGAGCATAGAATGACGTTCTAGACGATTCTGTGCTTCCAAGTTTGTTGCAACAGTTTGAGGAAGGCCCTTTCCCGTTTCAGCATGACAATGCCCCCATACACAAAGCCAGGTCTATATAGAAATTGTTTATCGGGAACGGTGTGGAAGAACTTGACTAGCCTGCACGGAGCCCTAACCTCAACTCCAGTGAACACCTTTTGGATTAATTGGAACGCCAACTGCGAGCCAGGCCTAATCACCCAACATCAGTGCCCGACCTCACTAATGCTCTTGTGGCTGAATGGAAGCAAGTCCCAATGTTCCAACATCTAGTGGAAAGCCTTCACAGAGGCTGTTAAAGCAGCAAAGGGGGGGACTCCGTATTAATGCCCATGATTTTGGAATGAGATGTTCGACGAGCAGCTGTCCACGTACTTTTAGATATGTGGTGTGTTTCTCTAAATTAAATTTAAAGGTTTAAAAAAGAAGCTAAAAAAAATCTTGTTTTCACTATTTCATGAATAAATAAAATAAATACAATTAATAAAAATTATATCTACTGTGTATGGTTCTCCCTTTTATTGTAGCTTTCTCACTATGTTTGAGTAGTGACACATGTAATGCACCTGGTTGTGTTGCTGCTCCAGTTTCCGCTATGGAACCCTGACCTGTTCACCGGACGTGCTACCTTGTTCCAGACCTGCTGTTTTCAACTCTCACTCTCTCTACCACACCTGCTGTCTCTAACTCTGAATGATCGGCTATGAAAAGCCAACTGACATTTACTCCTGAGGTGGTGACCTGTTGCACCCTTTACAACCACTGTGATTATTATTATTTGACCCTGCTGGTCATCTATGAACGTTTGAACATCTTGGCCATGTACTGTTATAATCTCCACCCGGCACAGCCAGAAGAGGACTGACCACCCCTCGGAGCCTGGTTGTTCTCTAGGTTTCTTCCTAGGTTCCTGCCTTTCTAGGGAGTTTTTCTTGATGCTTCTATGCCTCCATTGCTTGCTGTTTGGGGTTTTTAGGCTGGGTTTCTGTACAGCTCTTTGTGACATCGGCTGAAGTAAAAATGGCTTTATAAGTACATTTGATTGATAGTAGGGTGGTAAGCAATGCATGTAAATATTTCACATTTAAATATAAACAAAGTGTTTGAGTAGTAATTCTAACTGATATGCTGAAAGTTTTGGAATAATAGGATACACATTTTTTTAACCCCGAATTTGCACCGCTTCTGTAGAAATACCCATGTACAGTACCAGTTAAAAGTTTGGACACACCTACTCATTCAAGGGTTTTTCTTCATTTGTACTATTTTATACGTTGTTTAATAATAGTGAAGACATCAAAACTATGAAATAACACATATGCAATCATGTAGTAACCTAAAAAAGTTATAAACAAATTGTCACATCTGCTTCTGCAACACCCTCTATTGGTCATCCTGTGTCTCTTTGACCTGCCTCCTCCCCCAGTGCTCTTTCCCTCTCTCTCTCTGTGTGTGTGTGTGTGTGTGTGTGTGTGTGTGTGTGTGTGTGTGTGTGTGTGTGTGTGTGTGTGTGTGTGTGTGTGTGTGTGTGTGTGTGTGATTGTGTGTGTGTGTGTGTGTGTGTGTGTGTGATTGTGTGGGTGGAGGCAGGTGTGCTGGAGTCTGAGCAGATCCCCACCAGCTGCAACCTGTTCCATAATCAAGACATCTATAAATACTCAGTCCTGCCACACTGCCAGATCGTAATCTCTGCTCAGTCAGTTATGCTTCCAGCTATTTGTTACTACTCCGATCCTGTTACCCAGCTCTGCTTGTTTCACTGCCTAACACTGTTTTCCTCTCCGCTACAGTTCTGCCTGCTCTTACTCCGGTCTCCTGTCCCACGTTTCGTCATCCTGCTGATCTGTCCTGGATTCCCCACTCCACTACTCCCTTGGATTCCTCCCCAGACCTGCTTACCCTCTCAACCCCCCTGGTCTCCAGCACCAGCCTCCTCACCTGGTCTCCAGCAACCCGCCCGAGCTCCCCCTGACCTGCACTCCGCCTTCCCCCTATGTTACAATAAATACCTTGGTTACGTCATCCACGTCTCCTTGCATGAGTCTGCTCTTGGGTTCAACACAAATCAAAATATATTTTACATTTGAGATTCTTCAAATAGCCACCCTTAGCCTTAATGACAGCTATGAACACTTGACATTCTCTCAACCAGCTTCACCTGGAATGCTTTTCCAACTGTCGTGAAGGAGTTCCCAAATATGCTGAGCACTTGTTGGCTGCTTCTCCTTCACTCTGCAGTCCAACTCATCCCAAACCATCTCGAATTGGGTTGAGGTCAGGGGATTGTGGAGGCCAGGTCATCTGATGCAGCACTCCATCACTCCCTTTCTTGGTCAAATAGCTCTTACACAGCCTGGAGGTGTGTTGGGTCATTGTCCTGTTGAAAAACAAATGATAGTCCCACTAAGTCAAACCAGATGGAAAGGCGTATCGCTGCAGAATGCTGTGGTAGCCATGCTGGTTAAGTGTGCCTTGACTTCTAAATAAATCACCAACAGTGTCACCAGCAAAGCACCCCCTGTGAATGCTGTCACCACAGCTCTCTCTGGAGGGTGGTAGGGTGAAGGAGTCTTGGGTACTGTCACCACTCTTATGGAACCATTGATACTCAGTATTCCACTGTCCCCATTCACTGACACCCAATACATGCAGGACTATGATAAGGCATGTGAGGCTGTAATACACTACATTTTGAAGATTAGTTAATTTAACAAAGAATTAGAGGTTTGAAGAAGAGGTTGAGGTGGGCCACCCAAACCCCAATAGGCCTAAGTCAAATTACAGTTAACAGCTGATTTGCTCATCATTACATTATTAAGGAGAATATATTGTACTGCATGTTCTCTCTGTGTGTGTGTGTGTGTGTGTTTGTCTGTGTGTGTATGTGTGCGTGCGTGTGCGCGTGAGCGTGTGCGCGTGTGCGTGCGTGCGTGCGTGTGTGTGTGTGTTTGTGTATGTATGTAGGGAAAGTCTAACGGTGTGAAAATGTGTTGATGAAACTTTCGAGAGAGTAGAATAGACTTTTCCGAACCCCATGCTCCTTCAACTTGCTTTACGGTACATCAGCCCCGAGCTCCTGCAATATCTCTCTTTGCCTTTGAAGTTTGTCCCTTCTGGTGGATTATAACGCTCTGCAGGAACTAATGCGATGAGGAGCCACCTGTAAACAGCAATCTCTCTCTTTCCAAACCTTGTTCTGAATAGTCTATTGTTGGTATATTGCTCTTAAACTGTTTAGGAACTTTGAACATGACCTTTTTGAGTTATAAATTACTTTGTACAATGCCATTTTGATTTATAAATGTCATGAACAGCTACGTAAAAACTATGAGTATCCCAAAATATATATTGCAAAAGTGTTGACGATGTAAATAAAGACATGTAGGTTGACAGTTGTCATTAGATGTTGATAAATGTTCACTTAAATCCTTATCATCACAGTAAAATGTACATTTTATTCTTGTTGCTTTTTGGGGGGAGTGAAGTTTGGCATTGAGGCTAGAGACAGGACTTATCTGTTAGATTGTGCTGTCGTACCACGTCGGTTTATAAAAAGCAACATTGATTAGTGTGTTTCTTTGAACAAACACAAGGCTGGCTGTGGTGAATCATTAACACATCACTGGAGGCCTTCGGCATCTGTTTGAGAGTCCCACAGTGTCAAGACTGACTTCCAACCATCCACATGTTCTCTTCCTCCTCCTCTCCCTTTTCCTCCACAGTGGCTGGAGTAAAGTAGGGATTTCGGGGAGGTTTAGAGTGAGTCAGCTGACAATGGATGGAACAGAGAGGCCAGACGGACCATTCTATTTTGCTAGGTCATAAAGGCAACTGTGGTATGTATTCATGGATGCCAAGGGAAGCCAGGCTTCCCCAAAACATTGCCCCAGAAAAAAAGGAAATAATGTGTCTTTCCTCTCTCTTGTGTTCCATAAATTTCCTTCAATTCACAATGTGTCTCACCGAAGAAAGCATCCAAGCAAGGATAAACAGCAAAACTCTGTCTCAGTATGTGTAGCCCATGTATCTGATGCTGTCTGATCAAAAAGAGTATGAAATTGTTGTCGCACATAGCATTGAATGGAAGGGAAGCCAGTGAGTAATTGGTTTCCCTTGATATAAAAATAAAAAAAAGCCAATCAGAGTTGAGCTAAACTAAGTGTGCTCAACTGTGTATGGTCCTGGCACGTTTCTGGGTGAATCTACTTGCACACACACACACACACACACACACACACACACACACACACACACACACACACACACACACACACACACACACACACACACACACACACACACACACACACACACACACACACACACACACACACACACACACGCATAGGTGATAGGATGAAGTTGAAATGGTGCTGGAATAGTGGGGGCAGCTCCTGTTTTCTTTGTGACTTGCTGTAACTCTCTGTGGTTCTAAATCAATAATTGTTTAGTGGTCCAAAAATGTGGGAAACATTAACTTGCTCGACCATGTAACTGTTTGTTTTGTGGACTTCACCAGACAGATGTTGCTCTAAGGTTTTGTGATGAAACAAAGGTGTGGTTGAATTTATTCTGCCACTGTGTGTTTTTATGGTCTTGGGCTTAGGCCTATACAGTGCATTCGGAAAGTATTCAGACCCCTTGACATTTTCCACATTTTGTTACGTTACAGCCTTATTCAAATTATTTTTTTTTATTTTTATTCCCCTTATCTACACATCTAGTTCCCCATAATGACAAAGTGGAAACAGGTTTTTTGACATTTTTGCAAATTTATAACAAAATATAAAACATAAATATTGACTTAAGTATACAGACCCTTTTGCTATTAGTCTCAAAATTGAGATCAGATTTATACTGTTTCCATTGATCATCCTTGAAATGTTTCTAAAACTTGATTGGAGTCCACCTGTGGTAAATTCAATTGATTGGACAAGATTTGGAAAAGCACATGTCTGTCTTTATAAAGTTCCATAGTTGACATTGCATGTCACAGCAAAAACCAAGCCATGAGGTCGAAGGAATTTGCCGTAGAGCTCAGAGACAGGATTGTGTCGAGGCACAGATCTGGGGAAGGGTACCGAAAAATTTATGCAGCATTGAATGTTCTCAAGAACATAGTGGCCTCCATCATTCTTAAAAGGAAGACGTTTTGAACCAACAAGACTCTTCCTAGACCTGGCCAAACTAAGCAATCAGGGAGAAGGGCATTGGTCAGAGAGGTGAACAAGAACCCGATGGTCACTCTGACAGAGCTCCAGACTTTTTCGGTGGAGATGAGAGAACCTTCCAGAAGGACAACCATCTCTGCAGCACTCCACCAATCAGGCCTTTATGGTAGAGTGGGCAGACAAAAGCCAATTCTCAGTAAAAAGGCACATGACAGCCCGCTTGGAGTTGTCAAAGGGTACCTAAAGGACTCTCAGACCATGAAAAACCTGCTTCTCTGGTCTGATGATTCTCTGGCCTAAATGCCAAGAGTCACCACCCTGCTTCACTACGGTGAAGCAGGGTGGTGGCAGCATCATGTTTATCAGTGGCAGGGACTGGGAGATTAGTCAGGCTGTAATCGCTGCCAAAAGTGCTTTAACAAAGTAGTGAGTAAACAGTCTGAATAATTAAGTAAATGTGATATTTCTGTTTTGTTTTTTTATATATATACATTTGCAAAATGTTCCAAAAAACTGTTTTTGCTTTTTCGTTTTGGGGTATTGTGTGACAATTGATGAGGGAAAAGAACTATTGAATACATTTTAGAAAGTAACATAACAAAACGTGGAAATAGTCACAGGGTCTGAATACTTCCGAATACACTGTATATCACGATGGCAAGGGATATGAACTAACAGGTTATAGAGCAGACAACATAATTATCACAACACCTACACTGTAGGTTTAAATATGGCAGTGATTTTACCCACGCTACTTGTCTTGTTGGAAAGTCCATCTTCGACCAACTCCCAGCCTTCTGACAGAGGAAACCAGAATGTCAGCCAAAATTGCCTGATACTTGTTGGAATTCATTATGCCATCAATCTTAACAGGTGCCCCTGGACCTCTGGAATTAAAACAGCTACAAAACATCACTGACCCACCACCATATTTCACCGTGGGTATGAGGTGTCTCTCCTTGCATGCATCTCTGTTTCGACACCAAACATGCAGATGCTGTATCTGACCAAAACGTTAAATTTTGGTCTCATCTGACCAGAGCAACTTCTTCCAGTCATAATTTAAGTGACGTTTGGCCAACTCCAAGCGCTTGCGTCTGTCTTGGGGTCAGAAAGGGCTTTCTTCTGGAAACCTGATGGTGATTTTTGAAACCTGGTGACCCCAAGATGCCACCAAGGCATGCAAATCTTTGATTCTTGGAAATTTAAGAAAAAAAAGTGATTCTTGGAGATTGTGGCTTCTCTCGCCATCCTCCTCCCTTTCCTGGGGGGCAAAATGCATTTAGTTTTCAACTGTTCCATAACTTTAGCATTTTTTAATAATTGCCTTGACAGTGCTCAGTGGTATATCCAATCGTTTGTGGATCTTCTTGTAGCCATTACCAGATTTATGAAGGTCTACGACCATCTGTCTTTTTTAACTGCCAGTTCTTTTTGTTCTTCATGGTGTTGGATGACAGAGGGATATTGCATGTGTGATACCTCATTTTTATACCCTAGTGAAACAGGAAGTGATGTAATGGCTCAATATAGTTCCTTAAGACTAAGATAAACTTCAATACGTGGAATTTAATTCCTGGTTTAATTTTGGTAGATGTTATTTACAATAATCTTTAAGGGTGCCATTAATTGTGAAACCTTGATTTGGAGGACATTGATTTTTAATTAAATCAATAAATGTTTTTGTGGGTTCCATTGAAGCAGCAATAAATTACAGTATTTCTCACATGTTGGTATTTTGAGTTTATCTCCATAATTATATTATTAATATTTTTTAAGTATCATTAGTGCATTGCCAGTCAGGGGTGCCAGTATTTTCGGAGCCCACTGTAGCTATCCATGATGATAATATTGTTGCACGATTTTGCTTGGATCAGAAAATGTGTATTGATGTCTTGTCTGTGCACAGAATTCTCTGTACATGGGCGAGATCGCATTTCAAAAGTGGAACATTGGCAGACAGACAAATCACAGATAGAACAACGAGCCAATCATTTCACAGGATGTATAAATGTGAAGCATCCGGTTCGCGTTTCCACTCACTACCAAATATGGTGACGAGAGGAAGCCCAGTGGCCAGCAGTGGGAGAAGGCTGATATTCTACTAATAATCTCCTCAATTAAACATTTGATCTCAATACAGTTTTCTGTTTCCAAAACTAGAATCTGTAACAAACCAATTGAACTACATTTTGTAGACATTACCCTTACCAAAGTTTTTAAAAATGCCGTTGTTTAGAAGGAGTGCAAGGGCAGAATTGAGATATTGAGCCCTTCGCACTTCACAGAGTAGGCGTTCCTTAGCGGAAATATGCAAATAAATGCTAGAACGTGCCAATAGGATCTCGCTAACTCGTGCTTGACTCTGTCAACCTCCTTGCTTATTCTGTCCATTGGACAGACGGGCTCTGGTCTATCTTGGGTTAGTTATAATAAATCTTTGGGAAGACAGCAAGGTTTATGCAAACCATCACTGTTGGAAATCAAAAGCTAGGCTAGAAGCAGGAGGAAATCATGTGTTAATACATGTTTTATTGCTTATACATTGGACACGTCAGAGGTAGAATGTTGGTCGCATGTTGTGTTTATCCATTAGAATTCAGATGGAATACAAGTGTGAATCCTTAGCCCAGGGCTAAAGCTTAGCACACGGTTAACAAATTGTGTAAACACAGGATGAGCTAGCCCGGGGCCAGTCTAGCCTGGGGAACAATGCAGTGTGAAAAGGCCTTTAGACTACTCAACAATGTATTAGGCACCAGCTGTAGTCCACCATTAGACAATGCAACAGATCATATGTTTATTCTCTACAAGTGCGGAGCCCGCCATTCAAAACATGTACACAGGCACGCACACAGACACACACACACACACACACACAGTACTGTAAGCAAAATGTAAAGAACCCAATTCATAATCTTCTTACTTTATAATTGTATGAGTGTGAGCAGTTGAATGATTGGTGTGAGGCTGCACTACACTATTAGATTCAATAAGCTGTTTGAACGTAAATGAGCTCTCAGAACACAAAACATCAAAAGACGTTTTTAGACAGTTCCTCTGAACACTACGGTCAAAATCTCGAATTGAGCAGCTAACCAGAAAACTACAATCAAATATTTATATTTGAAGAACATAAATAGATTTTTGGTTATTCAAATCCTTAATGAGACAAAACGTGCTCTTCACACAGTTACAGCGCACACCGTTAGACATGCAGTGCCTTCAGAAAGTATTTATACCCCTTGACTTATTCTACCTTTTGTTGTGTTACAGCCTGAATTCAAAAATGAATTACATGTGTATTTTTGTCACCCATCTACACACACAGTCAACCAGGCACTGGAAACGGTGACTCGGCCGTCTTCGGCGACTCTCGGGGAAACCTCGGGTAGCCTCAGTTTCTCATCGTGGTCATCGGGGACTTCCGGGATGCCTCGGAGGTGACGTGAAATCATTGGATGGGCGAGCGAAATCAAATCTCCTCTCCCTCTGTCGTTCCCGTAATCGCCCTTCGATCCTGATGGTCAAGGCGATGAGGAAATCGAAATCCATCGGTAATTCCCGGGATGCAAGCTCATCCTTGACCTCCTCCGAGACTCCGTGTAGGAACACGCCGAATAGCGCTTCCTGCTTCCAGGCAGTCTCAGCTGCCAAAGTGCAGAAATCCACTGCATAGTCTGCCACATTGCGGGAGTACTGCCGAAGCTGAAGTAGCTTCCGAGCAGCCTCTGTCCTGGAGAATAGGGCATCAAAAATCTTCTTGACCTCTCCCACAAACTCCTCCAGACTGACGCATATGGCCGGCTGTTGCTCCCATACAGCTCTAGCCCAGGCGAGCGCCCTCCCGGACATCAGCGCGATAAGGTACACTATCTTAGAGAGATCCGAGGGAAAGGAGGGTTGCTGAAACTCAAAGATGAGGGCACAATGAGCTAGAAACGGCTGACAGATGCCCGGCTCACCATTGAAGCGTTCCTTTTGAGGTAAGCGGGGCTCCCAGGAATGGTGGAGTGACCGGTGAGGTGGTGCTGCTAACAGCCGAGTTACTGAGGGGCTGTGAGGTTACCGTCGTAGCAGGCTGCCTGCCAGCCAACCCCGCAGAATTGCTCCAGCAAGATGTCCAACGCCCGTTCATGGCGTTCCGCCAAGGTTCTGGACCCCCACTATAAGGCCAATTCCTCATGCCTCCCAATGGTTGCTCCTTGGAAAGAGATGGCGTTGCATAGCTGGTCCGAGTCTGCTGGGTCAGTCATGGGCAGTTCGTACTATCACGTTTCAGGTAAGACCCAGATGCAGACAACGCCGAAGTATCAAGTGATCATACCACATATGAGAGGAACAGTCAGTATAGGACAGAAATTATAAACGGGTTCAAGCCCTGAATGCTGTTTGGCTGACAGCCATGGTATACCAGACAGTATGCCATGGGTATGTAAAACATGTATTTTTACTGCTCTAATTACGTTGGTAACCAGTTTATAATAGCAATAAGGCACCTTAAGGGTTTGTGTTGCATCGTGCCTAAGAACAGCCCTTAGCCGTGGTATATTGGTCATATACCACACCCCCTCTGTCATGTATTGTCATGTTGTGTCTTTCTGTCCTTTCCTTTCACCCTGTCTCCCTCTGCTGGTCGTACTAGGTTACCGTTTCTGTCCCTCTTTCCCCCAGCTGTTCCTTGTCTTCTCTGACTACCTCATTCACCCCTTTTCCCACCTGTTCCCTTTTTCCCTCTGATTAGGTCCCTATATCTCTCTCTGTTTCTGCTCCTGTCTTTGTCGGATTCTTGTTTGTGTGTCTCATGCCTGAACCAGACTATCATCGTGTTTGCTGCAACCTTGTCCTGTCCTGTCGGAATCTACCTGTCCATCTGAGCCCACGTGTGTTCATCATTAAAGAAACTCTGTTTGTTAATTCGCTTTTGGGTCCTCATTCACGCACCTGACAGAAGAATCCGACCAAGAATGGACCCAGCGACTTCGGATCCTCTCCACTCAGCCGTCGAGATCCAGGGAGCGATGCTAGGCAGACACGAGCAGGAATTGTCTGCTGCTCGACATGCCGTTGAGACCCTGGCCACCCAAGTCTCCAACCTCACAGAACAGGTTCACCATCTCCGCCTCGATCCACCGGCCACTTCCAGGGCTTTCGAATCTCCGGAGCCCAGAATCAATAACCCGCCGTGTTACTCTGGGGAGCCCACTGAATGCCGCTCGTTCCTCACCCAGTGTGATATTGTGTTTTCTCTCCAGCCCAACACTTACGCCAGGAGCACTGCTCGTGTCGCCTACGTCATATCTCTCCTTACTGGACGGGCTCGTGAGTGGGGCACGGCAATCTGGGAGGCAAGGGCTGAGTGTACTAACCAGTATCAGGACTTTAAGGAGGAGATGATACGGGTTTTTGATCGATCTGTTTTTGGGGAGGAGGCTTCCAGGGCCCTGTCTTCCCTATGTCAAGGCAATCGATCCATAACAGACTACTCTATTGAGTTTCGCACTCTTGCTGCCTCCAGTGGCTGGAACGAGCCGGCTTTGCTCGCTCGTCTTCTGGAGGGTCTCCGCGCAGAGGTAAAGGATGAGATTCTCTCCCGGGAGGTTCCTTCCAGCGTGGATTCCTTGATTGAACTCGCTATTCGCATTGAGCGACGGGTTGATCTTCGTCACCGAGCTCGTGGAAAGGAGCTCGCGTTCTCCGTTGCCCCCCTCTCCGCATCACTACCATCTTCCTCTGCCGGCTCGGGAGCTGAGCCTATGCAGCTGGGAGGTATCCGCATCTCGACTAAGGAGAGGGAACGGAGAATCACCAACCGCCTCTGTCTCTATTGCGGTTCTGCTGGTCATTTTGTCACTTCATGTCCAGTAAAAGCCAGAGCTCATCAGTAAGCGGAGGGCTACTGGTGAGCGCTACTACTCCTGTCTCTCCTTCAAGATCCTGCACTACCTTGTCGGTCCATCTACGCTGGACCGGTTCGTCAGCTTCCTGCAGTGCCTTGATAGACTCTGGGGCGGAGGGCTGTTTTATGGACGAGACCTGGGCTCGGGAACATGACATTCCTCTCAGACAGTTAAGGGAGTCCACGGCCTTGTTCGCCCTGGATGGTAGTCCTCTCCCCAGGATTCAGCGTGAGACGCTACCTTTAACCCTCACTGTTTCTGGTAATCATAGCGAAACCATTTCTTTTTTAATTTTTCGTTCACCTTTTACACCTGTTGTTTTGGGCCATCCCTGGCTAGTTTGTCATAATCCTTCCATTAATTGGTCTAGTAATTTTATCCTCTCCTGGAACGTCTCTTGTCATGTGAAATGTTTAATGTCTGCTATCCCTCCTGTTTCCTCTGTCTCTTCTTCACAGGAGGAGCCTGGTGATTTGACAGGGGTGCCGGAGGAATATCACGATCTGCGCACGGTGTTCAGTCGGTCCAGGGCCACCTCTCTTCCTCCACACCGGTCGTATGATTGTAGTATTGATCTCCTTCCGGGAACCACTCCCCCCCGGGGTAGACTATACTCTCTGTCGGCTCCCGAACGTAAGGCTCTCGAGGATTATTTGTCTGTAGCTCTTGACGCCGGTACCATAGTCCCCTCCTCCTCTCCCGCCGGAGCGGGTTTTTTTTTTTGTCAAGAAGAAGGACGGGTCTCTGCGCCCCTGCATAGATTATCGAGGGCTGAATGACATAACAGTGAAGAATCGTTATCCGCTTCCTCTTATGTCTTCAGCCTTCGAGATCCTGCAGGGAGCCAGGTTTTTCACTAAGTTGGACCTTCGTAACGCTTACCATCTCGTGCGCATCAGGGAGGGGGACGAGTGGAAGACGGCGTTTAACACTCCGTTAGGGCACTTTGAATACCGGGTTCTTCCTTTCGGCCTTGCTAACGCTCCAGCTGTCTTTCAGGCATTAGTCAATGATGTCCTGAGAGACATGCTGAACATCTTTGTTTTCGTTTACCTTGACGATATCCTGATTTTTTCACCGTCACTCCAGATTCATGTTCAGCACGTTCGACGTGTCCTCCAGCGCCTTTTAGAGAATTGTCTTTTTGTGAAGGCTGAGAAGTGCACTTTTCATGCCTCCTCCGTCACATTTCTCGGTTCTGTTATTTCCGCTGAAGGCATTAAGATGGATCCCGCTAAGGTCCAAGCTGTCATTGATTGGCCCGCCCCTAAGTCACGCGTCGAGCTGCAGCGCTTTCTCGGCTTCGCGAACTTCTATCGTCGTTTCATTCTTTAATTTCGGTCAGGTGGCAGCTCCTCTCACAGCCCTTACTTCTGTCAAGACGTGCTTTAAGTGGTCCGTTTCCGCCCAGGGAGCTTTTGATCTCCTCAAGAATCGTTTTACATCCGCTCCTATCCTTGTTACACCTGACGTCTCTAGACAGTTCGTTGTCGAGGTTGACGCGTCAGAGGTGGGCGTGGGAGCCATTCTTTCTCAGCGCTCCCTCTCTGACGACAAGGTCCACCCATGCGCGTATTTTTCTCATCGCCTGTCGCCGTCGGAACGTAACTATGATGTGGGAAACCGCGAACTGCTCGCCATCCGGTTAGCCCTAGGCGAATGGCGACAGTGGTTGGAGGGGGCGACCGTTCCTTTTGTCGTTTGGACTGACCATAGGAACCTTGAGTACATCCGTTCTGCCAAACGACTTAATGCGCGTCAGGCGCGCTGGGCGCTGTTTTTCGCTCGTTTTGAGTTCGTGATTTCTTATCGTCCGGGCTCTAAGAACACCAAGCCTGATGCTTTATCTCGTCTCTTCAGTTCTTCAGTAGCCTCCACTGACCCCGAGGGGATTCTCCCTGAGGGGCGTGTTGTCGGGTTGACTGTCTGGGGAATTGAGAGGCAGGTAAAGCAAGCGCTCACTCACACTCCGTCGCCGCGCGCTTGTCCTAGGAACCTTCTTTTCGTTCCCGTTCCTACTCGTCTGGCCGTTCTTCAGTGGGCTCACTCTGCCAAGTTAGCCGGCCACCCTGGCGTTCGGGGTACGCTTGCTTCCATTCGCCAGCGTTTTTGGTGGCCCACCCGGGAGCATGACTCGCGTCGTTTCGTGGCTGCTTGTTCGGTCTGCGCGCAGACTAAGTCCGGTAACTCCCCTCCTGCCGGCCGTCTCAGGCCGCTTCCCATTCCCTCTCGACCGTGGTCTCACATCGCCTTAGATTTTGTCACCGGACTGCCTTCGTCAGCGGGGAAGACTGTTATTCTTACGGTTGTCGATAGGTTCTCTAAGGCGGCTCATTTCATTCCCCTTGCTAAGCTTCCTTCTGCTAAAGAGACGGCACAAATCATCATCGAGAATGTTTTCAGAATTCATGGCCTTCCGTCAGACGTCGTTTCGGACAGAGGTCCGCAATTCACGTCTCAATTTTGGAGGGAGTTTTGCCGTTTGATTGGGGCTTCCGTCAGTCTCTCTTCCGGCTTTCACCCCCAGTCTAACGGTCAAGCAGAACGGGCCAATCAGACTATTGGTCGCATCTTACGCAGTCTTTCTTTTCGCAACCCTGCGTCTTGGTCAGAACAGCTCCCCTGGGCAGAATACGCCCACAACTCGCTTCCTTCGTCTGCGACCGGGCTATCTCCTTTTCAGAGTAGCCTCGGGTACCAGCCTCCGCTGTTCTCATCTCAGTTCGCCGAGTCCAGCGTCCCCTCCGCTCAGGCTTTTGTCCAACGTTGCGAGCGCACCTGGAAGAGGGTCAGGTCTGCACTTTGCCGTTATAGGACGCAGACTGTGAGGGCTGCTAATAAGCGTAGAACTAAGAGTCCTAGATATTGTCGCGGTCAGAGAGTTTGGCTCTCCACTCAGAACCTTCCCCTTAAGACGGCTTCTCGCAAGTTGACCCCGCGGTTCATTGGTCCGTTCCGTATTTCTCGGGTCATTAATCCTGTCGCAGTTCGACTTCTTCTTCCGCGATACCTTCGTCGCGTCCACCCGGTCTTCCATGTCTCCTGTATCAAGCCCGTTCTTCGCGCCCCCGCTCGTCTTCCCCCCCCCCCCCCCATCCTTGTCGAGGGCGCACCCATCTACAGGGTCCGTAGGATTTTGGACATGCGTCCTCGGGGCCGTGGTCACCAGTACCTCGTAGATTGGGAGGGGTACGGTCCTGAGGAGAGGAGTTGGGTTCCCTCTCGGGACGTGCTGGACCGTGCGCTGATCGAGGATTTCCTCCGTTGCCGCCAGGTTTCCTCCTCGAGTGCGCCAGGAGGCGCTCGGTGAGTGGGGGGGTACTGTCATGTATTGTCATGTTGTGTCTTTCTGTCCTTTCCTTTCACCCTGTCTCCCTCTGCTGGTCGTACTAGGTTACCGTTTCTGTCCCTCTTTCCCCCAGCTGTTCCTTGTCTTCTCTGACTACCTCATTCACCCCTTTTCCCACCTGTTCCCTTTTTCCCTCTGATTAGGTCCCTATATCTCTCTCTGTTTCTGCTCCTGTCTTTGTCGGATTCTTGTTTGTGTGTCTCATGCCTGAACCAGACTATCATCGTGTTTGCTGCAACCTTGTCCTGTCCTGTCGGAATCTACCTGTCCATCTGAGCCCACGTGTGTTCATCATTAAAGAAACTCTGTTTGTTAATTCGCTTTTGGGTCCTCATTCACGCACCTGACACCCTCATGTCTTATTAATTAAACAGAGTACTACATCATTGTACCCCTTTTGATTGAACACGGGTAATGTATTTACCTGGTCGTCCATTGTAGATAAGTCAATAGACATCGTTGCTGAAGTTGAGAAATGAAACGCCTGTATCCTGCCCTCTGTTATCTGCTTCCCTTTCTATTCCACCCAGATGTACTTCCTGGTCCAGTCAGGGGACTATTCATCACCTTGACCTGGTATCTCGGCCACCTGGGCCTGTACACTCTGCAGCCCTAATGCAGCCGCATGCAGTGCCACAGCCCCTCAGGCCCAACAGAGTACACCACACAGCCCCTCAGGCCCAGCAGAGTACACCACACAGTAACGCAAGCCAAACAGAGTACACCACACAGTAATGCAAGCCCAACAGAGTACACCACACAGTAACGCAAGCCCAACAGAGTACACCACACAGTAATTTATACCAGGTATGGTGATTTATGCCAAGTATGGCGATTTATTCCAGGTATGGTGATTTATACCAGGTATGGTGATTTATGCAGAGTATGGTGATTTATGCCAGGTATGGTGATTTATGCCAGGTATGGTGATTTACTCCAGGTATAGTGATTTATGCCAGGTATGGTGATTTATGCCAGGTATGGTGATTTATACCAGGTATGGTGATTTATACCAGGTATGGTGATTTATGCCAGGTATGGTGATTTATTCCAGGTATGGTGATTTATGCCAGGTATGGTGATTTATGCCAGGTATGGTGATTTATACCAGGTATGGTGATTTATATCAGGTATGGTGATTTATGCCAGGTATGGTGATTTATACCAGGTATGGTGATTTATACCAGGTATGGTGATTTATACCAGGTATGGTGATTTATGCCAGGTATGGTGATTTATTCCAGGTATGGTGATTTATGCCAGGTATGGTGATTTATACCAGGTATGGTGATTTATGCCAGGTATGGTGATTTATGCCAGGTATGGTGATTTATACCAGGTATGGTGATTTATACCAGGTATGGTGATTTATACCAGGTATGGTGATTTATGCCAGGTATGGTGATTTATTCCAGGTATGGTGATTTATGCCAGGTATGGTGATTTATTCCAGGTATGGTGATTTATTCCAGGTATGGTGATTTATGCCATACCAGACATGGTGATTTATGCCAAGTATGGTGATTTATGCGAGGTATGGTAATTTATACCAGGTATGGTGATTTATTCCAGGTATGGTGATTTATACCAGGTATGGTGATTTATGCCAAGTATGGTGATTAATGCCAGGTATGGTGATTTATACCAGGCATGGTGATTTATACCAGACATGGTGATTTATGCCAGGTATGGTGATTTATACCAGGTATGGTGATTTATTCCAGGTATGGTGATTTATGCCAGGTATGGTGATTTATTCCAGGTATGGTGATTTATGCCATACCAGACATGGTGATTTATTCCAGGTATGGTGATTTATGCCAGGTATGGTGATTTATACCAGGTATGGTGATTTATGCCAAGTATGGTGATTTATGCGAGGTATGGTAATTTATACCAGGTATGGTGATTTATTCCAGGTATGGTGATTTATACCAGGTATGGTGATTTATACCAAGTATGGTGATTTATGCCAGGTATGGTGATTTATACCAGGCATGGTGATTTATACCAGGTATGGTGATTTATGCCAGGTATGGTGATTTATACCAGGTATGGTGATTTATACCAGGTATGGTGATTTATACCAGGTATGGTGATTTATGCCAGGTATGGTGATTTATACCAGGTATGGTGATTTATGCCAGGTATGGTGATTTATTCCAGGTATGGTGATTTATACCAGGTATGGTGATTTATGCCAAGTATGGTGATTTATGCCAGGTATGGTGATTTATACCAGGCATGGTGATTTATACCAGGTATGGTGATTTATGCCAGGTATGGTGATTTATGCCAAGTATGGTGATTTATGCTAGGTATGGTAATTTATACCAGGTATGGTGATTTATGCCAGGTATGGTGATTTATTCCAGGTATGGTGATTTATGCCATACCAGACATGGTGATTTATACCAGGCATGGTGATTTATGCCAGGTATGGTGATTTATACCAGGTATGGTGATTTATACCAGGTATGGTGATTTATACCAGGTATGGTGATTTATACCAGGTATGGTGATTTATACCAGGCATGGTGATTTATACCAGGTATGGTGATTTATACCAGGTATGGTGATTTATGCCAGGTATGGTGATTTATGCCAGGTATGGTGATTTATACCAGGTATGGTGATTTATGCCAAGTATGGTGATTTATGCGAGGTATGGTAATTTATACCAGGTATGGTGATTTATACCAGGTATGGTGATTTATATCAGGTATGGTGATTTATGCCAGGTATGGTGATTTATACCAGGTATGGTGATTTATTCCAGGTATGGTGATTTATGCCAGGTATGGTGATTTATTCCAGGTATGGTGATTTATGCCAAGTATGGTGATTTATGCGAGGTATGGTAATTTATACCAGGTATGGTGATTTATACCAGGTATGGTGATTTATATCAGGTATGGTGATTTATGCCAGGTATGGTGATTTATACCAGGTATGGTGATTTATACCAGGTATGGTGATTTATACCAGGTATGGTGATTTATGCCAGGTATGGTGATTTATACCAGGTATGGTGATTTATGCCAGGTATGGTGATTTATACCAGGTATGGTGATTTATGCCAGGTATGGTGATTTATGCCAGGTATGGTGATTTATACCAGGTATGGTGATTTATGCCAAGTATGGTGATTAATGCCAGGTATGGTGATTTATACCAGGCATGGTGATTTATACCAGACATGGTGATTTATGCCAGGTATGGTGATTTATACCAGGTATGGTGATTTATTCCAGGTATGGTGATTTATGCCAGGTATGGTGATTTATACTAGGTATGGTGATTTATACCAGACATGGTGATTTATACCAGGTATGGTGATTTATGCCAGGTATGGTGATTTATGCCAGGTATGGTGATTTATTCCAGGTATGGTGATTTATGCCATACCAGACATGGTGATTTATTCCAGGTATGGTGATTTATGCCAGGTATGGTGATTTATACCAGGTATGGTGATTTATGCCAAGTATGGTGATTTATGCGAGGTATGGTAATTTATACCAGGTATGGTGATTTATTCCAGGTATGGTGATTTATACCAGGTATGGTGATTTATACCAAGTATGGTGATTTATGCCAGGTATGGTGATTTATACCAGGCATGGTGATTTATACCAGGTATGGTGATTTATGCCAGGTATGGTGATTTATACCAGGTATGGTGATTTATACCAGGTATGGTGATTTATACCAGGTATGGTGATTTATGCCAGGTATGGTGATTTATACCAGGCATGGTGATTTATACCAGGTATGGTGATTTATACCAGGTATGGTGATTTATGCCAGGTATGGTGATTTATTCCAGGTATGGTGATTTATGCCAAGTATGGTGATTTATACCAGGTATGGTGATTTATGCCAGGTATGGTGATTTATACCAGGTATGGTGATTTATGCCAAGTATGGTGATTTATGCGAGGTATGGTAATTTATACCAGGTATGGTGATTTATTCCAGGTATGGTGATTTATACCAGGTATGGTGATTTATGCCAAGTATGGTGATTTATGCCAGGTATGGTGATTTATACCAGGCATGGTGATTTATACCAGGTATGGTGATTTATGCCAGGTATGGTGATTTATGCCAAGTATGGTGATTTATGCGAGGTATGGTAATTTATACCAGGTATGGTGATTTATACCAGGTATGGTGATTTATACCAGGTATGGTGATTTATGCCAGGTATGGTGATTTATACCAGGTATGGTGATTTATACCAGGTATGGTGATTTATGCCAGGTATGGTGATTTATTCCAGGTATGGTGATTTATGCCATACCAGACATGGTGATTTATACCAGGCATGGTGATTTATGCCAGGTATGGTGATTTATACCAGGTATGGTGATTTATACCAGGTATGGTGATTTATGCCAGGTATGGTGATTTATGCCAGGTATGGTGATTTATACCAGGTATGGTGATTTATACCAGGTATGGTGATTTATACCAGGTATGGTGATTTATGCCAGGTATGGTGATTTATGCCAGGTATGGTGATTTATACCAGGTATGGTGATTTATACCAGGTATGGTGATTTATACCAGGTATGGTGATTTATGCCAAGTATGGCGATTTATGCCAGGTATGGTGATTTATACCAGGCATGGTGATTTATACCAGGTATGGTGATTTATACCAGGTATGGTGATTTATTCCAGGTATGGTGATTTATGCCAGGTATGGTGATTTATACCAGGTATGGTGATTTATACCAGGTATGGTGATTTATACCAGGTATGGTGATTTATGCCAGGTATGGTGATTTATTCCAGGTATGGTGATTTATGCCAGGTATGGTGATTTATACCAGGTATGGCGATTTATGGCAGGTATGGTGATTTATACCAGGTATGGTGATTTATACCATACCAGGCATGGTGATTTATACCATACCAGGTATGGTGATTTATACCAGGTATGGTGATTTATACCAGGTATGGTGAGTAAGTAGCATGTGCTTGGGCTTAGTAAGTAGCATGTGCTTGGGCTTAGTAAGTAGCATGTGCTTGGGCTTAGGAAGTAGCATGTGCTTGGGCTTAGTAAGTAGCATGTGCTTGGGCTTAGTAAGTAGCATGTGCTTGGGCTTAGTAAGTAGAATGTGCTTGGGCTTAGTAAGTAGCATGTGCTTGGGCTTAGTAAGTAGCATGTGCTTGGGCTTAGTAAGTAGCATGTGCTTGGGCTTAGTAAGTAGCATGTGCTTGGGCTTAGTAAGTAGCATGTGCTTGGGCTTAGTAAGTAGCATGTGCTTGGGCTTAGTAAGTAGCATGTGCTTGGGCTTAGTAAGTAGCATGTGCTTGGGCTTAGTAAGTAGCATGTGCTTGGGCTTAGTAAGTAGCATGTGCTTGGGCTTAGTAAGGAGTTGACTAATTTTACAAGAACCATTGTGTTGGCTTTATCGATCCGCTCAGTCTCTATTGTCCACGGGACTATTGTTGTAGGTAATTAGCTGATCACAGAGCTGTTTGTGCTGTTTTGCCAACTCATTGTCAGGTGTGATGCTCTG
Organism: Oncorhynchus mykiss; assembly: GCF_013265735.2. Taxonomy (NCBI): domain Eukaryota; kingdom Metazoa; phylum Chordata; class Actinopteri; order Salmoniformes; family Salmonidae; genus Oncorhynchus; species Oncorhynchus mykiss. Next base: position 10,048,805 of record NC_048570.1, read on the forward strand.
CAGTGGAATGTGCCATGCCAAGCTCAAACGTGGCAAATCTTGTTTTCACTTTACCTCACTTCATACTGTAGGTGTATAATGACTACCCAGTGCAGGAGTGCAATGCAGATTAAATATGTTTATGTACACTACATGTTTATGTATAACCTAGTCATTGACGTTTCCACCATTACGCTGTCAGTGGAGGCTGCTGAAGGAAGGACGGCTCATAATAATGGCTGAAACGGTGCAAATGGAATGGCACATTCCATTTGGAAACCATGGAAACCATGTGTTTGATGTATTTGATTCAGTTCCACTAATTCCACTCCAGTCATTACTCTACGTTTGTTTATTCCATGTGTAACTCTCTGTTGTTTGTGTCGCAGTTGTAAATGAGAACTCTCAACTGGCCTACCTGGTTAAATAAAGGTGAAATAAAAAATAAATAAAATAAATTACCATAAGCCCGTCCTCCCCAATTAAGATACCACCAACCTCCTGAGAATGGTATTCATATTAGGACAGCCTCAATTTCAGCAGGACTTGAGGCTGTCCTAATATGGACACCGTACACCATGGTGATGCACTGAGGAGCTGTGTTGAATAATTAACGAAAATAGTCTAATCTATGTTTAATCACCTGATTTACCATCACCACCTGATAGTTCAAATGCAAGACTATGATTATGTCTAATTAGTACCGTATTAATGATAAACGTTACCATCCTGTTTGGGGCCTTGCTAAATACCAAGGGTTCCAAGTGAACAATGGCACTTTCAAGCATTAAAGTAATTTCCATTTTAAGGGGCAATCTGGGACTCCTACATACATTTTGGGAATTTATTTTATGCCATGGATTGGTCAGTCCTTATATCCATAGCTTTGTCTATTAATTTGAGAGTAGTTACATTTCTAGAGCCCCATCCCTAAAAAGTGACTGAGTAAATGCTTTGTTATTGTTTTAACTGCAGATTGCTCCTTTAACATCCAAAAAGGTGATTCATATCATTGACCATATCTCGAATTATTCTAAAAAGCCCAGGGATTATAATGGCGCTGGAGAGGATGGCTGACGTTTTACGTGCTCCTAACCAACTGTGTTCATTTGTTAATTTTTTTGCGTTGTTTGTAACTTATTCTTTGACTTATTTTGTACATAATGCTGCTGCTACCGTCTCTTATGACCGTAAATATCTTCTGAACATCTGAACAGTGATTACTCACCACGAACTGGTGGAAGCTTTTTCCTTTAACGAGCCCGACGAGTCTGATGTGCAGGATATACTGCTTTCCTGGGAACAGGCCCAAATCCCTGTCATTTGTGTGGAGAGAAAATGAAGAAAAAGGGGGCGAAAGTCGGGCTGCCTTCTGAGAATCTCAATATTAGCTGTAGACCACACTATCTACCTAGAGAGTTTTCATCTGTATTTTCCGTAGCTGTCTACATACCACCACAGACTGATGCTGGCACTAAGACCGCACGCAATGAGCTGTATACCGCCATAAGCAAACAGTAAAATGCTCATCCAGAGGCGCCGCGCCTAGTGGCCGGGGACTTTAATGCAGGGAAACTTAAATTAGTTTTGCCAAATTTCCACCACCATGTTAAATGTGAAACCAGAGAGGAAGAAACTCTAGACCACCTTTAGTCCACACACAGAGACGCATACAAAGCTCTCCCTCACCTTCCTTTTGACAAAGTGATCAGGTGAAGCAGATGCTAAGCTACAGGACTGTTTTGCTAGCACAGACTGGAATATGTTCCTTGGATTCTTCCAATGGCATTGAGGAGTACACCACATCAGTCACTGGCTTCATCAATAAGTGCATCGATGACGTCATCCCCACAGTGACTGTACGTACATACCCCAACCAGAAGCGGTGGATTACAGACAACATCCACATTGAGCTAAAGGGTAGAGCTATTCCCTCCGCAAGGCTATCAAACAAGCTAAGCGTCAGTACAGAGACAAAGTAGAATCTCAATTCAACGGCTCAGACACAAGAGGCATGTGGCAGGGTCTACAGTCAATCACGGACTACAGGAAGAAATCCAGCCCAGTCACGGACCAGGAAGTCTTGCTCCCAGGCAGACTAAATAACTTTTTTGCCCGCTTTGAGGACAATACAGTGCCACTGACACGGCCTGCAACGAAAACATGCGGTCTCTCCTTCACTGCAGCCGAGGTGAGTAAGACATTTAAACGTGTTAACCCTCGCAAGGCTGCAGGCCCAGACGGCATCCCCAGCCGCGCCCTCAGAGCATGCGCAGACCAGCTGGCCGGTGTGTTTACGAACATATTCAATCAATCCCTATACCAGTCTGCTGTTCCCACATGTTTCAAGAGGGCCACCATTGTTCCTGTTCCCAAGAAAGCTAAGGTAACTGAGCTAAACGACTACCGCCCCGTAGCACTCACTTCCGTCATCATGAAGTGCTTTAAGAGACTAGTCAAGGACCATATCACCTCCACCCTACCTGACACCCTAGACCCACTCCAATTTGCTTACCGCCCAAATAGGTCCACAGACGATGCAATCTCAACCACACTGCACACTGCCCTAACCCATCTGGACAAGAGGAATACCTATGTGGGAATGCTGTTCATTGACTACAGCTCGGCATTCAACACCATAGTACCCTCCAAGCTCGTCATCAAGCTCGAGACCCTGGGTCTCAACCCCGCCCTCTGCAACTGGGTACTGGACTTCCTGACGGGCCGCCCCCAGGTGGTGAGGGTAGGCAACAACATCTCCTCCCCGCTGATCCTCAACACTGGGGCCCCACAAGGGTGCGTTCTGAGCCCTCTCCTGTACTCCCTGTTCACCCACGACTGCGTGGCCACGCACGCCTCCAACTCAATCATCAAGTTTGCGGACGACACAGCAGTGGTAGGCTTGATTACCAACAACGACTAAACGGCCTACAGGGAGGAGGTGAGGGCCCTCGGAGTGTGGTGTCAGGAAAATAACCTCACACTCAACGTCAACAAAACTAAGGAGATGATTGTGGACTTCAGGAAACAGCAGAGGGAACACCCCCCTATCCACATCGATGGAACAGTAGTGGAGAGGGTAGCAAGTTTTAAGTTCCTCGGCATACACATCACAGACAAACTGAATTGGTCCACTCACACAGACAGCATTGTGAAGAAGGCGCAGCAGCCGATGTGAGCAAGACCTTTTAACAGGTCAACATTTACAAGGCCGCAGGGCCAGACGAATTACCAGGACATATACTCATATCATGCGCAGACTAACTGGCATGTGTCTTCACTGACATTTTCAACCTCTCCTTGACAGAGTCTGTAATACCTGTATGTTTCAAGCAGACCACCACAGTCCCTTGCCCAAGAAAGAGAAGGTAACCTGCCTAAATGACTACCACCCTGTAGCACTCACACTGGTAGCCATGAAGTGCTTTGAAAGGCTGGTCATGGCTCACATCAACACCATCATCCCAGAAATCCTAGACCTACTCCAATTTGAATACCGCCCTAACAGATCAGATGATGCAATCTCTATTGCACTCCACACTGCCCTTTCGCACCTGGACAAAAGGAACACTTATGTGAGAATGCCATTCATTGACTACAGCTCAGCGTTCAACACCATAGTGCCCTCAAAGCTCATCACTAAGCTAAGGACCCTGGGACTTAACACCTCCCTCTGCAACTGGATCCTATACTTCCTTCCCGCCCCCAGGTGGTGAGGGTAGGCAACAACACATCTGTCACGCTGATCCTCAACACAGGATTGGCCCGAGCCATAAGACTGCTGAACAATTCGGACTATTTACATTGACTCCCCCCCCTTTGATTTTACACTGCTGCTACTCGCTGTTTATTATCTATGCATAGTCACTTTACCCCTACCTACATGTACAAATTACCTCGCCTGACCTGTGACCTGTATACATACAATGTATACATGTATACATTGACTCTGTATTTGGCATCGGTATTGTTTTTTTATTGTTATTTTTCATGTTATTTTATACTTTAGTCTATCTAGTAAATATTTAAACGTTATATCCTGAACGATATTGTTGGTTAAGGGCTTGTAAGTTAGTATTTCACAGTAATGTCTATGGATTAGACTCATGTGACAAATACATTTTGATTTGATCATCAACTAGATTCAGCCACGGGCCTATTTTTTTTGAGCCAATGATCAGGGGGCCGGAACATAATTACAAATATTTTGTAGACTGCAAATTGCCTGCAAGAATCTCTAACGGATATATTATTTGACTAAAACATAATATCTTCAAACCTTTCTTACATTTGTATATGATCACGTCTGTCTATTATTCATGGGAATACTTGGGAACCGATATCCAAAAGGAAAATCACTTGGAGCTGCTTTCCTGGTATTTTTACAGTCTTTTATGTCCATTAATGAAAATTCTAAAGAAAAAAAAGACATACATTACCCACCATCAAGGCGAAAGGTGACTACTTTGAAGAAGCTCAAATAGTAAATATATTTTGATTTATTTAACACTTTTTTGGTTACAGCATGATTACATATGTGTTATTTCATAGTTATGATGTCTTCACTATTATTCTACAATGCAGAAAATAGTACAAATATTGAAAAACCCTTGAATGAGTAGGTGTGTCCAAACTTTTTACTGCTACTGTATATTACATTTTTGTTGCTCGGAATACTAGGGGGGACAAATAAAACCACCCGAGTGCCAAATTCGGCACGCGTTGTTGGGGAGCCCTGCTGTAACGTATACCATACAGTGTTTTATAGATAAAGCATTGCTGTGGAAACAAAGACAACGGCAATAGTTTGGATCTTCATTAGAACACAGTTGTGGTGTTTCTCTGACCAATTACTTCTAATAAAAGAATGTGTTGATGAGACCCACACACATGCACAAACACACACACAAATACACATACGCACACTCACACACACACGAGTGCATGTTCACAGGTCAGAGAGAGTCTTGAGCTTCACATATAGATGTGTCAACAGATGCCTCAGTTAATGACCACAGTTGACTGAATGATGCCGACAACTGACTTTCTCACCCAGAATGTGTGAACAGAATCGTGTTGATGAGAGATAACACTGTGGTATGCTGGCGTTGGTGATTTGGCCTTGTTTGGTATTTGGATAAGTAGGTTTGGAAAGGTCATTCATGGGGTGTATTTACTAGAAACCAAACAGAAGCAAACGAGACAAAATGGGGAGGGACCTTTTTGTTGCGAAACATTTTCCGTTGCAATTTTTTCCCGACGTGTCACGTTCGTTAGAATAATGGTCAGACCAAGACGCAGAGCGATATGAGGTCCACATACTTTATTATTAGTGAAACTTAACAAAACAAAACAATAAAAAATAAACGAACAAACCGTGACTACTGAGGTGCTAAGTGCACTAACTCCAAACATAAACAATATCCCATAACCCACAAGTGGAAAAATGCAACTTAAGTATGATCCCCAATTACAGACAATGATTACCAGCTGCCTCTAATTGGGAATCATACAAAAACCCTAACATGGAAAATAAACCTAGAACCCCACATGGGGTAGAACCCCACAAATAATAAACTAGACTAAAACCTCTAGTCACGCCCTGACCTACTCTACCATAGAAAATACAGGCTTTCTATGGTCAGGAAGTGACACGATGGTTGCTATGGTGTGCGCTAATGAACACAGCCCTGGCCGATGTAAGCTGTTAACCACAGCTTAGGTAACTGGCATCATCCTGAATGGTTGTTGTATCCTCTAAATATACACACAGATCTTTAAACCCTATAGAAAAGTTTTCAAAGCATTTGGTAGTGTGAAAGCGATGCCACAGATGAACCTCTCAGAGTTATTCTGTGGCCGCAGAGAATAAAACATTGTGACAAAAATAATGACAAGCGTAATTAAAACATTTCAACGTACATTACGAGACATGGGCGGACAACGTATTCACCTGAGTAAAACAGGGTTACAGTAAACACAAAGTAGATGGTGTGACAGTGATTATACAATGTAACTTGAACACAACACTGGCTACATTCTGTCAACTGTCAATCAACCTTCAGGATATATATTTTAGTGAGTTTTTTTCCCCACACCTGAGCAGCCTTGTTTCACTGACAAAAACAAACTGAAAACATATAGTGTTCAGAGAAATAAACAACACAATGTCAAAAATTGGTAGCCTAGTCAAATAATTAACATCCAATCACATTAACCGTTACTCTCTCGCGGGAATTCCACTAACGGTCCATGTGTAGCCAAATGTAGCTGCTGCTCATGTTGACGTCTGTACTGATGGCACCAAAGGCCATGACAGGGAGACATCGTGGCGGGGTAACGCGCGTGCGAGCAGATGCTCCCAACATCACTTGGGTACATTGCAGCATCCACCGAGAGGCTCTTGCTGCCAAGGGAATGCCTGACAACATGAAATACATTTTGGACACTACAGTGAAAATGGTTAACTTTGTTAAACAAGGCCCCTGAACTCTTGTGTATTTTCTGCACTATGTAATGATATGGGCCGCGACCATGTAACACTTTTACAACATACAGAAGTGCGCTGGTTATCAATGGAAAAATTATTGACAAGTTTATTTTTTATTGAGAGACAAGCTTAAAGTTTTCTTTACTGACCATCATCTTCACTTGTCTGACCGCTTGCATGATAATGAGTATCTCACATTCTCGCCTGAATGATCTGAATCTAGGATTACAGGGACTCTCCGCAACTATATTCAATGTGCGGGACAAAATTGAGGCTTTGATTAAGAAGTTGGAGCTCTTCTCTGTCTGCATTAACAAGGACAACACACAGGTCTTTCCATCATTGTATACTTTTTTGTGTGCAAATTAACTCAAGCTTACGGACAATGTCAAATGTCACCTGAGTGAGTTGGGTTCGTTATCCCTTTCATTCCCTGCCTCCAGTCCACTTACCGATGTCTGAACAAGAGAGCCTCATCGAAATTGCAACAAGCGGTTCTGTGAAAATGTAATTGAATCAGAAGCCAGCGCCAGATTTCTGGATGGGGCTGCGTTCAGAGTATCCTGCCTTGGCAAATCGCGCTGTTAAGACACTGATGGCCTTTACAACCACGTACCTATGTGAGAGTGGATTCTCGGCCATCACTAACATGGAAACAAGATTCAGGCACAGACTATGTGTGGAAAATGATTTAAGACTGAGACTCTCTCCAATACAACCCAATATAGCAGAGTTATGTGCATCCCTTCAAACACACCCTTCTCATTAACCTGTGTGTGGTGAGATATTCACAATTTTCGATGAACAAATAAGGTTTTATATGTAAGATGGTTAAATAAAGAGCAACATTATTGTTATTATATTATTATTTGTGCCCTGGTCCTATAAGAGCTCTTTGTCACTTCCCATGAGCCGGGTTGTGACAAAAACTCTATCTTATTTATTTTTTCATTTTTAATTTATTTCACATTTATTTAACCAAGTAGGCCAGTTGAGAAAAAGTTCTCATTTACAACTGCAACCTGGCCAAGATAAAGCAAATCAGTGTGACAAAAACAACAACACTGAGTTACACATGAACAATAACACAATAGAAAAGTAAAATAGAAAAATCTGGAAGTTGAATGTTTGAAGGGGTACGGGACTATATGTTTGGGAACCACTGCTCTATGCTAACAAGATCACAGTAAATACAGTGCCTTGCGAAAGTATTCGGCCCCCTTGAACTTTGCGACCTTTTGCCACATTTCAGGCTTCAAACATAAAGATATAAAACTGTATTTTTTTGTGAAGAATCAACAACAAGTGGGACACAATCATGAAGTGGAACGACATTTATTGGATATTTCAAACTTTTTTAACAAATCAAAAACTGAAAAATTGGGCGTGCAAAATTATTCAGCCCCCTTAAGTTAATAATTGGTTGCGCCACCTTTTGCTGCGATTACAGCTGTAAGTCGCTTGGGGTATGTCTCTATCAGTTTTGCACATCGAGAGACTCCTTGCAAAACAGCTCGAGCTCAGTGAGGTTGGATGGAGAGCATTTGTGAACAGCAGTTTTCAGTTCTTTCCACAGATTGTCGATTGGGTTCAGGTCTGGACTTTGACTTGGCCATTCTAACACCTGGATATGTTTATTTTTGAACCATTCCATTGTAGATTTTGCTTTATGTTTTGGATCATTGTCTTGTTGGAAGACAAATCTCCGTCCCAGTCTCAGGTCTTTTGCAGACTCCATCAGGTTTTCTTCCAGAATGGTCCTGTATTTGGCTCCATCCATCTTCCCATCAATTTTAACCATCTTCCCTGTCCCTGCTGAAGAAAAGCAGGCCCAAACCATGATGCTGCCACCACCATGTTTGACAGTGGGGATGGTGTGTTCAGCTGTGTTGCTTTTACGCCAAACATAACATTTTGCATTGTTGCCAAAAAGGTCAATTTTGGTTTCATCTGACCAGAGCACCTTCTTCCACATGTTTGGTGTGTCTCCCAGGTGGCTTGTGGCAAACTTTAAATGACACTTTTTATGGATATCTTTAAGAAATGGCTTTCTTCTTGCCACTCTTCCATAAAGGCCAGATTTGTGCAATAGATAGAATAGAAACAGATTTGTGATTGTTGTCCTATGGACAGAGTCTCCCACCTCAGCTGTAGATCTCTGCAGTTCATCCAGAGTGATCATGGGCCTCTTGGCTGCATCTCTGATCAGTCTTCTCCTTGTATGAGCTGAAAGTTTAGAGGGACGGCCAGGTCTTGGTAGATTTGCAGTGGTCTGATACTCCTTCCATTTCAATATTATCGCTTGCACAGTGCTCCTTGGGATGTTTAAAGCTTGGGAAATCTTTTTGTATCTAAATCCGGCTTTAAACTTCTTCACAACAGTATCTCGGACCTGCCTGGTGTGTTCCTTGTTCTTCATGATGCTCTCTGCGCTTTTAACGGACCTCTGAGACTATCACAGTGCAGGTGCATTTATACGGAGACTTGATTACACACAGGTGGATTGTATTTATCATCATTAGTCATTTAGGTCAACATTGGATCATTCAGAGATCCTTACTGAACTTCTGGAGAGAGTTTGCTGCACTGAAAGTAAAGGGGCTGAATAATTTTGCACGCCCAATTTTTCAGTTTTTGATTTGTTAAAAAAGTTTGAAATATCCAATAAATGTTGTTCCACTTCATGATTGTGTCCCACTTGTTGTTGATTCTTCACAAAAAAATACAGTTTTATATCTTTATGTTTGAAGCCTGAAATGTGGCAAAAGGTCGCAAAGTTCAAGGGGGCCGGATACTTTCGCAAGGCACTGTAACTGATGTATCAAGGTTCCTATTGGAGCACATTATACATAACATTATTATTGCAGATACACACCACCCAAACACGTACCTTGAAATAACAAGCCAACACCCATAAGCTTCTTTCCACATCATTATGTTAATAAATATCTACCGTACATACAGTACAACTATATCAACGTGGAGAGGAGGTGAATACACCATAAACAATGCAGATATACAACACACACACACACACACACACACACACACACACACACAATCACACACACACACACACACACACACACACAATCACACACACACACACACACACACAATCACACACACACACACAATCACACACACACACACACACACACACACACACACACACACGCACACGCACACAAACACAATCACACACACACACACACACACACACACACACACACACACACACACACACACACACACACACCATTTAATTATCTGAATCATCAATTGGAAAGACGGAGATGGGGTGGTGAATTTACATTTAAGACTTGTTTACACTGAACATGGCGTAATTGCTGTCCCTGACAGCTCAAGAGAGGGACAGTGGAGATATGTGAAGACACGTTCTGCATCCCAAATGGCACTCTATGAGCCCTGGTCAAAAGTAGTGCACTATAAAGGGAATCGGGTGTCATTTGGGACACAGCCACTGTTGTGAGTGACACTAACGGTGGTATATTGATCCACAATGGCAAATGACAATGAGGTGAATTCCTCACCCAAACCTAGAGACTGAATGAGCTCTTTAACTTGAGATGGTATGAAAACAGCTAGACCTTAGTAAGCCAATTATAATTACATTTCCAAAGCAATAGTAGTAGTAGCTCAGAAGACTCCCAGAATATCATTCTGGTAATTGGTCAAGGCAATGCCAGCATAATCCAGAGTTTAACTTTTAAGAGTCCATAGTCTTACAGAACCAATGGTAATTTAAATTGCCACTTTTTGCCGTTTTTTTTTTGTGTGTGTTCATCTTACAGCTGTTTCCCACCATAGACAATGGGAGCAAGCCGTGCCCCTAACCCCCCCCCCCCCCCCCCCCCCGACACCCCCCAGTATTGACAGGTATGACTCAAAGGTCACACTGAGAGAGTATTGTGCAGTAATTACCATTAGGATTATCAGACCTGCTTTGGTTGTCAGAAAGCTAAGCCTTGTACTCTTCCCCGACTTTTAATTAAAATAACGGGGCAGGGAAGAAAATAGAAATGACACTACAAAAGAGCCTCGTATCAGCTGGTGGCCGAATTCTCTACATGGTGCTTCTCGATTAGCTGAGAGAGAGAGAAAAAAAAGAGTTCCTTCCGCTGTTGTATCACCATGGTGATTCACTCAGCAGGTCTGGCTGGCGAATAAGCTGTAACTTTTGACTCTGACCAGAAGATGTTAATGTAAAAGGGGATTTTTAGTGAGTCAGTACTCACTGACATTATGAATTCTATAGGTAAGGCCAGCACATCTCAAACGATAAGAGTGTGAGACCCCGCCGCCTGTTCTCTCACCGTGGACCGATGTAGATGAAGCTTCAGTAAAATAGATAGTTTAATGATTCCAATGGATGAGCTAAGATTCGCAAGGGTAATACAACTTCATGTGAATAGTCAACATGAGAAGTAGGACTTACTTATAACCCCTGGTTTGTGTCAAGGCATGTGGACTATGTGAAATTGCCATATGCACGTCTGTGACTCTTGTCCTCTTCCTTTTAAGCAATTTGATTGGTTTATGGTCAGATTCATATTCCTTGGGGGTTTCGTGGGGTTACTTCCATCACAGCATTTCAACATCTCCAATACATCCCTGGGTGTGTATCCTTAACCAATAGTGGGGAAAATGCTAAACTAACCCCAGATCAGCATCTAGGAGCAACCACCCTACACCTACTGTAGTAATGCACCTTGAAACAGAGGCTGACATCTCACTCCACCAGTCCACTATGAATTCCACTAACCAGCTTTCATGTCAAAGCCTTGAAAGTGCTGGCCAGTATCAAGCTAATTTGTCTAGGCCTGGAAGCCCCCATCACCTCTCTGATTTAGAGGGGTCGGGTTAAATGCAGAAGACACATTTCAGTTGAATGCATTCAGTTGTACAACTGACTAGGTATCCCCCTTTCCATTTCCCTTTCCCACTTCTTAAAGAGCTGTAAAATGTCTCCTCAGCCAGTGGTCCGATCTTCCAAAGGCTTGTGATCACTGTCTTAGTCCACCAATAAAAGCCAAATCCCTACAATAAGCCAAGCTCAACCTGACCTCTACAGAATGTGTATGTGTCTGCTCCCCCCCAGACAGCTGGCGACTCAGTGAGTGGGTGCTCGAACACACTGAGCAAACAGCACCCCTCAGAGACATGACCATGGAGGAGCATGAGGTCACCTTGCAGCCACCTGGATGGCTCCTGAGAGGCAGCTGGGAGTGTCTAAGTACGTTGGGTCAGTGTAGAGATCCAGGTGACCAGGAAGAGGATAATCTCATATGAGTTCAATCCCTAGGCTAAGGAGACCAATAAAGAGGCACTAGGCTGAGGAGACCAATAAAGAGGCACTAGGCTGAGGAGACCAATAAAGAGGCACTAGGCTGAGGAGACCAATAAAGAGGCACTAGGCTGAGGAGACCAATAAAGAGGCACTAGGCTGAGGAGACCAATAAAGAGGCACTAGGCTGAGGAGAAAAATAAAGAGGCACTAGGCTGAGGATACCAATAAAGAGGCACTAGGCTGAGGAGACCAATAAAGAGGCACTAGGCTGAGGAGACCAATAAAGAGGCACTGGGCTGAGGAGACCAATAAAGAGGCACTAGGCTGAGGAGACCAATAAAGAGGCACTAGGCTGAGGAGACCAATAAAGAGGCACTAGGCTGAGGAGACCAATAAAGAGGCACTAGGTTGAGGAGACCAATAAAGAGGCACTAGGCTGAGGAGACCAATAAAGAGACACTAGGCTGAGGAGACCAATAAAGAGGCACTAGGCTGAGGAGACCAATAAATAGGCACTATGCTAAGGAGACCAATAAAGAAGCACTAGGCTGAGGAGACCAATAAAGAGACACTAGGCTGAGGAGACCAATAAAGAGGCACTAGGCTGAGGAGACCAATAAAGAGGCACTAGGCTGAGGAGACCAATAAATAGGCACTAGGCTAAGGAGACCAATAAAGAAGCACTAGGCTGAGGAGACCAATAAATAGGCACTAGGCTAAGGAGACCAATAAAGAGGCACTAGGCTGAGGAGACCAATAAAGAGGCACTAGGCTGAGGAGACCAATAAAGAGGCACTAGGCTGAGGAGACCAATAGAGAGGCACTAGGCTGAGGAGACCAGGACAGAGCCACTGTACCACACATTCCAATTGCTGTTGTCACAACCAACTATGGCTGGATCTTTTTGTCCCTGTCCTGGCACCGTACTCAGCTCCCAAATTGATATTTTGACATCACAAAAGTGATCATGAATGGTATATTGTGTTTAAGGCAGGGCCGTCTTTTTGTGTCATATCCCCATCTCTCGTTTGATTCTAAATTCACTTACCGTAACCTGACAGGGTTTTGAGTGGCACTTCAGAAAGGATAGGAGTGGATTCCACAGAAAGATTAGGAAGGTCTGAAAAGTGTTTCTAATCAACTATCTAACCCTTTAGCCGCTCCGCTAAGAACGTATTAAGGCCACAAAGATGATTAGCCAGCTAAGGCTCATTTAACCTTCTGGGGCACAAAGCACATCATCCACGATACCTTTTAACCCCTGGTTCCTGATAAACACTATAATTCCTTACTTCCAGACCCTCAAAGGGAGGAGAATGAATTGTGTTTCCTGATTGTGATCGTGCAAAGGTAAGGATCAACATTAATCAGCATTCCTGCGACTCCTTTGTTCTGGTTCATATTTAGCACCCTTTATAGTTACATTAATTCCTGATTGATTTAATGTGCCATTCTGGAAAATATTAGTGACAGAAACGACTGAATGGATATGATACAGCACTTCCTGTGTCACAAAAAAAAGAATACAGACACATAGTGACAATAATGTGGGTGCAAATGTCTCTTTGCCCATTTCTCATGTACTCTTTCTTGATAGGCGTATAAATATATAACTAGGGTGAGGGTGAATCACTGAGTATCAATGAGTGATGAGCTTGTCTGACCTCATTTCAGTTTCTGGGCTGTAATGAGTCCATTAGGTTTGGCAAGGAGGCAGAGTTGGCACCACACGCTGACTTGTCTCCCTGCTTGCTGGGGGATTAGAGAGAGAGGGAGAGGGAGAGGGAGAGGGAGAGGGAGAGAGGGAGCGAGAGAAGGAGAGAAAGAGAGGGGGAGAGGGAGAGGGAGAGGGAGAGAGAGATGGAGGGAGAGAGAGAGGGAGCGAGAGAAGGAAAGAAAGAGAGGGAGAGAGGGAGAGGGGGAGGGTAGAGAGAGGGAGATGGAGAGAGAGGGATAGGGAGAGAGAAGGGGAAATGAGAGAGGGAGGGAATGTTTACTTGGTCCTGCAGAATGCTAATGTCGCATGTAGCCCTGCATCAGAGAAAAGCATGTTTACCTTTCAGTAATCAAATTGTCTGCTGTTCCAAATAGCAGTGAAAAGATATTCAGGAGAAACAGATAAGCCACACAGTGAATTGGCTAGAATGGGTGTTCCCACAGGTTTTGGTGAACACACCATTTGGAGGAGCAAAGGTTGCAGAGACAAGTTCCAATAGCCCTAATCTCTTTTCACCTTGACTGGCTGAGAAACATCTCTCTCTCATTCTCTCTCTTTTGCTCTCTCTCTTTGTATCTTGCAGACAAGCAGAGAGAAAACGTTTGTTAACAATGCCCTTAACATATTTTACTTTACGAGTCCACAAGTGGTCGGCAATCAGGAGATTACCTGCTACCCACCTGGGGAAAATAAATAGTGCACTTACCATATGGGATGTCTATCAACTCTTGTCAGATTGAGAAGTTGATTGTTATGCACTGTAATAGTCCTGGACATTATAATAACTACAGTATACAGCTCATAACTCTGTCACAAATGAATACAACACATCACATCCGTTTAGGATTCCCAATAATGACTGAAGTCTTGCCTTAAAAACGGCAAACATTTTGTTGTTGTTGTTGTGACGTTTTATTCCATGAACATTATCTTCCATATGATTTCCCAGTTCGAATTCAATAGTTTTTGACAGAATTCTGGGAATCCTTTGATTGTCTGCGTCTATGACGTAGTCATCCTTTTCAAGCTGTCTTCAGACGTGGGTTCAAATACTATTTGAAATATTTCATTTATCTGTCCTTGATTGAGCTTGCATGGCTTAATGAACCAATATAATAGTCCTAAAACTGTGAACTCTGCCCATCTAGCACTCCGGGCAGACTTGAGCAAAAGCTCAAAGTATTTGAAAGATTTCAAATACTGTTTGAACCCACGTCTGGATTTCTTCCTAAGCTTTAACCTTGGCTGTGCCAGTTGACACCGGCTCTGCAAACCGAGCTTGGCCTTTGAAACGGCCCCTCCCAGATGAGTGAATCAAGCAACATTCTCTCACCCACCAACAATGACAAGCTTCCTAATTAACCTTCAGTGGCTTGCCATGCACGTGTCACTGGCAGAACCTTCTGTAGTTCACTTCTGTAGCAAAACGGTGTGTTGTAACAACAGTTTATCACCCCTGCAGGGTCAGTCGGAAACCAGCGTGGGAGCTGGGCCTCGCGGGACCCTCACCACAGGCGGCCCACATGCCTGCACCGCCACAGATAAGGAAAAGGAATAGAGCATGGAGTGGGGGGGGGGGGGGCTTTAATCATTCTCAAACCACTGCCCCACCCCACCCCCAGCCCCCAAACTCATTCTAACTTCCCCTCCCTTTTCCCTTTCTCTACCTCCCCGTTGCCACAATGAAAGGCTGTTTGTTATTGTCTGGTGGTGATTTAGGCAGCGATGATGGATCTTACAGCGCTAGCTAGCTGTGTGACTGCTGACATGTCCTCAGTGTTTCAGGACAGCTGAACGTCTGTGTCCTTGTCAACAGACAGGTCAACAGTTTTTCACATACCAGGGCTGTGTTTCATATTCACACAACAGTGGAAATTAGGAAAAATTATCTAGAAATGAAGGCGCAGGGTACATCTCAAATGGCACCCTACTCCATATAGTGCAGTAGTTGTGACCGTTGCCTCTATGGGCCCCAGTCAAAAGTAGTGCACTAAATAGGGAACAGGGTGCCATTTGGGATAGATCCTGAATCTTTTGCAGAGAGAGATCAGAGTTGACCTTCACTCTGTTGTGACCCTCTCTGTTCTCACTCTTGGAGAGTGTGGGCTTCGTTGGCAGCTTGATGAGGACTGAGTGCCAGGCCCAGCTGAACAGTTTGGGGAAATCATTGAGCTGCAACTTTCTTGGTTGTACCCAAATCATATATGGATGAATAATGTATAGGCTACTATATGTGATTGTATGAAATAATATGCCTAAACAACTGTCAAAAATGTGTTGGCTGCTGGATCTTCACCAGTAATCCATGTAAAGAAGAAAATGGATAGCTCTCCAAATAGAAAGTTTCAATCACTCATGTATCTGACCCCTTTGCTCATTGATTAATACACGAATGATTGAAACCACACTGTTCATTTTATTTTGAGATAGGAAACAAAAGATTGAAAAAAGTCCTGCTGAGATTGAGCCTGTCCTAATAGGGACACCATGAATGTGTATTGTCCCCTTGGTTCAGAGATGATCCATCTTGATCATTTTGATATGATGTACTTTACACGTCTCAATTCCAACCAACTAACAGATAGAAATCCTATCATGCTTCCTAATTAATAAGTCCTGGTTTTAAGTCCTGTATGAAGTTGTCTGTCAGTCTAGTGACGGTCAAAGACAATAAGGATATTTACACCCAGGTGCTCCAGCGGTGACAGTAACCTAAAGAGATCATTATTGTGATGGATGTGGCTCGGGCATCACAGAGCTCAAGCAGAGGGATGCGCTGTCTTGCTGACTTTCTGTTCAAGTGTCAATCCCATCCTCTCTCTGTCTGCTAGCATCAGGCCTGCACGCTGCGCAGGGTGATGGAGGTGACACGTCTACAGGGTTCCAGCACTAATGACGTGATAGATAGTGACGGCTAGGTGTTGTATACATGTGACCATTGACCCCACACACACGTCCCTTGGGGATGTAGCCTATCACCCCCCCCCCCCCCCCCCCCCCTCTAAGGTTGTCTGTGCCTCATCTTCATTACACACACGTGTTAGTTACTATGTGACAAGACATGTGTTCTTGTTATTTGACAAGTGGTTCATTTCTGTATCACACAGGGATCTACTGCTACACATCTGTGGCTGTTGAGCAAATTGAGAAGACTAAACTTTTTGGTGTCACCTTAGACTGTAAATTGTAATGGTCAAGGCTTGTTGATTCAACTGTTGTAAAGATGGGGAGAGGTCTGTCTGTGGCAAAGACATGCTCAGCATTTTTTTTTTAATCACCAAACAAGTCCTGCAGGCTGTGGTTTAATCTAATCTTCACTATTTCCTGGTGATATGGTCAAGTGCTGCACATAAGGACCTAGATAAGCTGCAGCTGGTCTAGAACAGAGCAGCACGTCTTGACCTTCCATGTACACAGAGAGCTAATGTAAACACTATGCATGTCAGTCTCTTTTGGATCAAAGTAGAGGAGAGATTCTTATTTTAAAATCTTATTTTTTTAATAAATAGTATGTGTTGAAAACTCCAAATTGTCTGTATAATCAATTTACATATTGATATCTAGGTCTCTTTTTAAAATATATGCCCTGTAAAATTCAACATAAATATACACATTATCCTGTTGAGTGTAGGGGGGCAGTATTTTGATGTTTGGATGAAAAACGTACCCAAATTAAATTATTTCTCAGGCCCAGAAGTTAGTAATTGTCAGATTAGGATAGAAAACCCTCTAAAGTTTCCAAAACGGTCAAAATATTGTCTGTGAGTGACCGCTCGAGCCTGTGGATTTCTGAACAAAACGTGCCAACCAAATGGAGGTATTTTGGATATAAAATTAATCTTTATGGAACAAAGGAAACATTTATTGTGTAACTGGGAGTCTCGTGAGTGCAAACATCCGAAGATCATCAAAGGTAAGTGATTCATTTTATTGCTTTTCTGACTTTCGTGACCAATCTACTTTGCTGCTAGCTGTTGGTAATGTTTTGTCTGCTGAGAGAGATGTCCTTACATAAATGCTTGGTATGCTTTCGCCGAAAAGCTTTATTGAAATCTGATACTCCAGGTGGATTAACAACAAGCTAAACTGTGTTTTGCCATATTTCACTTGTGATTTCATGAAAATTTAATATTTTTTGTAATTTAATTTGAATTTGGCGCTCTGCAATTCAGCGGATGTTGACGAAAATGATCCCGCTAACGAGATGGGTGCATCAAGAAGTTATACATATATACACATTAATATACAAAAAGCAAAAATTAAACATCACAAATCACCCACAAAAAAAGTTACATTCCTCTACAAATGAGTTCCTAATCAATATTTTAAGTTGCCAGAACGGCACCAGAACGTCAAGATGAAATTAATTTAGAATTCTGTTCCAGAAATACTGTGCATTAAAACTAAACGAAGATGAACCTAGCTCCGTGGAATCCTGTGAACCGGTTAGGCAACTCAGATGTCTGTACTTCAACAGCAAAGTTAGATAAGAGGGAAGTTTATGAATTAGGGCCTTGTAAACAAAAAGGGAGTAATGTAGAGATCTATGGTCTTTCGCGAGGTCCAGCCAACCTTTTGATACAGGATACAGTGATGAGTATCAAAACTGTCACCTGTAACAAAACTAGGGGCATTATGGTAGATATTATCCAAAGGTTAAAGATTAGTAGCAGCTGAAATTTGATAAATAATATCACCCTAATCAAGAACAGATAAAAAGGTTGACTGAACAGTATGCTTCTTACTGGCACAATCTATTTCTGTAGAAAAAGGCAACTTTAAATCTTAACTTCTTCACCAGCTCATCTACATGTTTTTTTAAACATAAAATCCACATAAATCCAAATGCCTAAGTATTTGCTGAAGAATAGCTCTGACAGGGGTCTCTTCACAGTCGCCAAACCCAGAACAAATTCAAGGCAATACACAGTATTACACAGAGCCATGATCACATGGAACTCCATCCCATCTCAGATTACTCAAGCAAACAGTAAAAAAAATGAATAAAACAACACCTGTCCTCTATCTGACCTAATTAAACTAGTTAAGGCATACTGTATGTATATGCAGTAATGTATGTATGTGTGTAAGTATGGGGCGGCAGGGTAGCCTAGTGGTTAGAGCGTTGGACTAATAACCGGAAGGTTTCAAGTTCAATCCCCCGAGCTGACAAGGTACAGTTCTGCCCCACTGTTCCTAGGCTGTCATCGAAAATAAGAATTTATTCTTAACTGACTAGCCTAGTAAAATAAAACAAATCTATGTTTTTAAATGTATGTTTTTGTCTGTTAAACGCCATTGGCGTTGGTTAATGGGGAGCCCAATAAACTAAAAAAACTGTATGTATCACCATTACCAAGCAGTGTAGACCTAGCATGGGCCCCAGATCTGTTTGTGTTGTCTTGCCAACTCCTTGTTTCGCACTGTCATGCCGAACACAATGGAGGTGTTGGCAAGACATCACAAATAGTTTTGGGAGCCAGTCTTGGGCAGACGTCTTAAACAAGCATATTGCTAATTGTAAATTCAAGACCTTTTGTGAGTCTTTGTTAAAATATTCTTCTAAACTTTGTAAAGAGAGCGTCACTTCCACATGTTCACCTCCTCTGGCCTTTTGGTATTATAAATCTAACACAACGTTCTTTAAATAGGGAAATTAATTATTTACACTTCGAACCAAAATAACTTGAAGAAGAAAAAACTCCGACACACAATGAGTCATTTTTGTGCCTGGAAGATTCCCCACTCCTGTTATAATAGCCTGGTTTCCCTCCTAGAGGTTCTCCTATAACATTATATGTGTTTCATTTGAATTAACACATAGCCTGCAGTTATGACCCTGACAAAATACCAGCCATTTAGCTGGGGTCATACAATCTTATAACAAGTTACAAAGCATTATTACTGCGTGGGGCAGCAGGTAGCCTAATGGTTAGAGCGTTGGACTAGTAACCGAAAGGTTGCAAGATCAAATCCCTGTCTCCTATTAGAACTAGCTAAATGGTCTCCTATTAGAACTAGTTATATGGTCTCCTATTAGAACTAGTTATATGGTCTCCTATTAGAACTAGTTATACAGTGGGGCAAAAAAGTATTTAGTCAGCCACCAATTGTGCAAGTTCTCCCACTTAAAAAGATGAGAGAGACCTGTAATTTCCATCATAGGTACACTTCAACTATGACAGACAAAATGAGGGAAAAAAATCCAGAAAATTACATTGTAGGATTTGCAAATGATGGTGGAAAATAAGTATTTGGTCACCTACAAACAAGCAGGATTTCTGGCTCTCACAGACCTGTAAATTCTTCTTTAAGAGGCTCCTCTGTCCTCCACTGTATTAATGGCACCTGTTTGAACTTGTTATCAGTATAAAAGACACCTGTCCACAACCTCAAACAGTCACACTCCAAACTCCACTATGGTCAAGACCAAAGAGCTGTCAAAGGACACCAGAAACAAAATTTAAGACCCGCACCAGGCTGGGAAGACTGAATCTGCAATAGGTAAGCAGCTTGATTTGAAGAAATCAACTGTGGGAGCAATTATTAGGAAATGGAAGACATACAAGACCACTGATAATCTCCCTCGATCTGGGGCTCCACGCAAGATCTCACCCCGTGGGGTCAAAATTACCACAAGAACGGTGAGCAAAAATCCCAGAACCACACAGGGAGACCTAGTGAATGACCTGTAGAGAGCTGGGACCAAAGTAACAAAGCCTACCATCAGTAACACACTACTCCGCCAGGGACTCAAATCCTGCAGTGCCAGACGTGTCCCCCTGCTTAAGCCAGTACATGGCCTGTCTGAATTTTGCTAGAGAGCATTTGGATGATCCAGAAAAAGATTGGGAGAATGTCATATGGTCAGATCAAACCAAAATATAACTTTTTGGTAAAAACTCAACTCGTCGTGTTTGGAGGACAAAGAATGCTGAGTTGCATTCAAAGAACACCATACCTACTGTGAAGCATGGGGGTGGAAACATCATGCTTTGGGGCTGTTTTTCTGCAAAGGGACCAGGATGACTGATCCGTGTAAAGGAAAGAATGAATGGGGCCATGTATCGTGAGATTTTGAGTGAAAACCTCCTTCCATCAGCAAGGGCATTGAAGATGAAACGTGGCTGGGTCTTTCAGCATGACAATGAACCCAAACACACCGCCCGAGCAACGAAGGAGTGGCTTCGTAAGAAGCATTTCAAGGTCCTGGAGTGGCCTAGCCAGTCTCCAGATCTCAACCCCATAGAAAATCTTTGGAGGGAGTTGAAAGTCCGTGTTGCCCAGCAACAGCCCCAAAACATCACTGCTCTAGAGGAGATCTGCATGGAGGAATGTGCCAAAATACCAGCAACAGTGTGTGAAAACCTTGTGAAGACTTACAGAAAACGTTTGACCTCTGTCATTGCCAACAAAGGGTATATAACAAAGTATTGAGATAAACTTTTGTTATTGACCAAATACTTATTTTCCACCATAATTTTCAAATAAAGTCATTAAAAATCCTACAATGTGATTTTCTGGATATTTTTCTCATTTTGTCTGTCATAGTTGAAGTGTACCTATGATGAAAATTACAGGCCTCTCTCCTCTTTTTAAGTGGGAGAACTTGCAGAATTGGTGGCTGACTAAATACTTTTTTGCCCCACTGTATGGTCTACTATTAGAACTAGCTAAATAGTCTCCTATTAGAACTAGTTATATGGTCTCCTATTAGAACTAGTTATATGGTCTCCTATTAGAACTAGTTATATGGTCTCCTATTAGAACTAGTTATATGGTCTCCTATTAGAACTAGTTATATGGTCTCCTATTAGAACTAGTTATATGGTCTCCTATTGGAACTAGTTATATGGTATCCTATTGGAACTAGTTATATGGTCTCCTATTAGAACTAGTTATATGGTCTCCTATTAGAACTAGTTATATGGTCTCCTATTAGAACTAGTTATATGGTCTCCTATTAGAACTAGTTATATGGTCTCCTATTGGAACTGGTTATATGGTATCCTATTGGAACTAGTTATATGGTCTCCTATTGGAACTAGTTATATGGTCTCCTATTAGAACTAGTTATATGGTCTCCTATTATAACTAGTTATATTGTCTCCTATTAGAACTAGTTATATGGTCTCCTATTAGAACTAGTTATATGGTCTCCTATTGAAACTAGTTATATGGTCTACTATTAGAACTAGCTGAATGGCCTCCTATTGGAACTAGTTATATGGTATCCTATTGGAACTAGTTATATGGTCTTCTATTAGAACTAGTTATATGGTCTCCTATTAGAACTAGTTATATGGTCTCCTATTAGAACTAGTTATATTGTCTCCTATTGGAACTAGTTATTTGGCCTCATATTAGAACTACAGTTAGGCTATATGGTCTCCTATCAGAACTAGTTATATTGTGTCCTATTAGAACTAGTTATATGGCCTCCTATTTAAACTAGCTAAAGGGTCTCCTATTAGAACTAGTTATATTGTCTCCTATTAGAACTAGTTATATTGTCTCCTATTAGAACTAGTTATATTGTCTCCTATTAGAACTAGTTATATTGTCTCCTATTAGAACTAGTTATATGGTCTCCTATTGGAACTAGTTATATGGTCTCCTACTATAACTAGTTATATGGTCTCCTATTGAAACTAGCTAAATTGTCTCCTATTAGAACTAGTTATATGGTCTCCTATTGAAACTAGCTACATGGTCTCCTATTAGAACTAGTTATATGGCCTTCTATTAGAACTAGTTATATGGCCTCCTATTTAAACTAGCTAAAGGGTCTCCTATTAGAACTAGTTATATGGTCTCCTATTAGAACTAGCTACATGGTCTCCTATTAGAACTAGCTATATGGCCTCCTATTAGAACTAGTTATATGGCCTCCTATTTAAACTAGCTAAAGGGTCTCCTATTGGAACTAGCTAAATTGTCTCCTATTGGAACTAGTTATATGGCCTCCTATTAGAACTAGTTATATGGTCTCCTATTATAACTAGTTATATGGTCTCCTATTGGAACTAGCTAAATTGTCTCCTATTGGAACTAGTTATATTGTCTCCTATTAGAACTAGTTATATGGCCTCCTATTAGAACTAGTTATATGGTCTCCTATTGGAACTAGTTATATGGTCTCCAATTAGAACTAGTTATATTGTCTCCTGTTGGAACTAGTTATATGGTCTCCTATTGGAACTAGTTATATGGTCTCCTATTAGAACTAGCTACATGGTCTCCTATTAGAACTAGCTACATGGTCTCCTATTAGAACTAGTTATATGGTCTCCTATTAGAACTAGTTATATTGTGTCATATTAGAACTAGTTATATGGTCTCCTATTAGAACTAGCTGAATGGTCTCTTATTAGAACTAGTTATATGGTCTCCTATTAGAACTAGATGAATGGTCTCTTATTAGAACTAGTTATATGGTCTCCTATTAGAACTAGCTGAATGGCCTCTTATTAGAACTAGTTATATGGTCTCCTATTAGAACTAGTTATATTGTCTCCTATTAGAACTAGTTATATGGTCTATTATTAGAACTAGTTATATGGTCTCCTATTGGAACTAGTTATATTGTCTCCTATTAGAACTAGTTATATTGTGTCCTATTAGAACTAGTTATATGGCCTCCTATTTAAACTAGCTAAAGGGTCTCCTATTAGAACTAGTTATATTGTCTCCTATTAGAACTAGTTATATTGTCTCCTATTAGAACTAGTTATATTGTCTCCTATTAGAACTAGTTATATTGTCTCCTATTAGAACTAGTTATATGGTCTCCTATTGGAACTAGTTATATGGTCTCCTACTATAACTAGTTATATGGTCTCCTATTGAAACTAGCTAAATTGTCTCCTATTAGAACTAGTTATATGGTCTCCTATTGAAACTAGCTAAATGGTCTCCTATTAGAACTAGTTATATGGCCTTCTATTAGAACTAGTTATATGGCCTCCTATTTAAACTAGCTAAAGGGTCTCCTATTAGAACTAGTTATATGGTCTCCTATTAGAACTAGCTACATGGTCTCCTATTAGAACTAGTTATATGGCCTCCTATTAGAACTAGTTATATGGCCTCCTATTTAAACTAGCTAAAGGGTCTCCTATTGGAACTAGCTAAATTGTCTCCTATTGGAACTAGTTATATGGCCTCCTATTAGAACTAGTTATATGGTCTCCTATTATAACTAGTTATATGGTCTCCTATTGGAACTAGCTAAATTGTCTCCTATTGGAACTAGTTATATTGTCTCCTATTAGAACTAGTTATATGGCCTCCTATTAGAACTAGTTATATGGTCTCCTATTATAACTAGTTATATGGTCTCCTATTGGAACTAGTTATATGGTCTCCAATTAGAACTAGTTATATTGTCTCCTGTTGGAACTAGTTATATGGTCTCCTATTGGAACTAGTTATATGGTCTCCTATTAGAACTAGCTACATGGTCTCCTATTAGAACTAGCTACATGGTCTCCTATTAGAACTAGTTATATGGTCTCCTATTAGAACTAGTTATATTGTGTCATATTAGAACTAGTTATATGGTCTCCTATTAGAACTAGTTATATTGTCATGTATTGTCATGTTGTGTCTTGTTTCTGTCCTTTCCCTTCACCCTGTCTCCCTCTGCTGGTCGTTATTAGGTTACCTTTTCTCCCCCTCTTTCCCCCAGCTGTTCCTTGTCTCCTCCTAACTACCTCGTCACCCCTTTTCCCACCTGTTCCCTTTTTCCCTCTGATTAGTCCTCTATATCTCTCTCTGTTTTTGTTCCTGTCTTTGTCGGATTCTTGTTTGTGTTTTTCATGCCTGAACCAGACTATCGTCATGTTTGCTGCAACCTTGTCCTGTCCTGTCGGAATCTGCCGGTCCATCTGAGCCTACCTATGTTTTGTTATTTAAGTAGTTCTGTTTACGTTAATTCGCTTTTGGGTCCTCATTCACGCACCGTAACAGAAGAATCCGACCAAGAATGGACCCAGCGACTTCGGATCCTCTCCACTCAGCCGTCGAGATCCAGGGAGCGATGCTAGGCAGACACGAGCAGGAATTGTCTGCTGCTCGACATGCCGTTGAGACCCTGGCCACCCAAGTCTCCAACCTCACAGAACAGGTTCACCATCTCCGCCTCGATCCACCGGCCACTTCCAGGGCTTTCGAATCTCCGGAGCCCAGAATCAATAACCCGCCGTGTTACTCTGGGGAGCCCACTGAATGCCGCTCGTTCCTCACCCAGTGTGATATGGTGTTTTCTCTCCAGCCCAACACTTACTCCAGGAGCACTGCTCGTGTCGCCTACGTCATATCTCTCCATACTGGACGGGCTCGTGAGTGGGGCACGGCAATCTGGGAGGCAAGGGCTGAGTGTACTAACCAGTATCAGGACTTTAAGGAGGAGATGATACCGGTTTTTGATCGATCTGTTTTTGGGGAGGAGGCTTCCAGGGCCCTGTCTTCCCTATGTCAAGGTAATCGATCCATAACAGACTACTCTATTGAGTTTCGCACTCTTGCTGCCTCCAGTGGCTGGAACGAGCCGGCTTTGCTCGCTCGTTTTCTGGAGGGTCTCCGCGCAGAGGTAAAGGATGAGATTCTCTCCCGGGAGGTTCCTTCCAGCGTAGATTCCTTTATTGAACTCGCTATTCGCATTGAGCGACGGGTTGATCTTCGTCACCGAGCTCGTGGAAAGGAGCTCGCGTTCTCCGTTGCCCCCCTCTCCGCATCACTACCATCTTCCTCTGCCGGCTCGGGTGCTGAGCCTATGCAGCTGGGAGGTATCCGCATCTCGACTAAGGAGAGGGAACGGAGAATCACCAACCGCCTCTGTCTCTATTGCGGTTCTGCTGGTCATTTTGTCACTTCATGTCCAGTAAAAGCCAGAGCTCATCAGTAAGCGGAGGGCTACTGGTGAGCGCTACTACTCCTGTCTCTCCTTCAAGATCCTGCACTACCTTGTCGGTCCATCTACGCTGGACCGGTTCGTCAGCTTCCTGCAGTGCCTTAATAGACTCTGGGGCGGAGGGCTGTTTTATGGACGAGACCTGGGCTCGGGAACATGACATTCCTCTCAGACAGTTAAGGGAGTCCACGGCCTTGTTCGCCCTGGATGGTAGTCCTCTCCCCAGGATTCAGCGTGAGACGCTACCTTTAACCCTCACTGTTTCTGGTAATCATAGCGAAACCATTTCTTTTTTAATTTTTCGTTCACCTTTTACACCTGTTGTTTTGGGCCATCCCTGGCTAGTTTGTCATAATCCTTCCATTAATTGGTCTAGTAATTCTATCCTCTCCTGGAACGTCTCTTGTCATGTGAAATGTTTAATGTCTGCTATCCCTCCTGTTTCCTCTGTCTCTTCTTCACAGGAGGAGCCTGGTGATTTGACAGGGGTGCCGGAGGAATATCACGATCTGCGCACGGTGTTCAGTCGGTCCAGGGCCACCTCTCTTCCCCCACACCGGTCGTATGATTGTAGTATTGATCTCCTTCCGGGAACCACTCCCCCCCGGGGTAGACTATACTCTCTGTCGGCTCCCGAACGTAAGGCTCTCGAAGATTATTTGTCTGTAGCTCTTGCCGCCGGTACCATAGTCCCCTCCTCCTCTCCCGCCGGAGCGGGGTTTTTTTTTGTTAAGAAGAAGGACGGGTCCCTGCGCCCCTGCATAGATTATCGAGGGCTGAATGACATAACAGTGAAGAATCGTTATCCGCTTCCTCTTATGTCTTCAGCCTTCGAGATCCTGCAGGGAGCCAGGTTTTTCACTAAGTTGGACCTTCGTAACGCTTACCATCTCGTGCGCATCAGGGAGGGGGACGAGTGGAAGACGGCGTTTAACACTCCGTTAGGGCACTTTGAATACCGGGTTCTTCCTTTCGGCCTCGCTAACGCTCCAGCTGTCTTTCAGGCATTAGTCAATGATGTCCTGAGAGACATGCTGAACATCTTTGTTTTCGTTTACCTTGACGATATCCTGATTTTTTCACCGTCACTCCAGATTCATGTTCAGCACGTTCGACGTGTCCTCCAGCGCCTTTTAGAGAATTGTCTTTTTGTGAAGGCTGAGAAGTGCTCTTTTCATGCCTCCTCCGTCACATTTCTCGGTTCTGTTATTTCCGCTGAAGGCATTAAGATGGATCCCGCTAAGGTCCAAGCTGTCATTGATTGGCCCGTCCCTAAGTCACGCGTCGAGCTGCAGCGCTTTCTCGGCTTCGCGAACTTCTATCGTCGTTTCATCCGTAATTTCGGTCTGGTGGCAGCTCCTCTCACAGCCCTTACTTCTGTCAAGACGTGCTTTAAGTGGTCCGTTTCCGCCCAGGGAGCTTTTGATCTCCTCCAGAATCGTTTTACATCCGCACCTATCCTTGTTACACCTGACGTCACTAGACAGTTCGTTGTCGAGGTTGACGCGTCAGAGGTGGGCGTGGGAGCCATTCTTTCTCAGCGCTCCTTCTCTGACGACAAGGTCCACCCTTGCGCGTATTTTTCTCATCGCCTGTCGCCGTCGGAACGTAACTATGATGTGGGAAACCGCGAACTGCTCGCCATCCGCTTAGCCCTAGGCGAATGGCGACAGTGGTTGGAGGGGGCGACCGTTCCTTTTGTCGTTTGGACTGACCATAGGAACCTTGAGTACATCCGTTCTGCCAAACGACTTAATGCGCGTCAGGCGCGCTGGGCGCTGTTTTTCGCTCGTTTCGAGTTCGTGATTTCTTATCGTCCGGGCTCTAAGAACACCAAGCCTGATGCTTTATCTCGCCTCTTCAGTTCTTCAGTAGCCTCCACTGACCCCGAGGGGATTCTCCCTGAGGGGCATGTTGTCGGGTTGACTGTCTGGGGAATTGAGAGGCAGGTAAAGCAAGCACTCACTCAAACTCAGTCGCCGCGCGCTTGTCCTAGGAACCTTCTTTTCGTTCCCGTTCCTACTCGTCTGGCCGTTCTTCAGTGGGCTCACTCTGCCAAGTTAGCCGGCCATCCTGGCGTTCGGGGTACGCTTGCTTCCATTCGCCAGCGTTTTTGGTGGCCCACCCGGGAGCATGACACGCGTCGCTTCGTGGCTGCTTGTTCGGTCTGCGCGCAGACTAAGTCCGGTAACTCCCCTCCTGCCGGCCGTCTCAGGCCGCTTCCCATTCCCTCTCGACCGTGGTCTCACATCGCCTTAGATTTTGTCACCGGACTGCCTTCGTCAGCGGGGAAGACTGTTATTCTTACGGTTGTCGACAGGTTCTCTAAGGCGGCTCATTTTATTCCTCTTGCTAAGCTTCCTTCTGCTAAAGAGACGGCACAAATCATCATCGAGAATGTTTTCAGAATTCATGGCCTTCCGTCAGACGTCGTTTCGGACAGAGGTCCGCAATTCACGTCTCAATTTTGGAGGGAGTTTTGCCGTTTGATTGGGGCTTCCGTCAGTCTCTCTTCCGGCTTTCACCCCCAGTCTAACGGTCAAGCAGAACGGGCCAATCAGACTATTGGTCGCATCTTACGCAGTCTTTCTTTTCGCAACCCTGCGTCTTGGTCAGAACAGCTCCCCTGGGCAGAATACGCCCACAACTCGCTTCCTTCGTCTGCGACCGGGCTATCTCCTTTTCAGAGTAGCCTCGGGTACCAGCCTCCGCTGTTCTCATCTCAGTTCGCCGAGTCCAGCGTCCCCTCCGCTCAGGCTTTTGTCCAACGTTGCGAGCGCACCTGGAAGAGGGTCAGGTCTGCACTTTGCCGTTATAGGGCGCAGACTGTGAGAGCTGCTAATAAGCGTAGAACTAAGAGTCCTAGATATTGTCGCGGTCAGAGAGTTTGGCTCTCCACTCAGAACCTTCCCCTTAAGACCGCTTCTCGCAAGTTGACCCCGCGGTTCATTGGTCCGTTCCGTATTTCTCAGATCATTAATCCTGTCGCAGTGCGACTTCTTCTTCCGCGATATCTTCGTCGCGTCCACCCGGTCTTCCATGTCTCCTGTGTCAAGCCCGTTCTTCGCGCCCCCGCTCGTCTCCCCCCCCCCCCCATCCTTGTCGAGGGCGCACCCATCTACAGGGTCCGTAGGATTTTGGACATGCGTCCTCGGGGCCGTGGTCATCAGTACCTAGTAGATTGGGAGGGGTACGGTCCTGAGGAGAGGAGTTGGGTTCCCTCTCGGGACGTGCTGGACCGTGCGCTGATCGATGATTTCCTCCGTTGCCGCCAGGTTTCCTCCTCGAGTGCGCCAGGAGGCGCTCGGTGAGTGGGGGGGTACTGTCATGTATTGTCATGTTGTGTCTTGTTTCTGTCCTTTCCCTTCACCCTGTCTCCCTCTGCTGGTCGTTATTAGGTTACCTTTTCTCCCCCTCTTTCCCCCAGCTGTTCCTTGTCTCCTCCTAACTACCTCGTCACCCCTTTTCCCACCTGTTCCCTTTTTCCCTCTGATTAGTCCTCTATATCTCTCTCTGTTTTTGTTCCTGTCTTTGTCGGATTCTTGTTTGTGTTTTTCATGCCTGAACCAGACTATCGTCATGTTTGCTGTAACCTTGTCCTGTCCTGTCGGAATCTGCCGGTCCATCTGAGCCTACCTATGTTTTGTTATTTAAGTAGTTCTGTTTACGTTAATTCGCTTTTGGGTCCTCATTCACGCACCGTAACATATATGGTCTCCTATTAGAACTAGCTGAATGGTCTCTTATTAGAACTAGTTATATGGTCTCCTATTAGAACTAGCTGAATAGTCTCTTATTAGAACTAGTTATATGGTCTCCTATTAGAACTAGCTGAATGGTCTCTTATTAGAACTAGTTATATGGTCTCCTATTAGAACTAGTTATATTGTCTCCTATTAGAACTAGTTATATGGTCTATTATTAGAACTAGTTATATGGTCTCCTATTGGAACTAGTTATATTGTCTCCTATTAGAACTAGTTATATTGTGTCCTATTAGAACTAGTTATATGGCCTCCTATTTAAACTAGCTAAAGGGTCTCCTATTAGAACTAGTTATATTGTCTCCTATTAGAACTAGTTATATTGTCTCCTATTAGAACTAGTTATATTGTCTCCTATTAGAACTAGTTATATTGTCTCCTATTAGAACTAGTTATATGGTCTCCTATTGGAACTAGTTATATGGTCTCCTACTATAACTAGTTATATGGTCTCCTATTGAAACTAGCTAAATTGTCTCCTATTAGAACTAGTTATATGGTCTCCTATTGAAACTAGCTACATGGTCTCCTATTAGAACTAGTTATATGGCCTTCTATTAGAACTAGTTATATGGCCTCCTATTTAAACTAGCTAAAGGGTCTCCTATTAGAACTAGTTATATGGTCTCCTATTAGAACTAGCTACATGGTCTCCTATTAGAACTAGTTATATGGCCTCCTATTAGAACTAGTTATATGGCCTCCTATTTAAACTAGCTAAAGGGTCTCCTATTGGAACTAGCTAAATTGTCTCCTATTGGAACTAGTTATATGGCCTCCTATTAGAACTAGTTATATGGTCTCCTATTGGAACTAGCTAAATTGTCTCCTATTGGAACTAGTTATATTGTCTCCTATTAGAACTAGTTATATGGCCTCCTATTAGAACTAGTTATATGGTCTCCTATTATAACTAGTTATATGGTCTCCTATTGGAACTAGTTATATGGTCTCCAATTAGAACTAGTTATATTGTCTCCTGTTGGAACTAGTTATATGGTCTCCTATTAGAACTAGCTACATGGTCTCCTATTAGAACTAGCTACATGGTCTCCTATTAGAACTAGTTATATGGTCTCCTATTAGAACTAGTTATATTGTGTCATATTAGAACTAGTTATATGGTCTCTTATTAGAACTAGTTATATGGTCTCCTATTAGAACTAGTTATATTGTCTCCTATTAGAACTAGTTATATGGTCTATTATTAGAACTAGTTATATGGTCTCCTATTGGAACTAGTTATATTGTCTCCTATTAGAACTAGTTATATTGTGTCCTATTAGAACTAGTTATATGGCCTCCTATTTAAACTAGCTAAAGGGTCTCCTATTAGAACTAGTTATATTGTCTCCTATTAGAACTAGTTATATTGTCTCCTATTAGAACTAGTTATATTGTCTCCTATTAGAACTAGTTATATTGTCTCCTATTAGAACTAGTTATATGGTCTCCTATTGGAACTAGTTATATGGTCTCCTACTATAACTAGTTATATGGTCTCCTATTGAAACTAGCTAAATTGTCTCCTATTAGAACTAGTTATATGGTCTCCTATTGAAACTAGCTACATGGTCTCCTATTAGAACTAGTTATATGGCCTTCTATTAGAACTAGTTATATGGCCTCCTATTTAAACTAGCTAAAGGGTCTCCTATTAGAACTAGTTATATGGTCTCCTATTAGAACTAGCTACATGGTCTCCTATTAGAACTAGTTATATGGCCTCCTATTAGAACTAGTTATATGGCCTCCTATTTAAACTAGCTAAAGGGTCTCCTATTGGAACTAGCTAAATTGTCTCCTATTGGAACTAGTTATATGGCCTCCTATTAGAACTAGTTATATGGTCTCCTATTGGAACTAGCTAAATTGTCTCCTATTGGAACTAGTTATATTGTCTCCTATTAGAACTAGTTATATGGCCTCCTATTAGAACTAGTTATATGGTCTCCTATTATAACTAGTTATATGGTCTCCTATTGGAACTAGTTATATGGTCTCCAATTAGAACTAGTTATATTGTCTCCTGTTGGAACTAGTTATATGGTCTCCTATTAGAACTAGCTACATGGTCTCCTATTAGAACTAGCTACATGGTCTCCTATTAGAACTAGTTATATGGTCTCCTATTAGAACTAGTTATATTGTGTCATATTAGAACTAGTTATATGGTCTCCTATTAGAACTAGTTATATGGTCTCCTATTAGAACTAGCTGAATGGTCTCTTATTAGAACTAGTTATATGGTCTATTATTAGAACTAGTTATATGGTCTCCTATTGGAACTAGTTATATGGTCTCCTATTGGAACTAGTTATATTGTCTCCTATTAGAACTAGTTATATGGTCTCCTATTGGAACTAACTGAATGGTCTCCTATTGGAACTAGTTATATTGTCTCCTATTAGAACTAGTTATATGGTCTCCTATTATAACTAGTTATATGGTCTCCTATTGGAACTAGTTATATTGTCTGCTATTGGAACTAGTTATATTGTCTCCTATTAGAACTAGCTGAATGGTCTCCTATTATAACTAGTTATATTGTCTCCTATTAGAACTAGTTATATTGTCTCCTATTAGAACTAGTTATATGGTCTCCTATTGGAACTAGTTATATGGTCTCCTACTATAACTAGTTATATGGTCTCCTATTGAAACTAGCTACATGGTCTCCTATTAGAACTAGTTATATGGTCTCCTATTATAACTAGTTATATTGTCTCCTATTAGAACTAGTTATATGGTCTCCAAATGGAACTAGTTATATTGTCTCCTGTTGGAACTAGTTATATGGTCTCCTATTAGAACTAGCTACATGGTCTCCTATTAGAACTAGCTACATGGTCTCCTATTAGAACTAGTTATATGGTCTCCTATTAGAACTAGTTATATTGTGTCATATTAGAACTAGTTATATGGTCTCCTATTAGAACTAGTTATATGGTCTCCTATTAGAACTAGCTGAATGGTCTCTTATTAGAACTAGTTATATGGTCTATTATTAGAACTAGTTATATGGTCTCCTATTGGAACTAGTTATATTGTCTCCTATTAGAACTAGTTATATGGTCTCCTATTGGAACTAACTGAATGGTCTCCTATTGGAACTAGTTATATTGTCTCCTATTAGAACTAGTTATATGGTCTCCTATTATAACTAGTTATATGGTCTCCTATTGGAACTAGTTATATTGTCTCCTATTGGAACTAGTTATATTGTCTCCTATTAGAACTAGCTGAATGGTCTCCTATTATAACTAGTTATATTGTCTCCTATTAGAACTAGTTATATTGTCTCCTATTAGAACTAGTTATATGGTCTCCTATTGGAACTAGTTATATGGTCTCCTACTATAACTAGTTATATGGTCTCCTATTGAAACTAGCTACATGGTCTCCTATTAGAACTAGTTATATGGTCTCCTATTAGAACTAGTTATATTGTCTCCTATTAGAACTAGTTATATGGTCTCCAATTAGAACTAGTTATATTGTCTCCTATTAGAACTAGTTATATTGTCTCCTATTAGAACTAGTTATATTGTCTCCTATTAGAACTAGTTATATGGTCTCCTATTGGAACTAGTTATATGGTCTCCTACTATAACTAGTTATATGGTCTCCTATTGAAACTAGCTACATGGTCTCCTATTAGAACTAGTTATATGGTCTCCTATTAGAACTAGTTATATTGTCTCCTATTAGAACTAGCTGAATGGTCTCCTATTATAACTAGTTATATTGTCTCCTATTAGAACTAGTTATATTGTCTCCTATTAGAACTAGTTATATGGTCTCCTATTGGAACTAGTTATATGGTCTCCTATTATAACTAGTTATATGGTCTCCTATTAGAACTAGTTATATGGTCTCCTATTGGAACTAGTTATATGGTCTCCTACTATAACTAGTTATATGGTCTCCTATTGAAACTAGCTACATGGTCTCCTATTAGAACTAGTTATATGGTCTCCTATTAGAACTAGTTATATTGTCTCCTATTAGAACTAGTTATATGGTCTCCAATTAGAACTAGTTATATTGTCTCCTGTTGGAACTAGTTATATGGTCTCCTATTAGAACTAGCTACATGGTCTCCTATTAGAACTAGCTACATGGTCTCCTATTAGAACTAGTTATATGGTCTCCTATTAGAACTAGCTGAATGGTCTCTTATTAGAACTAGTTATATGGTCTATTATTAGAACTAGTTATATGGTCTCCTATTGGAACTAGTTATATTGTCTCCTATTAGAACTAGTTATATGGTCTCCTATTGGAACTAACTGAATGGTCTCCTATTGGAACTAGTTATATTGTCTCCTATTAGAACTAGTTATATGGTCTCCTATTATAACTAGTTATATGGTCTCCTATTGGAACTAGTTATATTGTCTCCTATTGGAACTAGTTATATTGTCTCCTATTAGAACTAGCTGAATGGTCTCCTATTATAACTAGTTATATTGTCTCCTATTAGAACTAGTAATATTGTCTCCTATTAGAACTAGTTATATGGTCTCCTATTGGAACTAGTTATATGGTCTCCTACTATAACTAGTTATATGGTCTCCTATTGAAACTAGCTACATGGTCTCCTATTAGAACTAGTTATATGGTCTCCTTTTAGAACTAGTTATATTGTCTCCTATTAGAACTAGTTATATGGTCTCCTATTAGAACTAGTTATATGGTCTCCTATTAGAACTAGTTATATGGTCTCCTATTAGAACTAGTTATATTGTCTCCTATTAGAACTAGTTATATGGTCTCCTATTAGAACTAGTTATACGGTCTCCTATCAGAACTAGTTATATGGTCTCCTATTAGAACTAGTTATATGGTCTCCTATTATAACTAGTTATATGGTCTCCTATTGAAACTAGCTACATGGTCTCCTATTAGAACTAGTTATATGGCCTCCTATTCAAACTAGTTATATGGCCTCCTATTTAAACTAGCTAAAGGGTCTCCTATTGGAACTAGCTAAATTGTCTCCTATTATAACTAGTTATATGGTCTCCTATTGGAACTAGTTATATGGTCTCCAATTAGAACTAGTTATATTGTCTCCTGTTGGAACTAGTTATATGGTCTCCTATTAGAACTAGCTACATGGTCTCCTATTAGAACTAGCTACATGGTCATCTATTAGCACTAGCTACATGGTCTCCTATTAGAACTAGCTACATGGTCTCCTATTAGAACTAGTTATATGGGCTCCTATTAGAACTAGTTATATGGTCTCCTATTGGAACTAGTTATATGGTCTCCTATTAGAACTAGTTATATGGTCTCCTATTAGAACTAGCTACATGGTCTCCTATTAGAACTAGCTACATGGCCTCCTATTGGAACTAGTTATATGGTCTCCTATTAAAACTAGCTACATGGTCTCCTATTAGAACTAGCTGAATGTCCTCCAATTAGAACTAGTTATATGGTCTCCTATTAGAACTAGCTACATGGTCTCCTATTAGAACTAGCTGAATGGTCTCCAATTAGAACTAGCTGAATGGCCTCCTATTAGAACTAGTTATATGGTCTCCTATTTGAACTAACTGAATGGTCTCCTATTGGAACTAGTTATATGGTCTCCTATTGGAACTAACTGAATGGTATCCTATTGGAACTAGTTATATTGTCTCCTATTAGAACTAGTGATATGGTCTCCTACTGGAACTAGTTATATGGTCTCCTATTAGAACTAGTTATATGGTTTCCTACTGGAACTAACTGAATGGTCTCCTATTGGAACTAGTTATATGGTCTCCTATTGGAACTAACTGAATGGTATCCTATTGGAACTAGTTATATTGTCTCCTATTAGAACTAGTTATATGGTCTCCTATTATAACTAGTTATATGGTCTCCTATTAAAACTAGATACATGGTCTCCTATTAGAACTAGCTGAATGGTCTCCAATTAGA
Source organism: Oncorhynchus mykiss (assembly GCF_013265735.2). Taxonomy (NCBI): domain Eukaryota; kingdom Metazoa; phylum Chordata; class Actinopteri; order Salmoniformes; family Salmonidae; genus Oncorhynchus; species Oncorhynchus mykiss. Next base: position 10,083,917 of record NC_048570.1, read on the forward strand.
ACTAGCTGAATGGCCTCCTATTAGAACTAGTTATATGGTCTCCTATTAGAACTAGTTATATGGTCTCCTATTGGAACTAACTAAATGGTCTCCTATTGGAACTAGTTATATGGTCTCCTATTGGAACTAATTTAATGGTCTCCCATTGGAACTAGTTATATTGTCTCCTATTAGAACTAGTTATATTGTCTCCTATTAGAACTAGTTATATTGTCTCCTATTAGAACTAGTTATATGGTCTCCTATTAGAACTAGTTATATTGTCTCCTATTAGAACTAGTTATATTGTCTCCTATTAGAACTAGTTATATTGTCTCCTATTAGAACTAGTTATATGGTCTCCTATTAGAACTAGTTATATTGTCTCCTATTAGAACTAGTTATATTGTCTCCTATTAGAACTAGTTATATTGTCTCCTATTAGAACTAGTTATATTGTCTCCTATTAGAACTAGTTATATGGTCTCCTATTGGAACTAGTTATATGGTCTCCTATTGGAACTAGTTATATGGTCTCCTATTAGAACTAGTTATATTGTCTCCTATTAGAACTAGTTATATTGTCTCCTATTAGAACTAGTTATATGGTCTCCTATTAGAACTAGTTATATGGTCTCCTATTGGAACTAGTTATATGGTCTCCTATTGAAACTAGCTACATGGTCTCCTATTAGAACTAGCTAAATTGTCTCCTATTAGAACTTGTTATATGGTCTCCTATTGGAACTAGTTATATGGTCTCCTATTAGAACTAGTTATATGGTCTCCTATTAGAACTAGCTACATTGTCTCCTATTCGAACTAGCTACATGGTCTCCTATTAGAACTAGCTACATGGTCTCCTATTAGAACTAGTTATATGGTCTCCTATTAGAACTAGTTATATGGTCTCCTATTAGAACTAGCTGAATGGTCTCCAATTAGAACTAGTTATATGGTCTCCTATTAGAACTAGTATATGGTCTCCTATTGGAACTAGTTATATGGTATCCTATTAGAACTAGTTATATTGTGTCATATTAGAACTAGTTATATGGCCTCCTATTATAACTAGTTATATGGTCTCCTATTTAACTAGTTATATGGTCTCCTATTATAACTAGTTATATGGTCTCCTATTGGAACTAGTTATATGGTCTCCTATTAGAACTAGTTATATTGTGTCATATTAGAACTAGTTATATGGTCTCCTATTAGAACTAGTTATATGGTCTCCTATTAGAACTAGCTGAATGGTCTCTTATTAGAACTAGTTATATGGTCTATTATTAGAACTAGTTATATGGTCTCCTATTGGAACTAGTTATATGGTCTCCTATTGGAACTAGTTATATTGTCTCCTATTAGAACTAGTTATATGGTCTCCTATTGGAACTAACTGAATGGTCTCCTATTGGAACTAGTTATATTGTCTCCTATTAGAACTAGTTATATGGTCTCCTATTATAACTAGTTATATGGTCTCCTATTGGAACTGGTTATATTGTCTCCTATTGGAACTAGTTATATTGTCTCCTATTAGAACTAGCTGAATGGTCTCCTATTATAACTAGTTATATTGTCTCCTATTAGAACTAGTTATATTGTCTCCTATTAGAACTAGTTATATGGTCTCCTATTGGAACTAGTTATATGGTCTCCTACTATAACTAGTTATATGGTCTCCTATTGAAACTAGCTACATGATCTCCTATTAGAACTAGTTATATGGTTTCCTATTAGAACTAGTTATATTGTCTCCTATTAGAACTAGTTATATGGTCTCCAAATGGAACTAGTTATATTGTCTCCTGTTGGAACTAGTTATATGGTCTCCTATTAGAACTAGCTACATGGTCTCCTATTAGAACTAGCTACATGGTCTCCTATTAGAACTAGTTATATGGTCTCCTATTAGAACTAGTTATATTGTGTCATATTAGAACTAGTTATATGGTCTCCTATTAGAACTAGTTATATGGTCTCCTATTAGAACTAGCTGAATGGTCTCTTATTAGAACTAGTTATATGGTCTATTATTAGAACTAGTTATATGGTCTCCTATTGGAACTAGTTTATTGTCTCCTATTAGAACTAGTTATATGGTCTCCTATTGGAACTAACTGAATGGTCTCCTATTGGAACTAGTTATATTGTCTCCTATTAGAACTAGTTATATGGTCTCCTATTATAACTAGTTATATGGTCTCCTATTGGAACTAGTTACATGGTCTCCTATTAGAACTAGCTACATGGTCTCCTATTAGAACTAGTTATATGGTCTCCTATTAGAACTAGTTATATTGTGTCATATTAGAACTAGTTATATGGTCTCCTATTAGAACTAGTTATATGGTCTCCTATTTGAACTAGCTGAATGGTCTCTTATTAGAACTAGTTATATGGTCTATTATTAGAACTAGTTATATGGTCTCCTATTGGAACTAGTTATATGGTCTCCTATTGGAACTAGTTATATTGTCTCCTATTAGAACTAGTTATATGGTCTCCTATTGGAACTAACTGAATGGTCTCCTATTGGAACTAGTTATATTGTCTCCTATTAGAACTAGTTATATGGTCTCCTATTATAACTAGTTATATGGTCTCCTATTGGAACTAGTTATATTGTCTCCTATTGGAACTAGTTATATTGTCTCCTATTAGAACTAGCTGAATGGTCTCCTATTATAACTAGTTATATTGTCTCCTATTAGAACTAGTTATATTGTCTCCTATTAGAACTAGTTATATGGTCTCCTATTGGAACTAGTTATATGGTCTCCTACTATAACTAGTTATATTGTCTCCTATTGAAACTAGCTACATGGTCTCCTATTAGAACTAGTTATATGGTCTCCTATTAGAACTAGTTATATTGTCTCCTATTAGAACTAGTTATATGGTCTCCAAATGGAACTAGTTATATTGTCTCCTGTTGGAACTAGTTATATGGTCTCCTATTAGAACTAGCTACATGGTCTCCTATTAGAACTAGCTACATGGTCTCCTATTAGAACTAGTTATATGGTCTCCTATTAGAACTAGTTATATTGTGTCATATTAGAACTAGTTATATGGTCTCCTATTAGAACTAGTTATATGGTCTCCTATTAGAACTAGCTGAATGGTCTCTTATTAGAACTAGTTATATGGTCTATTATTAGAACTAGTTATATGGTCTCCTATTGGAAGTAGTTATATTGTCTCCTATTAGAACTAGTTATATGGTCTCCTATTGGAACTAACTGAATGGTCTCCTATTGGAACTAGTTATATTGTCTCCTATTAGAACTAGTTATATGGTATCCTATTATAACTAGTTATATGGTCTCCTATTGGAACTAGTTATATTGTCTCCTATTGGAACTAGTTATATTGTCTCCTATTAGAACTAGATGAATGGTCTCCTATTATAACTAGTTATATTGTCTCCTATTAGAACTAGTTATATTGTCTCCTATTAGAACTAGTTATATGGTCTCCTATTGGAACTAGTTATATGGTCTCCTACTATAACTAGTTATATGGTCTCCTATTGAAACTAGCTACATGGTCTCCTATTAGAACTAGTTATATGGTCTCCTATTAGAACTAGTTATATTGTCTCCTATTAGAACTAGTTATATGGTCTCCTATTATAACTAGTTATATGGTCTCCTATTAGAACTAGTTATATGGTCTCCTATTATAACTAGTTATATGGTCTCCTATTGGAACTAGTTATATGGTCTCCTACTATAACTAGTTATATGGTCTCCTATTGAAACTAGCTACATGGTCTCCTATTAGAACTAGTTATATGGTCTCCTATTAGAACTAGTTATATTGTCTCCTATTAGAACTAGTTATATGGTCTCCAATTAGAACTAGTTATATTGTCTCCTGTTGGAACTAGTTATATGGTCTCCTATTAGAACTAGCTACATGGTCTCCTATTAGAACTAGCTACATGGTCTCCTATTAGAACTAGTTATATGGTCTCCTATTAGAACTAGTTATATTGTGTCATATTAGAACTAGTTATATGGTCTCCTATTAGAACTAGTTATATGGTCTCCTATTAGAACTAGCTGAATGGTCTCTTATTAGAACTAGTTATATGGTCTATTATTAGAACTAGTTATATGGTCTCCTATTGGAACTAGTTATATTGTCTCCTATTAGAACTAGTTATATGGTCTCCTATTGGAACTAACTGAATGGTCTCCTATTGGAACTAGTTATATTGTCTCCTATTAGAACTAGTTATATGGTCTCCTATTATAACTAGTTATATGGTCTCCTATTGGAACTAGTTATATTGTCTCCTATTGGAACTAGTTATATTGTCTCCTATTAGAACTAGCTGAATGGTCTCCTATTATAACTAGTTATATTGTCTCCTATTAGAACTAGTTATATTGTCTCCTATTAGAACTAGTTATATGGTCTCCTATTGGAACTAGTTATATGGTCTCCTACTATAACTAGTTATATGGTCTCCTATTGAAACTAGCTACATGGTCTCCTATTAGAACTAGTTATATGGTCTCCTATTAGAACTAGTTATATTGTCTCCTATTAGAACTAGTTATATGGTCTCCTATTAGAACTAGTTATATGGTCTCCTATTAGAACTAGTTATATGGTCTCCTATTAGAACTAGTTATATTGTCTCCTATTAGAACTAGTTATATGGTCTCCTATTAGAACTAGTTATACGGTCTCCTATTAGAACTAGTTATATGGTCTCCTATTAGAACTAGTTATATGGTCTCCTATTATAACTAGTTATATGGTCTCCTATTGAAACTAGCTACATGGTCTCCTATTAGAACTAGTTATATGGCCTCCTATTCAAACTAGTTATATGGCCTCCTATTTAAACTAGCTAAAGGGTCTCCTATTGGAACTAGCTAAATTGTCTCCTATTATAACTAGTTATATGGTCTCCTATTGGAACTAGTTATATGGTCTCCAATTAGAACTAGTTATATTGTCTCCTGTTGGAACTAGTTATATGGTCTCCTATTAGAACTAGCTACATGGTCTCCTATTAGAACTAGCTACATGGTCATCTATTAGCACTAGCTACATGGTCTCCTATTAGAACTAGCTACATGGTCTCCTATTAGAACTAGTTATATGGGCTCCTATTAGAACTAGTTATATGGTCTCCTATTGGAACTAGTTATATGGTCTCCTATTAGAACTAGTTATATTGTCTCCTATTAGAACTAGCTACATGGCCTCCTATTGGACCTAGTTATATGGTCTCCTATTAAAACTAGCTACATGGTCTCCTATTAGAACTAGCTGAATGTCCTCCAATTAGAACTAGTTATATGGTCTCCTATTAGAACTAGCTACATGGTCTCCTATTAGAACTAGCTGAATGGTCTCCAATTAGAACTAGCTGAATGGCCTCCTATTAGAACTAGTTATATGGTCTCCTATTGGAACTAACTGAATGGTCTCCTATTGGAACTAGTTATATGGTCTCCTATTGGAACTAACTGAATGGTATCCTATTGGAACTAGTTATATTGTCTCCTATTAGAACTAGTGATATGGTCTCCTACTGGAACTAGTTATATGGTCTCCTATTAGAACTAGTTATATGGTTTCCTACTGGAACTAACTGAATGGTCTCCTATTGGAACTAGTTATATGGTCTCCTATTGGAACTAACTGAATGGTATCCTATTGGAACTAGTTATATTGTCTCCTATTAGAACTAGTTTTATGGTCTCCTATTATAACTAGTTATATGGTCTCCTATTAAAACTAGATACATGGTCTCCTATTAGAACTAGCTGAATGGTCTCCAATTAGAACTAGCTGAATGGCCTCCTATTAGAACTAGTTATATGGTCTCCTATTAGAACTAGTTATATGGTCTCCTATTGGAACTAACTAAATGGTCTCCTATTGGAACTAGTTATATGGTCTCCTATTGGAACTAATTTAATGGTCTCCCATTGGAACTAGTTATATTGTCTCCTATTAGAACTAGTTATATGGTCTCCTATTGGAACTAGTTATATGGTCTCCTATTGGAACTAGTTATATGGTCTCCTATTAGAACTAGTTATATTGTCTCCTATTAGAACTAGTTATATTGTCTCCTATTAGAACTAGTTATATTGTCTCCTATTAGAACTAGTTATATGGTCTCCTATTAGAACTAGTTATATTGTCTCCTATTAGAACTAGTTATATTGTCTCCTATTAGAACTAGTTATATTGTCTCCTATTAGAACTAGTTATATTGTCTCCTATTAGAACTAGTTATATGGTCTCCTATTAGAACTAGTTATATTGTCTCCTATTAGAACTAGTTATATTGTCTCCTATTAGAACTAGTTATATTGTATCCTATTAGAACTAGTTATATTGTCTCCTATTAGAACTAGTTATATGGTCTCCTATTGGAACTAGTTATATGGTCTGCTATTATAACTAGTTATATGGTCTCCTATTGGAACTAGTTATATGGTCTCCTATTGGAACTAGTTATATGGTCTCCTATTAGAACTAGTTATATGGTCTCCTATTGGAACTAGTTATATGGTCTCCTATTGGAACTAGTTATATTGTGTCATATTAGAACTAGTTATATGGTCTCCTATTAGAACTAGTTATATGGTCTCCTATTAGAACTAGTTATATGGTCTCCTATTAGAACTAGTTATATGGTCTCCTATTAGAACTAGTTATATGGTCTCCTATTAGAACTAGTTATATGGTCTCCTATTAGAACTAGCTACATGGTCTCCTATTAGAACTAGCTACATGGTCTCCTATTAGAACTAGTTATATGGTCTCCTATTAGAACTAGTTATATGTCCTCCTATTAGAACTAGTTATATGGTCTCCTATTATAACTAGTTATATGGTCTCCTATTGGAACTAGTTATATGGTCTCCTATTAGAACTAGTTATATGGTCTCCTATTAGAACTAGCTACATGGTCTCCTATTAGAACTAGCTACATGGTCTCCTATTAGAACTAGTTATATGGTCTCCTATTAGAACTAGTTATATGGCCTCCTATTAGAACTAGTTATATGGTCTCCTATTATAACTAGTTATATGGTCTCCTATTGGAACTAGTTATATGGTCTCCTATTAGAACTAGTTATATGGCCTCCTATTAGAACTAGTTATATGGTCTCCTATTATAACTAGTTATATGGTCTCCTATTGGAACTAGTTATATGGTCTCCTATTAGAACTAGTTATATGGTCTCCTATTGGAACTAGTTATATGGTCTCCTATTGGAACTAACTGAATGGTCTCCTATTGGAACTAGTTATATTGTCTCCTATTAGAACTAGTTATATGGTCTCCTACTGGAACTAACTGAATGGTCTCCTATTGGAACTAGTTATATGTTCTCCTATTGGAACTAGTTATATGGTCTCCTATTAGAACTAGTTATATGGTCTCCTATTGGAACTAGTTATATGGTCTCCTATTAGAACTAGTTATATGGTCTCCTATTGGAACTAACTGAATGGTCTCCTATTGGAACTAGTTATATTGTCTCCTATTAGAACTAGTTATATGGTCTCCTATTGGAACTAGTTATATGGTCTCCTATTGGAACTAGTTATATGGTCTCCTATTGGAACTAGATATATGGTCTCCTATTAGAACTAGTTATATGGTCTCCTATTAGAACTAGTTATATGGTCTCCTATTAGAACTAGCTACATGGTCTCCTATTAGAACTAGTTATATGGTCTCCTATTAGAACTAGCTACATGGTCTCCTATTATAACTAGTTATATGGTCTCCTATTAAATCTAAAGGTAGGCTATATGGTCTCCTATTAAATCTAAAGGTAGGCTATATGGTCTCTTATTAAATCTAAAGGTAGGCTATATGGTCTCCTATTAAATCTAAAGGTAGGCTATATGGTCTCCTATTAAATCTAAATGTAGGCTATATGGTCTCCTATTAAATCTAAAGGTAGGCTATATGGTCTCCTATTAAATCTAAAGGTAGGCTATATGGTCTCTTATTAAATCTAAAGGTAGGCTATATGGTCTCCTATTAAATCTAAAGGTAGGCTATATGGTCTCCTATTAAATCTAAAGGTAGGCTCTATGGTCTCCTATTATAACTAGTTATATGGTCTCCTATTGGAACTAGTTATATGGTCTCCTATTAGAACTAGTTATATGGTCTCCTATTAGAACTAGCTACATGGTCTCCTATTAGAACTAGCTACATGGTCTCCTATTAGAACTAGTTATATGGTCTCCTATTAGAACTAGTTATATGGCCTCCTATTAGAACTAGTTATATGGTCTCCTATTATAACTAGTTATATGGTCTCCTATTGGAACTAGTTATATGGTCTCCTATTAGAACTAGTTATATGGCCTCCTATTAGAACTAGTTATATGGTCTCCTATTATAACTAGTTATATGGTCTCCTATTGGAACTAGTTATATGGTCTCCTATTAGAACTAGTTATATGGTCTCCTATTGGAACTAGTTATATGGTCTCCTATTGGAACTAACTGAATGGTCTCCTATTGGAACTAGTTATATTGTCTCCTATTAGAACTAGTTATATGGTCTCCTACTGGAACTAACTGAATGGTCTCCTATTGGAACTAGTTATATGTTCTCCTATTGGAACTAGTTATATGGTCTCCTATTAGAACTAGTTATATGGTCTCCTATTGGAACTAGTTATATGGTCTCCTATTAGAACTAGTTATATGGTCTCCTATTGGAACTAACTGAATGGTCTCCTATTGGAACTAGTTATATTGTCTCCTATTAGAACTAGTTATATGGTCTCCTATTGGAACTAGTTATATGGTCTCCTATTGGAACTAGTTATATGGTCTCCTATTGGAACTAGATATATGGTCTCCTATTAGAACTAGTTATATGGTCTCCTATTAGAACTAGTTATATGGTCTCCTATTAGAACTAGCTACATGGTCTCCTATTAGAACTAGTTATATGGTCTCCTATTAGAACTAGCTACATGGTCTCCTATTATAACTAGTTATATGGTCTCCTATTAAATCTAAAGGTAGGCTATATGGTCTCCTATTAAATCTAAAGGTAGGCTATATGGTCTCTTATTAAATCTAAAGGTAGGCTATATGGTCTCCTATTAAATCTAAAGGTAGGCTATATGGTCTCCTATTAAATCTAAATGTAGGCTATATGGTCTCCTATTAAATCTAAAGGTAGGCTATATGGTCTCCTATTAAATCTAAAGGTAGGCTATATGGTCTCTTATTAAATCTAAAGGTAGGCTATATGGTCTCCTATTAAATCTAAAGGTAGGCTATATGGTCTCCTATTAAATCTAAAGGTAGGCTCTATGGTCTCCTATTAAATCTAAAGGTAGGCTATATGGTCTCCTGTTAAATCTAAAGGTAGGCTATATGGTCTCCTATTAAATCTAAAGGTAGGCTATATGGTCTCCTATTAAATCTAAAGGTAGGCTCTATGGTCTCCTATTAAATCTAAAGGTAGGCTATAGGGTATCCTGTTAAATCTAAAGGTAGGCTATATGGTCTCCTGTTAAATCTAAAGGTAGGCTATATGGTCTCCTATTAAATCTAAAGGTAGGCTATATGGTCTCCTATTAAATCTAAAGGTAGGCCAAATGGTCTCCTATTAAATCTAAAGGAAGGCTATATGGTATCCTATTAAATCTAAAGGTAGGCTATAGGGTCTCCTGTTAAATCTAAAGGTAGGCTATATGGTCTCCTGTTAAATCTAAAGGTAGGCTATATGGTCTGCTATTAAATCTGAAGGTAGGCTATATGGTCTCCTGTTAAATCTAAAGGTAGGCTATATGGTCTCCTGTTGGAACTAGCGAATAGATATGTTTCTGCAAACATGCAGCAATGTAACATGGCAGTGTTTCCATGACTACATATCCTATCTGTTGTGTCATGCCAGGGACCACTTGATTAAATGCACTGTGTCGGATTACCGTAGTTTTTACAGTTAAATCTGTCGACCACAACGCATTGTATTCTAGCTAAGTGCTACATTTGTTAGCGGTACCCTCTCTTTTCCACATGGCAATTGTTACTGCTGTTCAAGCATTCACTTTCATGTCTCCGTAAATAAATAAAAAACAATATGTTGTGAGTTCGGCATCCATTTTAGGACATCCTCAATCTCAGCAGGATATCTTTCAATCATTGCAGCGTGTTCCACTTTCTGACCTTTCACAAAAAAAACTGGTATTAGATCCATTCAATTGTACAACCCTTTCTAAACCTGCAATGAAAGCCCATATCTTGGAGCATGTTTTTTTTTCTATATGAGGGAGGAAATTAGTATTTTCATCTGGCAAAATGAGGTCAGTGTTGAGTCTGATTATGGAAGCAGAGATTAGCTAACGGTGTCTCACTCAGGTGGGTGACTCATCTTCCCAAACTAAAGCCCATCAAATATCTCCCCCTGAGATGATTCTAGAAAAACTAACATATGAAGCCCATTCATATCAATGTAGAGATGGGAACTATAAGTGTGCTTCATAGATATCCCTTCCCTTCACATAAACCAAGGGGTGTCAAACTCATTCCATGGAGGACCTAGTATCTGCAGGTTTTTTGTTTTTTCCTTTCAATTAAGACCTAGACAACCAGGTGAGGGAATTAGTTACCTTAATTCATGAATCAAGTACAAGGGAGTAGCAAAAACCTGCAGATACTCAGCCCTCCGTGGAATGAGTTTGACACATGTGGCGTAAGCCCTCCATCTACAACCCATAAAGCAGTGAAAACAGACTAAGCCTTGAGTCAGCAGTCAACAGGGAAGACTCTCAGGGGTGTCGCTATTAAGACAAAACTAAAAGCCTCAGATTGAAGTGCTAAAGAGAGACGGTCATATTGAGCGAGACGACTGATAAAAAGGTTTTTCTACGGCGAGGATGAAAGTGTTGAGAGCACTACATGGTGGTACAGTATTAAATATTCAGAGATCTTTCAACTCCGCATCAATGTCTGTCCCCTTTTGTTTTCCAGGTAAATAAAAGGCTTTTATATCAAGCTAATGATGGAGCTCAGACACAATTATCATTGAATCAACCTGCATAGAAATTGTACTTAATTAACATTACTTTTCCATTTGTAGCTCTCCTCTAGATACTGTACATAGGTTAACATTGGCAGTGAATTTATCTGATAGCGGTTGTGTGTGCGTGGATGTGTGTGTGCGTGCGTGAAGCCGCATTCCGAATAGGTTATAGGGTCAATGCCACATGGACCTCAATTCAGCAGCATAGCAGGTATTGACAACTGGGGCAAAGGAGTTTGTCAAGAAAAAAATGACCTGGGCACCATAATTATGATAGTTAATCCGTTTTTTTTTTTGGTGCAGACAATATGGTCGCTCTGAAGTATCCGTCTGTGTATCATGTGCTGTCAGGGGAAATATGTTACTGCCTCATCTTTTTTCCCCTCTCAATTTATATCCAGCCACATCCTGTTCCAGTAACATGTCACTCTGAAGGGTTTACTCTAAGGGTGCGTCCCAAATAGCACCATATTCCCCTATTGGGCCAGGTCAAAAGTGGTGCACTATGTAGGGAACATGGTTCCATTTGGGACAAAAAATAAATAAATACTAATTGCATGTGTCAAAGTATCTCGTCTGGAATTCTGATACAGTAGTTCAATAACAGCGACTGAGCAGCAAATGGCCCCATCGTCGAGATGAAAATAACCACTCCAACCTTGACAAAAATAACTTTGGTTTCAAACAGGCTTTCTTTTTTTTCTTTGTTTCTTTTACCCCTTTTTCTCCCCAATTTCATGGTATCCAATTAATTTAGTAGCTACTATCTTGTCTCATCGCTACAACTCCCGTACGGGTTCAGGAGAGACAAAGGTTGAAAGTCATGCGTCCTCCGATACACAACCCAACCAAGCCACACTGCTTCTTAACACAGCGCGCATCCAACCCGGAAGCCAGCCGCATCAATGTGTCGGAGGAAACACCGTGCACGTGGCAACCTTGGTTAGCGTGCACTGCGCCCGGCCCGCCACAGGAGTCGCTGGTGCGCGATGAGACCCTCCCTAACCCGGAAGACGCTAGGCCAATTGTGCATTGCCCCACGGACCTCCCGGTTGCGCCTGGTTACAACAGAGCCTGGGTGCGAACCCAGGGTCTCTGGTGGCACAGCTGGCGCTGCAGTACAGCGCCCTTAACCACTGCGCCACCCGGGAGGCCTCAAACAGGCTTTCTAATGGAGCAGGGGGTGCAACTCTAATCACGTCAGGGGGTGTAACTCTAATCACGTCAGGGGGTGTAACTCTAATCACATCAGGAGGTGCAACTCTAATCACGTCAGGGGGTGCAACTCTAATCACGTCAGGGGGTGCAACTCTAATCACGTCAGGGGGTGAAACTCTAATCACGTCACTGTTCTTCCATCAAATAATAATCATCATCATCATCACATTTCCCACACACTATGACAATTTTTTTTATACAATACCAGAAGCAAGCTTTAGTGTTTTGCAATGTGACAAGGCGTGATATGCAGACATACAGTATACACTCTTAGAAAAAGGTAGAACCCTTTTGGTTCTAGGTAGAACCCTTTTGGGTTTCATGTGTAGCCCTTTCCACGGAGGGTTCTACATGGAACCCAAAAGAGTTCTACCTAGAACCAAAAAGGGTTCTACCTAGAACCAAAAAGAGTTTTACCTGGAACCAAAAAGGGTTCTACCTGGAACCAAAAAGGGTTCTACCTGGAACCAAAAAGAGTTCTACTTGGAACCAAAAATAGTTCTACCTAGAGCCAAAAAGAGTTCTAACTAGAACCAAAAAGAGTTCTACCTGGAACCAAAAAGGGTTCTATCTAGAACCAAAAAGAGCTCTACCTGGAACCAAAAAGGGTTCTACCTGGAACCAAAAAGAGTTCTACCTAGAACCAAAAAGGGTTCTACCTGGAACCAAAAAGGGTTCTACCTAGAACCAAAAAGAGTTCTACCTAGAACCAAAAAGAGTTCTATCTGGAACCAAAAAGGTTCTACCTAGAACCAAAAAGAGTTCTACCCGGGACCAAAAAGGGTTCTACCTGGAACCAAAAAAGGGTTATCCTATGGGGACAGCCTCAGAACCCTTTTGGAAGCCTTTTGTCTAAGCGTGTAAAACACAGGGGTCTAGGAGGCATGGTGACAAAAAGCAACACGTTTTCCCATGTAAGTCAATGCCCAGTAACCCTGCAGTCTGTTTATCGTCTATCCAGAGTGATATCCATGATCATGTGCAACATTCATCAGGAACTAAGAGCAATGGCATTGTCGTCACATGCAGTACTATCTATTATATAGCAAGTCATGAATATTCACAATTCCGAGGTAAAATAGATTAATGAACACAGGACAATTCTGAAATGGAGATTCATTTCTGGGTTTCATGGTCATGTTATATATTTATCAGTGTCAAAGTGTTTTATTAATAAGCAATAGATCATCCCTGTCTCTCTCTCTAATAAAGGGGGTAATATGTCTAATTCACAAAGTAGCCGACGTTAATCTGGAGGAAGTGATGTGAATTAATTGAAAGAGAGGGACTGGACGTTGGTCACTGCCATGATTTAATTAAAGTCATCACTAGCAGTGATTTATTCACATACAGTGCCTTCAGACAGTATTCACACTTTGTCCACATTTTGTTGTGTTACAGCCTACATTTGAAATGGATTCAATTGAGATTTTGTGTCACTGGCCGACAGACAATACCCCATAATGTCAAAGTGGAATCATGTTTTTTTGTTGAAAAAAATGACTAATAAAAATGAAAAGCTGAAATGTCTTGAGTCAATAAGTATTCAACCCCTTTGTTACGGCAAGCCTAAATAAAAATGTGTTTAACAAGTTATATAATAAGTTGCATAGACACCCTCTGTGTGCAATAATAGTGTTTAACATGATTTTGAATGACTACCTCATCTCTGTACCCCACAGATACAATTACGCAATTAACCACAAAGACCAGGGAGGTTTTCCAAAGCCTTACAAAGAAAGGCACCTATTGGTAGATGGGTAAAAACTAAAAAGGCAGACATTGAATATCCCTTTGAGCATGGTGAAGTTATTAACAACACTTTGGATGGTTTATCAATACACCCAGTCACTACAAAGATAAAAGCGTCCTTCCTGACTCAGTTGCCAGAGAGGAAAGAAAACACTGAGGGATTTCACCATGAGGCCATTGGTGAATTTAAAACAGTTGCATAGTTTAATGGCTGTGATAGGAGAAAACTGAGGATGGATCAACAACATTGTAGTTACTCCACAATACTAACCTAACTGACAGAATGAAAATAAGAAAGCCTGTACAGAATACAAATATTACAAAACGTGCATCCTGTCTGCAACAAGGCACCAAAGATACACTGGAAAAAATGTGTCAAAGCAATACCCTTTTGTCCTGAATACAAAGTTTTATGTTTGGGACAAATCCTATACAAAACATTACTGAATACCACTCTCCATATTTTCAAGCATAGTGGTGGCTGCATCATGTTATGGGTATGCTTGTTATCTGCAAAGAATAGAGCTAAGGACAGACAAAATCCTAGAGGAAAACCTGGTTCAGTCTGCTTTCCAACAGACACTGGGAGACAAATTCACCCTTCAGCAGGACAATAACCTAAAATACAAGGCCAAATATACATATGCAAATATCATACAAAGAGACTTAAGGACTCACAGCTGTAATCACTGCCAAAGGTGATTCTAACATGTATTCACTCAGGGTGTGAATGTATTTCTGTATTTCATTTGCAAATATTTCTCAAAACATGTTTTCACTTTCTCGTTATAGGGTACCGTGTGTAAATGGCTGAGAGAAAAAAATCTATTTCACCCATTTTGATTATTTTTTTAAATAAGTCAAGAGGTATGAATACTTTCTGAAAGCACTGTATGGCTTCACACAGATTCATGTTAAAAATATCAAGATGTACATGCTAACACTCACGTACAAAAACACCTGTTGATCATCTGCCTGTGTTCTGATAATCCAATGGAAGCATTTCCTCAATGTCGTACAGATGAATTGGTGTTAAAAAATATTATTATTAGACCATGCTCTGACTATAGAAAATAGTTAACCATTTAATGAAGGACTTTAAGAATTAAATAACTAGCATTTGCTACTGTAAGTTGCAGAGGACGGTAGAGCTGATCTACTCTGAGGACTCCCACCTATACTTCTTCAGTATCTTTAATCCCCCAATTTATTAGAGAAAGAGAGAGAGAGAGAGAGCGGGGATAGAGAGAGAGAGCGGGGATAGAGAGAGAGAGAAGGGGGGATAGAGAGAGAGAAGGGGGGATAGAGAGAGAGAAGGGGGGATAGAGAGAGAGAAGGGGGGATAGAGAGAGAAGGGGGGATAGAGAGAGAAGGGGGATAGATAGAGAGAAGGGGATAGAGAGAGAGAGAGTGGGGATAGAGAGAGAGAGAGTGGGGATAGAGAGAGAGAAGGGGGATAGAGAGAGAGAAGGGGGGATAGAGAGAGAAGGGGGGATAGAGAGAGAGAGAGTGGGGATAGAGAGAGAGAGCGGGGATAGAGAGAGAGCGGGGATAGAGAGAGAGAGCGGGGATAGAGAGAGAGAAGGGGGGATAGAGAGAGAGAAGGGGGGATAGAGAGAGAGAAGGGGGGATAGAGAGAGAAGGGGGGATAGAGAGAGAAGGGGGATAGATAGAGAGAAGGGGATAGAGAGAGAGAGAGTGGGGATAGAGAGAGAGAGTGGGGATAGAGAGAGAGAAGGGGGATAGAGAGAGAGAAGGGGGGATAGAGAGAGAGAAGGGGGATAGAGAGAGAGAAGGGGGGATAGAGAGAGAGCATGGATAGAGAGAGCGGGGATAGAGAGAGAGAAGGGGGGATAGAGAGAGAGAGAAGAAATAGAGAGCGAGATGCCTCATTTATAATTAGGACAAATGATTAACCGATGCATCCTTAGAGAGCCGTGGTGAATGAAGAGAGACCAGCCCAGTAATGGACATCCCTCTCCTTCACTGTCTGATCTCCCCGCATACTCTCTATCCCTCTCTGCTCATCCATCCATCTATCCATCCATCTCTCTGACCCTTTGGCTGACTATAACGTATGGGGTTTTGCCAACTGGACAGACTCAACCTTGTGCTTCTGGTTCTCCTCATTCATTGATTTCTCTTGTCCACAAGAAACACAAGATTAATGTACTTTTTTTTTAACGGATGTATTTTAAAAGAATACTGCTCACAGATTCTGGTGAAAGGTGGGTTTTGGTAATAATTATTGTTTACTACTGTACACTCTTAAAAAAGAGTTATTCGGCTGTCCCAACAGGGTTGGAGTTAAAGCCTACATGATGGTATCTCTCCAGGAGCAGGGTTGGAGTTAAAGCCTACATGATGGTATCTCTCCAGGAACAGGGTTGGAGTTAAAGCCTACATGATGGTATCTCTCCAGGAACAGGGTTGGAGTTAAAGCCTACATGATGGTATCTCTCCAGGAACAGGGTTGGAGTTAAAGCCTATAGGATGGTATCTCTCCAGGAACAGGGTTGGAGTTAAAGCCTACATGATGGTATCGCTCCAGGAACAGGGTTGGAGTTAAAGCCTACATGATGGTATCTCTCCAGGAACAGGGTTGGAGTTAAAGCCTATAGGATAGTATCTCTCCAGGAGCAGGGTTGGAGTTAAAGCCTATAGGATGGTATCTCTCCAGGAACAGGGTTGGAGTTAAAGCCTACATGATGGTATCTCTCCAGGAACAGGGTTGGAGTTAAAGCCTATAGGGTGGTATCTTTCCAGGAACAGGGTTGGAGTTAAAGCCTATAGGATGGTATCTCTCCAGGAACAGGGTTGGAGTTAAAGCCTACATGGTGGTATCTCTCCAGGAACAGGGTTTGAGTTAAAGCCTACATGATGGTATCTCTCCAGGGACAGGGTTGGAGTTAAAGCCTATAGGATGGTTTCTCTCCAGGAACAGGGTTGGAGTTAAAGCCTATAGGATGGTATCTCTCCAGGAACAGGGTTGGAGTTAAAGCCTACATGATGGTATCTCTCCAGGAACAGGGTTGGAGTTAAAGCCTATAGGATGGTATCTCTCCAGGAACAGGGTTGGAGTTAAAGCCTATAGGATGGTATCTCTCCAGGAACAGGGTTGGAGTTAAAGCCTACATGATGGTATCTCTCCAGGAACAGGGTTGGAGTTAAAGCCTATAGGATGGTATCTCTCCAGGAACAGGGTTGGAGTTAAAGCCTATAGGATGGTATCTCTCCAGGAACAGGGTTGGAGTTAAAGCCTACATGATGGTATCTCTCCAGGAACAGGGTTGGAGTTAAAGCCTACATGATGGTATCTCTCCAGGAACAGGGTTGGAGTTAAAGCCTACATGATGGTATCGCTCCAGGAACAGGGTTGGAGTTAAAGCCTACATGATGGTATCTCTCCAGGAACAGGGTTGGAGTTAAAGCCTATAGGATGGTATCTCTCCAGGAACAGGGTTGGAGTTAAAGCCTACATGATGGTATCTCTCCAGGAACAGGGTTGGAGTTAAAGCCTATAGGATGGTATCTCTCCAGGAACAGGGTTGGAGTTAAAGCCTATAGGATGGTATCTCTCCAGGAACAGGGTTGGAGTTAAAGCCTACATGATGGTATCTCTCCAGGAACAGGGTTGGAGTTAAAGCCTATAGGATGGTATCTCTCCAGGAACAGGGTTGGAGTTAAAGCCTATAGGATGGTATCTCTCCAGGAACAGGGTTGGAGTTAAAGCCTACATGATGGTATCTCTCCAGGAACAGGGTTGGAGTTAAAGCCTACATGATGGTATCTCTCCAGGAACAGGGTTGGAGTTAAAGCCTACATGATGGTATCGCTCCAGGAACAGGGTTGGAGTTAAAGCCTACATGATGGTATCTCTCCAGGAACAGGGTTGGAGTTCAAGCCTATAGGATGGTATCTCTCCAGGAACAGGGTTGGAGTTAAAGCCTACATGATGGTATCTCTCCAGGAACAGGGTTGGAGTTAAAGCCTATAGGATGGTATCTCTCCAGGAACAGGGTTGGAGTTAAAGCCTATAGGATGGTATCTCTCCAGGAACAGGGTTGGAGTTAAAGCCTACATGATGGTATCTCTCCAGGAACAGCCTATACAGTACTAATCATCTTTGATTAATGAGGGTAATTATCTGTGTAGTTTCCTCTTCTGTCCTTCATTTCCCATGTTGCTTGAGCCCTGTATTCCTTTCTGGCTGTATACAAATGACGACATTCATATTGCAGACAGTCTGAAGCATATAGCCTACCTCCACCACCTACCTACGACAACAAACAGAGAAAACAACAAATCAAATCAAATTGAAGTACATGTTTTAAATGCATGGGATACAGTGAAGTGCACACAGTACAATGCTCTCCTATCATTACATTTACTAATATAAGTATAACAATCCACATAGTTCCAATTGAAGTACATATTTTATAAACCAAATGACCAGATGTCCTTGAAACCACGGCTCTATCCCTCCTTTCTGCTACATTCCCTCCATCAATGCTAATTGCTGTAAATGATGTTTAATTAGAGATCGTGAAGTGCTCCTGATGTAGCAGCTTCAGAGTCAATAAGCATGTGATACTACTTTATGTCCATCATTAATCAAGGTTATCTAGGATAATTCAGCGTTTTGAGGCTTGTTGCAACACGTGTCCGTGATTATCCTCAGGGGATTATATTCATGGCCAAGATAATCAAATACAGGCAATTAAAGAAACATCACCGGGACGCAATATGTCACTTTGATCCACTCACAATAATGAATTATAGATTACTTTCACCAATAAAAAACTTTCTGCAACAACAGTTAAGATTGGGCTCCTCTTATGTTTGTTAAAACTTCCCTTGAGGGGAATTAAACATTTCAGAAGGTTGATTTGCTCTTTAAGGCAACAATGCCCTCTCCAGGTCTCCCTCTCCAGGTCTCCCTCTCCAGGTCTCCCTCTTCAGGTCTCACTCTCCAGGTCTCCCTCTCCAGGTCTCCCTCTCCAGGTCTCTCTCTCCCTCTCCAGGTCTATCTCTCTAGGTCTCCCTCTCCAGGTCCCTCTCCAGGTCTCCCTCTCCAGGTCTCCCTCTCCAGGTCTCCCTCTCCAGGTCTCCCTCTTCAGGTCTCCCTCTCCAGGTCTCCCTCTCCAGGTCTCTCTCTCCCTCTCCAGGTCTCTCTCTATAGGTCTCCCTCTCCAGGTCCCTCTCCGGGTCTCCTTCTCCAGGTCTCCCTCTCCAGGTCCCTCTCCAGGTCTCCCTCTCCAGGTCTCCCTCTCCAGGTCCCTCTCCGTCTCCCTCTCCAGGTCTCCCTCTCCAGGTCTCCCTCTCCAGGTCCCTCTCCAGGTCTCCCTCTCCAGGTCTCCCTCTCCAGGTCTCCCTCTCCAGGTCCCTCTCCAGGTCTCCCTCTCCAGGTCTCCCTCTCCAGGTCTCCCTCTCCAGGTCTCCCTCTCCAGGTCCCTCTCCAGGTCTCCCTCTCCAGGTCTCCCTCTCCAGGTCTCCCTCTCCAGGTCCCTCTCCAGGTCCCTCTCCAGTTGTTGAGTTTGTAGAAGTTTCCCTTTTGAAGCCTTTGACTCATCACATTTCACCTAAAGGCAGTCCATTTGATGAACAAATTAGATTTCCTCTGAAGCCTTGGTAACAAGTTCATTCATCTGTATCTCAACATAAGGTGTTAGACTATAAATGCTGAACGGCTGAGGAACACGTTTACACCCAAGAAACCCTTTTTGCTGTCCCTGAATGTTGGAAGTACACAAATCTTACAGTAAATGGTTTGCATCAATGGCCATTAACATTAAATACATATATACAGCATAGCTTTCATACTAGTAGAGGTGGAGCACAAGTGTGATACAGTATACTTAATTTATTGCCGTACTAACCAATCACTACAAAGTACTGTCATGTATTGTCATGTTGTGTGTTTCTGTCCTTTCCCTTCACCCTGTCTCCCTCTGCTGGTCGTTGTTAGGTTACCTTTTCTCCCCCTCTTTCCCCCAGCTGTGCCTTGTCTCCTCCTAACTACCCATTCACCCCGTTTCCCACCTGTTCCCTTTTTCCCTCTGATTAGGTCCCTATATCTCTCTCTGTTTTTGTTCCTGTCCTTGTCGGATTCTTGTTTGTTGTGTTTCATGCCTGAACCAGACTATCGTCATGTTTGCTGTAACCTTGTCCTGTCCTGTCGGAATCTGCCGGTCTATCTGAGCCTACCTATGTTTGGTTATTAAAGAAGCTCTGTTTAAGTTAATTCGCTTTTGGGTCCTCATTCACTCACCGTAACAGAAGAATCCGACCAAGAATGGACCCAGCGACTTCGGATCCTCTCCACTCAGCCGTCGAGATCCAGGGAGCGATGCTAGGCAGACACGAGCAGGAATTGTCTGCTGCTCGACATGCCGTTGAGACCCTGGCCACCCAAGTCTCCAACCTCACAGAACAGGTTCACCATCTCCGCCTCGATCCACCGGCCACTTCCAGGGCTTTCGAATCTCCGGAGCCCAGAATCAATAACCCGCCGTGTTACTCTGGGGAGCCCACTGAATGCCGCTCGTTCCTCACCCAGTGTGATATTGTGTTTTCTCTCCAGCCCAACACTTACTCCAGGAGCACTGCTCGTGTCGCCTACGTCATATCTCTCCTTATTGGACGGGCTCGTGAGTGGGGCACGGCAATCTGGGAGGCAAGGGCTGAGTGTACTAACCAGTATCAGGACTTTAAGGAGGAGATGATACGGGTTTTTGATCGATCTGTTTTTGGGGAGGAGGCTTCCAGGGCCCTGTCTTCCCTATGTCAAGGCAATCGATCCATAACTGACTACTCTATTGAGTTTCGCACTCTTGCTGCCTCCAGTGGCTGGAACGAGCCGGCTTTGCTCGCTCGTCTTCTGGAGGGTCTCCGCGCAGAGGTAAAGGATGAGATTTTCTCCCGGGAGGTTCCTTCCAGCGTGGATTCCTTGATTGAACTCGCTATTCGCATTGAGCGACGGGTTGATCTTCGTCACCGAGCTCGTGGAAAGGAGCTCGCGTTCTCCGTTGCCCCCCTCTCCGCATCACTACCATCTTCCTCTGCCGGCTCGGGAGCTGAGCCTATGCAGCTGGGAGGTATCCGCATCTCGACTAAGGAGAGGGAACGGAGAATCACCAACCGCCTCTGTCTCTATTGCGGTTCTGCTGGCCATTTTGTCACTTCATGTCCAGTAAAAGCCAGAGCTCATCAGTAAGCGGAGGGCTACTGTGAGCGCTACTACTCCTGTCTCTCCTTCAAGATCCTGCACTACCTTGTCGGTCCATCTACGCTGGACCGGTTCGTCAGCTTCCTGCAGTGCCTTAATAGACTCTGGGGCCGAGGGCTGTTTTATGGACGAGACCTGGGCTCGGGAACATGACATTCCTCTCAGACAGTTAAGGGAGTCCACGGCCTTGTTCGCCCTGGATGGTAGTCCTCTCCCCAGGATTCAGCGTGAGACGCTACCTTTAACCCTCACTGTTTCTGGTAATCATAGCGAAACCATTTCTTTTTTGATTTTTCGTTCACCTTTTACACCTGTTGTTTTGGGCCATCCCTGGCTAGTTTGTCATAATCCTTCCATTAATTGGTCTAGTAATTCTATCCTCTCCTGGAACGTCTCTTGTCATGTGAAATGTTTAATGTCTGCTATCCCTCCTGTTTCCTCTGTCTCTTCTTCACAGGAGGAGCCTGGTGATTTGACAGGGGTGCCGGAGGAATATCACGATCTGCGCACGGTGTTCAGTCGGTCCAGGGCCACCTCTCTTCCTCCACACCGGTCGTATGATTGTAGTATTGATCTCCTTCCGGGAACCACTCCCCCCCGGGGTAGACTATACTCTCTGTCGGCTCCCGAACGTAAGGCTCTCGAGGATTATTTGTCTGTAGCTCTTGACGCCGGTACCATAGTCCCCTCCTCCTCTCCCGCCGGAGCGGGGTTTTTTTTTTGTCAAGAAGAAGGACGGGTCTCTGCGCCCCTGCATAGATTATCGAGGGCTGAATGACATAACAGTTAAGAATCGTTATCCGCTTCCTCTTATGTCTTCAGCCTTCGAGATCCTGCAGGGAGCCAGGTTTTTCACTAAGTTGGACCTTCGTAACGCTTACCATCTCGTGCGCATCAGGGAGGGGGACGAGTGGAAGACGGCGTTTAACACTCCGTTAGGGCACTTTGAATACCGGGTTCTTCCTTTCGGCCTCGCTAACGCTCCAGCTGTCTTTCAGGCATTAGTCAATGATGTCCTGAGAGACATGCTGAACATCTTTGTTTTCGTTTACCTTGACGATATCCTGATTTTTTCACCGTCACTCCAGATTCATCTTCAGCACGTTCGACGTGTCCTCCAGCGCCTTTTAGAGAATTGTCTTTTTGTGAAGGCTGAGAAGTGCACTTTTCATGCCTCTTCCGTCACATTTCTCGGTTCTGTTATTTCCGCTGAAGGCATTAAGATGGATCCCGCTAAGGTCCAAGCTGTCATTGATTGGCCCGCCCCTAAGTCACGCGTCGAGCTGCAGCGCTTTCTCGGCTTCGCGAACTTCTATCGTCGTTTCATCCGTAATTTCGGTCAGGTGGCAGCTCCTCTCACAGCCCTTACTTCTGTCAAGACGTGCTTTAAGTGGTCCGTTTCCGCCCAGGGAGCTTTTGATCTCCTCAAGAATCGTTTTACATCCGCTCCTATCCTTGTTACACCTGACGTCTCTAGACAGTTCGTTGTCGAGGTTGACGCGTCAGAGGTGGGCGTGGGAGCCATTCTTTCTCAGCGCTCCCTCTCTGACGACAAGGTCCACCCATGCGCGTATTTTTCTCATCGCCTGTCGCCGTCGGAACGTAACTATGATGTGGGAAACCGCGAACTGCTCGCCATCCGGTTAGCCCTAGGCGAATGGCGACAGTGGTTGGAGGGGGCGACCGTTCCTTTTGTCGTTTGGACTGACCATAGGAACCTTGAGTACATCCGTTCTGCCAAACGACTTAATGCGCGTCAGGCGCGTTGGGCGCTGTTTTTCGCTCGTTTCGAGTTCGTGATTTCTTATCGTCCGGGCTCTAAGAACACCAAGCCTGATGCTTTATCTCGTCTCTTCAGTTCTTCAGTAGCCTCCACTGACCCCGAGGGGATTCTCCCTGAGGGGCGTGTTGTCGGGTTGACTGTCTGGAGAATTGAGAGGCAGGTAAAGCAAGCGCTCACTCACACTCCGTCGCCGCGCGCTTGTCCTAGGAACCTTCTTTTCGTTCCCGTTCCTACTCGTCTGGCCGTTCTTCAGTGGGCTCACTCTGCCAAGTTAGCCGGCCACCCTGGCGTTCGGGGTACGCTTGCTTCCATTCGCCAGCGTTTTTGGTGGCCCACCCGGGAGCATGACACGCGTCGTTTCGTGGCTGCTTGTTCAGTCTGCGCGCAGACTAAGTCCGGTAACTCCCCTCCTGCCGGCCGTCTCAGGCCGCTTCCCATTCCCTCTCGACCGTGGTCTCACATCGCCTTAGATTTTGTCACCGGACTGCCTTCGTCAGCGGGGAAGACTGTTATTCTTACGGTTGTCGATAGGTTCTCTAAGGCGGCTCATTTCATTCCCCTTGCTAAGCTTCCTTCTGCTAAAGAGACGGCACAAATCATCATCGAGAATGTTTTCAGAATTCATGGCCTTCCGTCAGACGTCGTTTCGGACAGAGGTCCGCAATTCACGTCTCAATTTTGGAGGGAGTTTTGCCGTTTTATTGGGGCTTCCGTCAGTCTCTCTTCCGGCTTTCACCCCCAGTCTAACGGTCAAGCAGAGCGGGCCAATCGGACTATTGGTCGCATCTTGCGCAGTCTTTCTTTTCGCAACCCTGCGTCTTGGTCAGAGCAGCTCCCCTGGGCGGAATGCGCCCACAGCTCGCTTCCTTCGTCTGCGACCGGGCTATCTCCTTTTCGGAGTAGCCTCGGGTACCAGCCTCCGCTGTTCTCATCTCAGTTCGCCGAGTCCAGCGTCCCCTCCGCTCAGGCTTTTGTCCAACGTTGCGAGCGCACCTGGAAGAGGGTCAGGTCTGCACTTTGCCGTTATAGGACGCAGACTGTGAGGGCTGCTAATAAGCGTAGAACTAAGAGTCCTAGATATTGTCGCGGTCAGAGAGTTTGGCTCTCCACTCAGAACCTTCCCCTTAAGACGGCTTCTCGCAAGTTGACCCCGCGGTTCATTGGTCCGTTCCGTATTTCTCGGGTCATTAATCCTGTCGCAGTTCGACTTCTTCTTCCGCGATACCTTCGTCGCGTCCACCCGGTCTTCCATGTCTCCTGTATTAAGCCCGTTCTTCGCGCCCCCGCTCGTCTTCCCCCCCCCCCCATCCTTGTCGAGGGCGCACCCATCTACAGGGTCCGCAGGATTTTGGACATGCGTCCTCGGGGCCGTGGTCACCAGTACCTCGTTGATTGGGAGGGGTACGGTCCTGAGGAGAGGAGTTGGGTTCCCTCTCGGGACGTGCTGGACCGTGCGCTGATCGAGGATTTCCTCCGTTGCCGCCAGGTTTCCTCCTCGAGTGCGCCAGGAGGCGCTCGGTGAGTGGGGGGGTACTGTCATGTATTGTCATGTTGTGTGTTTCTGTCCTTTCCCTTCACCCTGTCTCCCTCTGCTGGTCGTTGTTAGGTTACCTTTTCTCCCCCTCTTTCCCCCAGCTGTGCCTTGTCTCCTCCTAACTACCCATTCACCCCGTTTCCCACCTGTTCCCTTTTTCCCTCTGATTAGGTCCCTATATCTCTCTCTGTTTTTGTTCCTGTCCTTGTCGGATTCTTGTTTGTTGTGTTTCATGCCTGAACCAGACTATCGTCATGTTTGCTGTAACCTTGTCCTGTCCTGTCGGAATCTGCCGGTCTATCTGAGCCTACCTATGTTTGGTTATTAAAGAAGCTCTGTTTAAGTTAATTCGCTTTTGGGTCCTCATTCACTCACCGTAACAAGTACTGTATATGACACGCATACTGCCCCCACAAATTGAGTTGATCCTAATAAGGTGATGTCCTATTCAGTTCCTCACATCCAGGAGTCTGTATGGTTTGACTGTGGGTCTTGGTATTAAGCTAAAATCAAATCGAGGACCAGGGCCCGCTTTCTCAAATAGTCTCAGTGTAGCAGTTTTAATAGGAAACACTGATCCTAGATCAGCACTGCTACACTGGTCCTAGATCAGCACTGCTACACTGATCCTACATCAGCCCTCCCACACTGATACTAGATCAGCCTTCCTACTCTGATAAGCGTTGTGGATACAGGCCCAGATCTCTCTTTAAGCTTGTCTAATGCCCCTGTATTGATGACCTTTCTTACAGTTAAACATGGCCCTAGCAGCAGAGAGTAGGAGCATTTTAGGTCGCTGGCATTAACTTAATGCATAAATCTTCAATTTATGTAGCCGTGATGGCAGATCATGCAGGTTAAAGGTCAGGGCTGTGGTTCTGATGGCCGGTAGCCATCGATAGATAAATGGACTGATGATTTGACTCACACTGCTGAACTCACACAGCCAATAAGGAGGACTAATGTAATTTATGTCACAGAGCCACCATTATCAAGGTTATATGATCACGCAGTCTGCAATCTACACTGGTTTGGTTGTTTTTTTTACTGTAGAGCATGGTTGTTGTGGCAACCAATAAATTAACATTGGAAAAGTTGTTTTAAGGCTTGAATGTTCAGTCTTAGACAAAGTGGTTAATGGATCATAATTACTAATACAAGTCCAAGTCAAGATTCAAAGTCATTGTGAAACTGCTAATGGCCACTAGCTGCTGCTTACATGTGATGTAGATTTAGTAGGACTTTTTACTGATATTATCGGACTGACTATTCTCCTGATATTTTAGCTCCCATTTAGTTGTTCAATGACAGTTTGCAGAAGGTAACTCAGCTATACCAGATTTTATTGACATATAAAGTCAG
Organism: Oncorhynchus mykiss; assembly: GCF_013265735.2. NCBI lineage: Eukaryota > Metazoa > Chordata > Actinopteri > Salmoniformes > Salmonidae > Oncorhynchus > Oncorhynchus mykiss. The sequence continues at coordinate 10,109,830 of NC_048570.1, forward strand.
AATCTGTCTAAACAGCAACAGGGATTGAGAGACATGTATCTGTTTGAGAAGAGAGCCCACGGGTAAACAGTTCATTGTACTGTGTACACTTTGAAGTATCCTAAAAAAAGTAGACATTGAATATCCCTTTGAGCATGGTGAAGTTATTCATTACACTTTTGGATGGTATATCAACACACCCAGTCATTACAAACATACAAGCGTTCCTTCATTGTTGCTCCACAATACTAACCAAATTGACAGAGTTAAAAGAAGGAAGCCTCGACAGAAAAAAAAATATTCCAAAACATTCATCCTGTTTGTATCAAGGCACTAAAGTAATATTGTCCAATCCAGGTGTGCAACGCTCTTCGAGACTTACCCGGAAAGACTCCCGGCTGTAACCACTTCCAAAGGGGATTCTAATATGTAGTGTTGACTCAGGGATTTTAATACTCACGTAAATGAGATATTTCATTTTTCATTTTCCGTACATTTACAAAAATATCTAGGAAAATGTTTAACTTTGCCGTTATGGGGTAGTGTCTGCATCCAGGCTGTAACACAACAAACTGTGGAAGAAGTCAAAGGGTATGAATACTTTCTGAAGGCCCCGTAAAGGTCAAAATCAACTTCCCACTGATCTTTCAAAAGGGAATTTAATGTCTCTAATAGAATATATATTACTGTGTCTTAAGTCAGATTGGATGAGTTTGATAGAGCAGGCCAATTTCTAGTCAAATTGCAAGTACAGTACTGATTGTGCAGCAATTATCTTTTATCACAAAGCCCAAAATATTGAATATTCATTGTTGACTTCTGTTAATTAAAAGTAAATGTTGTTGACCATGTTTAAAGGTACTGTGTGTAATGTTGCTAAGTATCTTACAAATTTACACTTTGAGGAATTCTTACTTGATTTATGACTTTGTCAGCAACATTAAAACTGAAATCAGTATTGTATGTGTGAAGATTCAACATTGGGAACACCATTTCAATCAATGGGGTTCTGAAGTCATAGTATAACAATAAATGGGGTTCTGAAGTCATAGTGTAACAATAAATGGGGTTCTGAAGTCATAGTGTAACAATAAATGGGGTTCTGAAGTCATAGTGTAACAATCAATGGGTTCTGAAGTCATAGTGTAACAATAAATGGGGTTCTGAAGTCATAGTGTAACAATCAATGGGGTTCTGAAGTCATAGTGTAACAATAAATGGGGTTCTGAAGTCATAGTGTAACAATCAATGGGGTTCTGAAGTCATAGTGTAACAATAAATGGGGTTCTGAAGTCATAGTATAACAATAAATGGGTTCTGAAGTCATAGTGTAACAATAAATGGGGTTCTGAAGTCATAGTGTAACAATAAATGGGGTTCTGAAGTCATAGTATAACAATAAATGGGTTCTGAAGTCATAGTGTAACAATAAATGGGGTTCTGAAGTCATAGTATAACAATAAATGGGGTTCTGAAGTCATAGTGTAACAATCAATGGGGTTCTGAAGTCATAGTGTAACAATCAATGGGGTTCTGAAGTCATAGTGTAACAATCAATGGGGTTCTGAAGTCATAGTATAACAATCAATGGGGTTCTGAAGTCATAGTATAACAATCAATGGGGTTCTGAAGTCATAGTATAACAATCAATGGGGTTCTGAAGTCATAGTGTAACAATAAATGGGGTTCTGAAGTCATAGTATAACAATCAATGGGGTTCTGAAGTCATAGTATAACAATCAATGGGGTTCTGAAGTCATAGTGTAACAATAAATGGGGTTCTGAAGTCATAGTATAACAATCAATGGGGTTCTGAAGTCATAGTGTAACAATCAATGGGGTTCTGAAGTCATAGTGTAACAATAAATGGGGTTCTGAAGTCATAGTATAACAATCAATGGGGTTCTGAAGTCATAGTGTAACAATCAATGGGGTTCTGAAGTCATAGTATAACAATCAATGGGGTTCTGAAGTCATAGTGTAACAATAAATGGGGTTCTGAAGTCATAGTATAACAATCAATGGGGTTCTGAAGTCATAGTATAACAATCAATGGGGTTCTGAAGTCATAGTGTAACAATAAATGGGGTTCTGAAGTCATAGTATAACAATCAATGGGGTTCTGAAGTCATAGTATAACAATCAATGGAAATCAAACGAATCCTATGTTCAAGGCTGTAGGCTACATCTCACTAGCCTTGTCCAATATTTGTTTTGTGCTATCATGTCAACTACTTGTCACTCATTGTCATGCCAAACACTTTGTTTAGCACAAACAGATCTGTAATCAGGCTAATATCACTCCTGAGCTATACAGAAACAGGAAGAGGAGATAAGCCACTAGTCAAGTGAGCCCTGGCAAACCAACCAACCTGCGTCTATGTCTCCTTTCTCGCGTCCCTCCCATCCTGAGAGGGGACCCATTCATCTCATATCTCAATATAACTCTCATATCTCCCGGGTTCCTCCTTCCTTATCTGCGTGCTCGTCCGTTCACCATCTCCAGGAACGGTGGCGTATCGGCCCAACAGACGTCTCAGGGAAGATGATGAATGACTCAGGCTCTGTGGAGACACACCACAATTCTACAGCAAAATATTTCCATACGCTTTTCCGTTCTTAGAGCAGTACATTTATTTTGCTCATAACACAGTGCACCATTATGTCACATCACAAGCTGACATCTTGCCTCTGATACTGAAAAAACAACGTTGTGTATCCTTTGCTGTGGTGTTTGATAGGTGTTATAGCTTGGTAGTCGTGAACTGCATGAAGATGAAACAGGGGACCTCTACAAATACATTGGTACTAGTAGACAGCTAAAACACTGATACTGTATGTGGCTTACACATCTTTAAAAAGTATTTTGTATTGTGCGAAGAGGTATTGTCAATGATTTATGTATACACTATGTGACTGACAGGGGGCGCTGTTTTGAAGCCTCCGTGTTGGCACTCACCCACTAAAATAAACAAATATCTTTAGGAAGCTATAGAGATAAACAAAAATATAAACGCAACCATTGGGAGACTCTGTTCACAACGTTGACATCAGCAAAACGTTCGCCCACACAACACCATACACTCTGTCTGCCAGGATTCATCCGTAAACAGCATTCTTCTCCAGCGTGCCAGTGGCCTTTTATTGTCCCTAACACAAGGTGTACGTACCTGTGTAATGATGCTGTTTAATCAGCTTCTTGATATGCCACACCTGTCAGGTGAATGGATTATCTTGGCAAAGGGAGAAATGCTCACGAACAGGGATGTAAACAAATGTTTGCAAAAAATTTGAGAGAAATACGTTAATTGTGCATATTGAAAACGTCTATGATCTTTTTTTCAGCTCATAAAACATGAAACCAACACATTACACGTTGCCTTTATATTTCTGTTCAGTGTATTAATGTCTACATTTGTTTTTGACACATTTATTCTGGTACAGACATCTTAATGCATACTTTTAAATTCTATTTTGTAGGCTAACACCATTCTACCATAAGAACAAGCATTTTCGATTATATCTACGTACAAATAATTGGTGCATTTTTTTATGTTATACATTACTTTTTCTATTAATCTCACTATACATTGCTGGTGTTTTACTCTGTTTTTGTAGATTTATGACACCGTATTTCCAAGATAGCCGTAATCTAAAATGTCCCACCTCTTCCTTGGAGCATATTTGTGTAGGTCAGCATCTTGGTAATGTAGATCATTCTTATCCAATGTCTGAGGGCGTCATTTACATGTAATTTAGCTACTCTCTCCTGTGTGTTATTTCTACAATGGTCATTTGCAAAAGCAATCATCTGCGCAAAAAAAGCAATTAATTTTGGTGGGAATAAATTCCCCCATCCCTCTATCTCCATGCTCCTCTCTGTAATTGTATGGGGCGTGCATGAAAAATAAGCTCCTTGCTGGTTCCTTGTTGGTCTACGACTTTGCACTCAGTTCTGTCGTTGAAATGTTAAAACAGTCAAAAACATGATTTTCCTGTTGTTTTCTTTTATGATGTGTCCACACTATGAAGTCCAAATAACACTCTGAAATGGTGAAACCTATGATAATGCCCTTTCAGTGTAAGAGCTTAAAAAATAAAAAAAACACCTGGAATTTCAACCTGTTCAAGTGGGATGGAGTTTTTGGCCCATAGCACAACATCACAATCTGATCTGATTATTCTGAACAATGACCAGTCATCTTTTATTTGCATATGTATCCATGAAGCCAGTTCCACTGCATTTTTTCATTGTTCCCCTCTACTCAGGGACTGATTTAGACCTGGGACACGAGTCATTGTTCCCCTCTACTCAGGGACTGATTTAGACCTGGGACACGAGTCATTGTTCCCCTCTACTCAGGGACTGATTTAGACCTGGGACACGAGTCATTGTTCCCCTCTACTCGGGGACTGATTTAGACCTGGGACACTAGTCATTGTTCCCCTCTACTCGGGGACTGATTTAGACCTGGGACACTAGTCATTGTTCCCCTCTACTCGGGGACTGATTTAGACCTGGGACACGAGTCATTGTTCCCCTCTACTCAGGGACTGATTTAGACCTGGGACACTAGGCATGTGCAATTAATTATAAGTTAGAACAGAAAACCAGCAGGCTCTGGACATAGTAGGGTAAGAGTTGAGTACCTCTGGTCTACACGATCCTATCCACCAATCAGGGCTGTGTATGTAAATATATTTACATTTATATTAACATGCCTACATGATCAAACTGAGCATTTCAATGGCAAAAGGAGGCTCAGGAGAATAAAAAATGAAACATATATTTTGAGTTATTTTCATGAAATAAACACACATAGTGATTTATTAGACATATATTAATAGGAAATATAAATAGTTTAATCATAGTGATGATTAAAACATGTAATATGTAACCTGTAACCCTATTATAGCCTGCACATGCCAGAGCAGCGACACTTATGAAATTATACTAACTAGACTATGCTCACTCCTCAGCCTGAAGTGCTTTTTGTTGGTGCGACTGCCTGGGTAAGATGTCTCAGGAGGGCGGTCCCGTGTGTTTGCGAGGCAGAGGTCCTGGTTTCTAGCCTAGGTATTGTCACGTTCTGACCTCTATTTCCTTTGTTTTGTATGTAGTTAGTATGGTCAGGGCGTGAGTTGGGTGGGCAGTCTATGTTTGTTTTTCTATGATTTGGGTATTTCTATGTTTCGGCCTAGTATGGTTCTCAATCAGAGGCAGGTGTCATTAGTTGTCTCTGATTGAGAATCATACTTAGGTAGCCTGGGTTTCACTGTGTGTTTGTGGGTGATTGTTCCTGTCACTGTGTTTGTTGTCACAGGATAGGACTGTTTTGCGTTTGCACATTTCTTGTTTTTGTTAGTTTGTTCATGTGTAGGGATTTATTAAAACATGAATAACCACCACGCTGCGCTTTGGTCCGCTTCTCTTCCTCCTACAGACGAACGCCCTTACAGAATCACCCACCACCAACGGACCAAGCAGCGTGTTAACAGACAGGAGCCACAGGAGAGGCAACAGAGGCAGCAGCAGCAGGAGCAGCAGCAGCTGCAGTGGGAGAGGCTGCACCACCTGGAGAAATGGACATGGGAGGAAGAACTGGACGGTAAAGGACCCTGGGCTCAGCCCGGAGAATATCGCCGCCCCAAGGAAGAACTGGAGGCGGCGAAAGCTGAGAGGCGCAGATATGAGGAGGCAGCACGGCGTAGCGGATGGAAGCCCGGGAGTCAGCCCCAAAAATTTCTTGGGGGGGGGCTAACAGGGAGTATGGCTACGCCAGGTAGGAGACCTGAGCCAACTTCCTGTGGTTACCGGGGGGCTAGAGAGACCGGGCAGGCACCGTGTTATGCTGTGGAGCGCACGGTGTCCCCAGTGCGGGTGCACAGCCCGGTGCGGTACATTCCAGCTCCGCGTATCGGCCGGGCTAGAGTGGGCATCGAGCCAAGTGCCATGAAGCCGGCTCTACGCATCTGGTCTCCAGTGCGTCTCCTTGGGCCGGCTTACATGGCTCCAGCCTTGCGCACGGTGTCCCCGGTTCGCCTGCATAGCCCAGTGCGGGCTATTCCACCTCGCCGCACTGGCAGGGCGACCGGGACCATTCAACCGGGTAAGGTTGGGCAGGCTCGGTGCTCAAGAGCTCCAGTGCGCCTGCACGGCCCGGTCTATCCGTCACCACCTCCACACCCCAGCCCTCCGGTGGCAGCTCCCCGTACCAGGCTGTCTCTCCGGCCCATCCGTCCAGAGCCTTCCTCCTCTCCAGCGCTGCCGGAGTCTCCCGCCTCTCCGGCGCTACCAGAGCATTCCTCCTCTCCAGCGCTGCCGGAGCCTCCCGCCTGTCCGGCGCCTCTGCCGGAGCCTCCCGCCTGTCCGGCGCCTCTGCCGGAGCCTCCCGCCTGCCCGGCGCCGCTGCCGGAGCCTCCCGCCTGTCCGGCGCCTCTGCCGGAGCCTCCCGCCTGTCCGGCGCCTCTGCCGGAGCCTCCCGCCTGTCCGGCGCCTCTGCCGGAGCCTCCCGCCTGTCCGGCGCCTCTGCCGGAGCCTCCCGCCTGTCCGGCGCCGCTGCCGGAGTCTCCCGCCTCTCCGGCGCTACCAGGGCCTTCCTTTTCTCCAGCGTTGCCGGAGCTTCCCGTCTGCCCAGCGCCAGCTGAGCTTCCCGTCTGCCCAGCGCCGCCAACGCCGCCCGTCTGCCCAGCGCCGCCAACGCCGCCCGTCTGCCCAGCGCCGCCAACGCCGCCCGTCTGCCCAGCGCCGCCAACGCCGCCCGTCTGCCCAGCGCCGCCAACGCCGCCCGTCTGCCCAGCGCCGCCAGTGCCGCCCGTCTGCCCAGCGCCGCCAGTGCCGCCCGTCTGCCAGGAGCCGCCAGTGCCGCCCGTCTGCCAGGAGCCGCCAGTGCCGCCCGTCTGCCAGGGGCCGCCAGTGCCGCCAGTCAGCCAGGGGCCGCCAGTGCCGCCAGTCAGCCAGGGGCCGCCAGTGCCGCCAGTCAGCCAGGGGCCGCCAGTGCCGCCAGTCAGCCAGGGGCCGCCAGTGCCGCCAGTCAGCCAGGAGCCGCCAGTGCCGCCCGTCTGCCAGGGGCCGCCAGTGCCGCCAGTCAGCCAGGGGCCGCCAGTGCCGCCAGTCAGCCAGGGGCCGCCAGTGCCGCCAGTCAGCCAGGGGCCGCCAGTGCCGCCAGTCAGCCAGGGGCCGCCAGTGCCGCCAGTCAGCCAGGGGCCGCCAGTGCCGCCAGTCAGCCAGGGGCCGCCAGTGCCGCCAGTAAGCCAGGGGCCGCCAGTGCCGCCAGTAAGCCAGGGGCCGCCAGTCAGCCAGGGGCCGCCAGTGCCGCCAGTCAGCCAGGGGCCGCCAGTGCCGCCAGTCAGCCAGGGGCCGCCAGTGCCGCCAGTCAGCCAGGGGCCGCCAGTGCCGCCAGTCAGCCAGGGGCCGCCAGTGCCGCCAGTAAGCCAGGGGCCGCCAGTGCCGCCAGTAAGCCAGGGGCCGCCAGTCAGCCAGGGGCCGCCAGTGCCGCCAGTAAGCCAGGGGCCGCCCGAGCAGCTGCCCCTCTGTCCAGAGCAGCTGTCGCCCCTCTGTCCCAAGCTGCTGCCGCCCCTCTGTCCCGAGCAGCTGTCCCTCTGTCCCGAGCAGCTGCCCCTCTGTCCCGAGCAGCTGCCGCCCCTCTGTCCCGAGCTGCTATCGCCCCTCTGTCCCGAACTGCTATCGCCCCTCTGTCCCGAGCAGCTATCGCCCCTCTGTCCCGAGCTGCTATCGCCCCTCTGTCCCGAGCTGCTATCGCCCCTCTGTCCCGAGCTGCTGCCGCCCCTCTGTCCCGAGCAGCTGCTCCTCTGTCCCGAGCAGTTGTCCCTCTGTCCCGAGCAGCTGTTTCACCTCTGTCCCGAGCTGCCCCTCTGTCCCAAGCAGCCCCTCTGTCCAGTGGGGTCATTGAGAGGGGTGGCCATGGTGAGAAGGCCACGGAGGCGGACAATAAGGCGGACTAAGACAATGGTGAAGTGGGGTCCGCGTCCCGTGCCAGAGCCGCCACCGCGGACAGACGCCCACCCAGACCCTCCCCTATAGGTCAAGGTTTTGCGGCCGGAGTCCGCACCTTTGGGGGGGGGTACTGTCACGTTCTGACCTCTATTTCCTTTGTTTTGTATGTAGTTAGTATGGTCAGGGCGTGAGTTGGGTGGGCAGTCTATGTTTGTTTTTCTATGATTTGGGTATTTCTATGTTTCGGCCTAGTATGGTTCTCAATCAGAGGCAGGTGTCATTAGTTGTCTCTGATTGAGAATCATACTTAGGTAGCCTGGGTTTCACTGTGTGTTTGTGGGTGATTGTTCCTGTCACTGTGTTTGTTGTCACAGGATAGGACTGTTTTGCGTTTGCACATTTCTTGTTTTTGTTAGTTTGTTCATGTGTAGGGATTTATTAAAACATGAATAACCACCACGCTGCGCTTTGGTCCGCTTCTCTTCCTCCTACAGACGAACGCCCTTACAGGTATGAACTGAATCAGAGGGAAGTGGTACTCGCTAAGCAAGCAGTGTGACGTCTTTTACACCGTCTCAAGTATTTTACTGTAACTGACGACACTTCAATAGCTCATAACCAAGTACCAGCAACCAAGTAACAGCAATTGCAGCAAATCTACTAGTAGTGAGGCAAGTATTGGTGCGCACACTAAAGTCATCACCATACCATGACAGACATTAAGTTGAAGTAAATGAGATGAAATGACTACAGCTTTCAAGGCAACACAAGAAATAACAAAATGCAGGTGTAAATACGCAGGTATAAAAACGCAGGGGTAAATATGCAGATGTAAATAAATTAATAAACAAATCAATTTCTGATATTTTTTTGACATTGCTCATCGCATGAAAAGGCATGAGTTAAACATAACACTGAAAATAAATATATTTAAAAGTAAATTAGTAACATTTATTTTGGAATGTATCTCATTACCGCAACATATAACCTTTTCTGAATCTTGTTTTTTGTCATAATTACTTTGTCATAATTTCTTGTTTATACAGTACCTTCAGAAAGTATTCACACCCCTTGGCTTTTTCTGTCACGTTCTGACCTTTATTTCCTTTGTTTTTGTCATTTTTTTAGTATGGTCAGGGCGTGAGTTGGGGTGGGCAGTCTATGTTTGTTTTTCTATGATTTGGGTATTTCTACGTTTCGGCCTAGTATGGTTCTCAATCAGAGGCAGGTGTCATTAGTTGTCTCTGATTGAGAATCATACTTAGGTAGCCTGGGTTTCACTGTGTTGTTTGTGGGTGTTTGTTTCCGTGTCTGTGTTTTCCACCACACGGTACTGTTTTGGGTTTCGTTCATTCCACGTTTATTGTTTTGTATTCAGTTGTTCATGTGTCCATTTTCGTATTAAAGGAACCATGGACACTTACCACGCCGCATATTGGTCCTCTGATCCTTTTCGCCTCTCCTCTTCGGAAGAAGAGGAGGAAATCCCTTACAGAAACACCCACCCGCCAAGGACCAAGCGGCGTGGTAAAAGACAGCGATGACAGCAACAACAGCGGCCAGCATCACAGGACTACACAACTTGGGAGGAGATAGACAGGTGGGCGGTCGACCCAGGGAGAGTGCCGGAGCCCGCCTGGGATTCGATGGAGCAGTGCGAGGAAGGTTACAGGAGAATGAGGTTGGCGAAGGCAGTGCGACAGGTACGAGAGGCAGCCCCCCAAAAAATTGGAGGGGGAACACGAGGTGTGGGGCTAAGCCAGGTAGCAGACCTGCGCTCACTCCTCGTGCTTATTATAAGCAGCGCGTTACTGGTCAGGCACCGTGTTATGCGGTTAAGCGCACGGTGTCGCCAGTACGTGCCCATAGCCCGGTGCGCAATAGGGTAGCCCCCCGAGAGTGTGGGCATCCAGCCAGGGCGTATGGTGCCTGCTCAGCGTGTCTGGTCGCCGGTACGCAATTTTGGGCCAGTGTATCCTGCGCCATCTCTGCGTGCTGTGTCTCCAGGGCGCTGGGAGGGTGCAGTGCGTCCTATGCCTGCGCTCCGCTTGTGCCGGGCAAATGTGGGAGTGGAGCCTAAGGGAGAGGTGCGCGTAGTAGGCACTAGATCTCCAGTGCTTACCTACAGCCTTGTTCAACCTGTGCCTGCACTCTGGAGGGTCTGGGCTAGAGTAGGGATTCAGCCTGGGGGAGTGGTGCCAAGGCTGCGCACCAGAGCTCTAGTGCTCCCCCACAGCCCGGTCCTTCAGGTGCCTCCTCCTAACACCAGGCCTCCTGGAGGTCTCCCCAGCCTGGTGGGTCCTGGGGCAGCCCCACGCACCAGGCTGTTTCTGTCTCCTCCCTACAGGTGGTCCCGCCTGTCCGGCGCTGCCGGAGTCTCCCGCCTCCCACCAGAGCCCCTCAGCCCAGAGGCGCCAGAGCCCCTCAGCCCAGAGGCGCCAGAGCTTCCACCCCTCTGTCCCGAGCTGCCCCTCTGTCCAGTGGGGTCATTGAGAAGGGTTGCCATGGTTAGAAAGCCACGGAGGCGGACAATAAGGCGGACTAAGACGATGGTGAAGTGGGGTCCGCGTCCCGCGCCAGACCCACCACCGCGGACAGACGCCCACCCAGACCCTCCCCTATAGGTTCAGGTTTTGCTTTACTTCTGTTTTGCTGTTTGCATTAAAGTAATACTGCAAAAAGGTCCTTCTCCAGAGCGCTCAGGACCTCAGACTGGGGCGAAGGTTCACCTTCCAACAGGACAACGACCCTAAGCACAGAGCCTGGACTTGAACCCGATCAAACATCTCTGGAGAGACCAGAAAATGGATTGGGCAGCAACGCTCCCCATCCAGAGCTTGAGAGGATCTGCAGAGAGGAATGGGCACCAGATACAGGTGTGCCAAGCTTGTAGCATCATACCCAAGAAAACTCTAGGCTGTAATCGCAAAGCACTTCAACAAAGCACTGAGTAAATGGTCTGAATACTTGTGATATTTGTGATATTTGTAAATGTGATATTTCCAGGGGGGGTTTAAATGCAAGTTAGCAAACATTTCTATAAACCTGTTTTTGCTTTGTCGTTATGGGTTATTGTGTGTTATTGTGAAAGTCAAGGGGTCTGAATACTTCCTGAAGGCACTGTATATATTAGTGTTTTATTTTTCATACTTTGTTTTCTTCCACTTTGACATTACAAAGTATTTTGTGTAGATTGTTCAAGTAAAATAACAATTACACTCATTTTAATCCCACTCTGCAACACAACAAAATGTGCAAATAGTCAAGGGGTGTAAATACTTTCTGAAGGCACTGTACATAGTATTATAATGTACACATATTTGGATGAGGGGGAAAAAAAGGCATAAATATCAGATTAATATTTCCTAAATACTGCTGCATTGCTCCCAGGCAGACTAAATAACTTTTTTGCCCGCTTTGAGGACAAAACAGTGCCACTGACACGGCCCGCAACTAAAACATGCAGACTCTCCTTCACTGCAGCCGATGTGAGGAAAACATTTAAACGTGTCAACCCTCGCAAGGCTGCAGGCCCAGACGGCATCCCCAGCCGCGCCCTCAGAGCATGCGCAGACCAGCTGGCTGGTGTGTTTACGGACATATTCAATCAATCCCTATCCCAGTCTGTTGTTCCCACATGCTTCAAGAGGGCCACCATTGTTCCTGTTCCCAAGAAAGCTAAGGTAACTGAGCTAAACGACTACCGCCCCGTAGTACTCACTTCCGTCATCATGAAGTGCTTTGAGAGACTAGTCAAGGACCATATCACCTCCACCCTACCTGACACCCTAGACCCACTCCAATTTGCTTACCGCCCAAATAGGTCCACAGACAATGCAATCTCAACCACACTGCACACTGCCCTAACCCATCTGGACAAGAGGAATACCTATGTGAGAATGCTGTTCATCGACTATAGCTCGGCATTTAACACCATAGTGCCCTCCAAGCTCGTCATCAAGCTCGAGACCCTGGGTCTCGACCCCGCCCTCTGCAACTGGGTACTGGACTTCCTGACGGGCCGCCCCCAGGTGGTGAGGGTAGGCAACAACATTTCCACCCCGCTGATCCTCAACACTGGGGCCCCACAAGGGTGCGTTCTGAGCCCTCTCCTGTACTCCCTGTTTACCCACGACTGCGTGGCCACGCACGCCTCCAACTCAATCATCAAGTTTGCGGATGACACAACAGTGGTAGGCTTGAATACCAACAACGACGAGACGGCCTACAGGGAGGAGGTGAGGGCCCTCGGAGTGTGGTGTCAGGAAAATAACCTCACACTCAACGTCAACAAAACTAAGGAGATGATTGTGGACTTCAGGAAACAGCAGAGGGAACACCCCCCTATCCACATTAATGGATCAGTATTGGAGAGGGTAGTAAGTTTTAAGTTCCTCGGCGTACACATCACAGACAAACTGAATTGGTCCACCCACACAGACAGCATCGTGAAGAAGGCGCAGCAGCGCCTATTTAACCTCAGGAGGCTGAAGAAATTCGGCTTGTCACCAAAAGCACTCACAAACTTCTACAGATGCACAATCGAGAGCATCCTGTCGGGCTGTATCACCACCTGGTACGGCAACTGCTCCGCCCACAACCGTAAGGCTCTCCAGAGGGTAGTGAGGTCTGCACAACGCATCACCGGGGGCAAACTACCTGCCCTCCAGGACACCTACACCACCCGATGTCACAGGAAGGCCATAAAGATCATCAAGGACAACAACCACCCGAGCCACTGCCTGTTCACCCCGCTATCATCCAGAAGGCGAGGTCAGTACAGGTGCATCAAAGCTGGGACCGAGAGACTGAAAAACAGCTTCTATCTCAAGGCCATCAGATTGTTAAACAGCCACCACTAACATTATTCATCTCATATGTATATGTATATACTGTACTCTATATCATCTACTGCATCTTTATGTGTTTTTGTCGGAACTAGAAGCACAAGCATTTCGCTACACTCGCATTAACATCTGCTAACCATGTGTATGTGACAAATAAAATTTGATCTGATTTGATTTAATGATAACCAGGTTTCAGAGATGAGAATGCATGTTTCAGTAATGAGTGTTGCATAGTTTGCCATTTAAAAACTGTACTGAGCTCTATTAGAGATTCAGTAACCAAATACCTCATCAAACTTTGTCATTTGTTAATACCGAATGACTTGCATAATACTAAAATATAGCAATTGTCTAAAATACCCTTTAATTGTAGCATAAGTTTAATGCTATAATATAACTACAAAGTGCATTTGTAATTATTTGCAAGGTCTTTACAGGTAATATTGATGAGTCAGGACGTGGATATGTCTGGTTCTAATGTTTTTTTAGAAGTATATCTAAACTGAATGGGATCCTTTGGACAAATGGTATAACATGATATTCCTAGAAAATATCTAACCATGTGGGATACAGACCAAAAACTGTCTTGGGATCAAACAGTAAAGGTAGATGCTAAAACAGGTGAACGTGTCAAAATGAGGAATGCCCTCCGTTAAGTGGTGGGGTTGCTCTTTGCTGAAACACAAACTTCAGATTGTGTCTTTAAGTAAATTAAATGGGGTTAAACACCCATATTTCCTGACAACCCCTACTCAATAAAATAACTGATGTTTAAAATGTTAAAAGTTAAAAAGTAACGTCTGCTTCCAGCTCACTCTCAAACACATAGATCCCCTGAACGCAGCTCACTCTCTAGATCCCAATCACCTGAATTCTGATCACCTGTGCACACACCTGTAGGTCGTTTACACACACTATTTAGTTCAGTTCTTTGCACCCCATCATTGTAAGGTGTTGTTTGTTTTGAAACACAGCTCTAGTCGGAGCTCTGTTTTTGTCCATATTAGTCCTCCTGTGTATTGTAGTTTTTGGCCATCCTCACTAACTATGTTTTTTGCTCATTCCCTGCCTGTACTGTTACCTGTAAGACCTCTTGCCTGATCTCCCGGACTACATTATTGGCCTTATTCCCTGCCTGTACTGTTACCTTTTTGGACCCCCCTGTGTATGACCTTCTGTGGTCCTTTAGTAAATAAACACTTGCTGCGCCCTGCGCATGAAACCAGCTCTCTGTCTCCCATCATACTCCTTACAGTAAGTAGTGGTCCTAGTAAATAATACAAGTTACCAGCGCAGCACACCCATTGACTATACATTAGAAATTATCATCATTACCAAAATGTAGGTTCTCATTACCAAAACAGACGTAGAAATGATTCCGGTAATGAGAAATGTGTGTTTCGGTAATGAGAGGCTCAGTCTGTAAGTAATAGGAGACAGACATTGTGAGTCAGCAAACAATTGACCACATCACTAAAGCCTGTTTGTGTGTTAGAGAATAAGATCCTCATTCTGAAGGCATATACATGAAGAAATAAATGAAATGAATGTGTGCTCATCTAAGGACTACTCAACTAGATGATGTATCATGGGTGAATAAATTAAATGAACGTGTGCTCATCTAAGGACTACTCAACTAGATGATGCATCATGGGTAAAGAAATGAAATGAAATTGTGCTCATCTAAGGACTACTCAACTAGATGATGCATCATGGGTAAAGAAATGAAATGAAATTGTGCTCATCTAATGACTACTCAACTAGATGATGCATCATGGGTGAAGAAATTAAATGAATGTGTGCTCATCTAAGGACTACTCAACTAGATGATGCATCATGGGTGAAGAAATGAAATGAACTTGTGCTCATCTAAGGACTACTCAACTAGATGATGCATCATGGGTGAATAAATGAAATGAACTTGTGCTCATCTAAGGACTACTCAACTAGATGATGCATCATGGGTGAATAAAACGTTATGCAAAACAATGATTTGGAGTTTTTATAGCAACTTGAAAAAGTATTACTGTAATGAGAGACATGTCCACAGACACTGTGCTTTTTAAGTAATAAATATGATAGTTTCATTTAAACCTCAACTAGTATACCATTTTATGATTTATGGACTAACTACAGCAATGAGAATTTGGGGTGAAAATGTATTTAAAATAAGACACTAGACATCTTAGTCTTCAGAATGACAGCTGATTGTTGCAGATGCGTCACGGTTTTCTAACTCAATTTGATACTGCCACGGTTTCATGAGAATCACCCGACTATGGGGGTCCCAAATGTCACCCTATTCCATATATAGTGCACTACTTTTGACCAGGGTGTAGTTCACTGTATAGGGAATAGGGTTACATTTGGGACACAACTTATATTTGCAGCAGAGCTCTAGGCACTAGTGTGAGTGATGCATTTTGACACCCGCTTCTGTCAATAACACAGGTTTGTCTGCAGTGAATCAATAGAAAATGGCTGCTAAATTAAATCATGCTTCCGTTCATCCATAAATGCCACCAGTGGATTTATTCAGGGGCAATAACATCCTTCTCATATCCGTACAGGGGAGAGCAATCACTGTATATCAAAATCATTGTAAATGAACACAATCAATAAAGATGGAGGGTTGGGGAATGTGTTAAAAAGTTAAATGCAGAATGGATAACCCCTTCGGAGGGTCAAGGACTGACTTGTCTCTTGTCCGTTGTCTCGGAAGATGTTTACCTCAATACCAGTAAAAATAAATGCATGCAAGGACCAGTGAGTAACAGTCACAGAATGCATCTCAAATGGAACCCTGTTCCCTATACAGTGTACTACTTTCGACCAAGGCACTATAGGGCTATGTTCAAAAGTAGTGCACTATATAGGGAATAGACTGCCATTTGGGACGCATTCCATAAACGCTTGCTAGTATTCAGGCAATTTGTGTGTGATGGGTCTAAATGATCCGGGGGTGTCACATCTTGACACATAATTATCAAATGCCATTTAGTTTTTATAACGCATCAAATATAATGCCATACGGACGTGTTTTCCCCTGTTTTGTCGGAGCCGATGAGAAGCCTCAAGGGGGAAATCAAATGCTGTGATGTAATCTTGCATTGCAAACATATGCCCAAGCTTATCGGCTGGCTGGAACGCTGCCCAGAGGCTGTCAGATAAGTCTAGTATCCACACATTGCCCCTAAAATACAAAGTAACACCAAATCAAGTGAGATTCAGATAAGATCGAATTGATGAGAAGAGAAAGTCATTACCTGACATCTACACAGCAGTTATGATAGCCGCCAATGTCAAGGGATGTTGGTCAATACCATTTCCCATATTTCATAGCTCTTTAGTGGGGAATTAGATCATCCAAATGGCCAGATGCCAACTCAAAGTCTTTCTTTGGCTCCTGCACATATATTTTTCATTTTATTCATAAGCATTCTCTCTAAGTGCTTTTTCATGTATTGCATAGTAGTGTAGGGGCCTATTTTCACAGCATGGGAGTGGAGTTACTAGAATCACAGATAGATCACAGTTGCACTTTTTGGATCAGCCAAATAACGGGAAGTATCCCAAGTTATTAAAGTCCAACAGTGTAAATATTGATTACCGATGACGCCCTTGAAAACCTGAGCAATTTTGAAATTGGACGGGCATGAAGAAATAAAAAGGGGAACAACGTGCCAATGGCGCATAAACAGTTAAATATTCTATAAATAGGCATACACATCATACACATCCCCATCAGATAAACGCTCAGTGAAAAGCAACGCAACACTTTTTTTTGTGTCTGCACTGTAAAAAAAAAAAAAAGTCCTGTAAAAATGTACAGCAATCATTACAGTGTATGTTTGTTTATATGCTACACTGAATATACAGTAACTAAAATGTATTGACCGCAAATATAGGTGATGGGGGAAATGTGGTATTGTTTGTACTGAGAACAGTATTCTCTGAATAAAATACGTTTTTATATTGATGTGTCTTTTCTCTTCAGCATTGTCCCAATGCGTAATCTCACATCTCTCTTGCCAACTTTCCATTGCCTCTGTATGGTATAGGACCAGGGGTGCACAACTAATTGAGCAAGGCGGACGGTTTCGGATACTGACACAAATGACTCAAGGGGCCAGGAAATGGTACAGGGCTATTTCACCTTCATTCTGAGTATGGCGTCTCTTCATACTGAAAGGGACCTGTCTCCTGTATGGGCAGATGGATCCAGTTGGCTTTCCAGGTCCTCCAGGGATGTTGGCCATCCTCCCCTCCATCTGTGAGAACCTCACATCGATGAACAACCCTCCAAAAAGACAGACTCTCTAAATGCATACTCATCTCTTTGTGGAGTGGATCAGTGAAAAGATGACAAACTGGGACATGAAAAGTGTACTTCGTTAATAACGTTATATTCCAACGTTGAATATAACCTTCAAATGGCGTTGAATTAAAATGCGTATTATTGTTTTACAGCCTGTGGGGACTGCATAGATTTGGTTGATAAAAAAAGGGCATGTGGAAATTGTTATGGAGATTGTTTCAGAAGCTGTTTCAGGAGCTCCATCCCTGAATGATGTTTCAGAAGCTCCATCCCTGAATGTTGTCTCCGAAGCTCCATTCCTGAATGTTGTTTCAGAAGCTCCATCCCTGAATGTTGTCTCCGAAGCTCCATCCCTGAATTATGTTTCAGAAGCTCCATCCCTGAATGTTGTCTCCGAAGCTCCATCCCTGAATGATGTTTCAGAAGCTCCATCCCTGAATGTTGTCTCCGAAGCTCCATTCCTGAATGTTGTTACAGAAGCTCCATCCCTGAATGTTGTCTCCGAAGCTCCATCCCTGAATGATGTTTCAGAAGCTCCATCCCTGAATGATGTTTCAGAAGCTCCATCCCTGAATGTTGTCTCCAAAGCTCCATTCCTGAATGATGTTTCAGAAGCTCCATTCCTGAATGTTGTCTCCGAAGCTCCATTCCTGAATGATGTTTCAGAAGCTCCATCCCTGAATGTTGTCTCCAAAGCTCCATTCCTGACTGATGTTTTACAAGCTCCATTCCTGAATGTTGTTTCAGAAGCTCGATCCCTGAATGTTGTCTCCAAAGCTCCATTCCTGAATGTTGTCTCCGAAGCTCCATTCCTGAATGTTGTTTCAGAAGCTCCATCCCTGAATGTTGTTTCAGAAGCTCCATCCCTGAATGTTGTCTCCGAAGCTCCATTCCTGAATGATGTTTCAGAAGCTCCATCCCTGAATGTTGTCTCCGAAGCTCCATTCCTGAATGTTGTTTCAGAAGCTCCATCCCTGAATGTTGTCTCCGAAGCTCCATTCCTGAATGTTGTCCCCGAAGCTCCATCCCTGAATGTTGTCTCCAAAGCTCCATTCCTGAATGATGTTTCACAAGCTCCATTCCTGAATGTTATTTCAGAAGCTCCATCCCTGAATGTTGTCTCCGAAGCTCCATTCCTGAATGTTGTCTCCGAAGCTCCATCCCTGAATGTTGTTTCAGAAGCTCCATCCCTGAATGTTGTCTCCGAAGCTCCATTCCTGAATGATGTTTCAGAAGCTCCATCCCTGAATGTTGTCTCCGAAGCTCCATTCCTGAATGTTGTCCCCGAAGCTCCATTCCTGAATGTTGTTTCAGAAGCTCCATCCCTGAATGTTGTCTCCGAAGCTCCATTCCTGAATGTTGTCCCCGAAGCTCCATTCCTGAATGTTGTCTCCCAAGCTCCATCCCTGAATTCTTCAAAGTACCAGTGTAGGAAGTAGTTACACGCCTCAGCATTTCAAGAGTCTGTGTTCTAAAAAGAAACGGCAGTAAAGTAGAAAGGGTATTTCAGAAGTACATCTGAAAATCCCCTACCGAGGGATGTTGTTCCCATCAAATGCTTATTTCCTCAGTGCCGGATCGGTTGTACTGTCGATGTTGTCTCACTAGAACTTTAATGTTCCTCAGTGGAGGATTTTCCCCTTTTTCCGTTTCCATTTCAATAGCGTACCTTTTAAAAGTAACATGCATTTTGACACTTTATTCATTCCATCTGGGGTGAAGCGATGATGGAGTTGGGTGTCTCTGGGACAGCGTTGGGGTATTCCATCACCAATGACCTGGCCCCACCGCCACGGTTGACTGATGACATTTACTCCCAGCACTGACCGCCGCTGGCTGGCTGGCTGGCTGGCTGGTTGGATGGCCTCCTTCCCTTTGTGGCGTCCCATTTACCTGTATGGGGTCCATATTAGGACAGCTTCTGAAACAAGTCTTGCTGAGACCGGGCCTGTTATAATATGGACACTGTGTACCTGAGTCCTGGTCAGAGGCTGCAGCTATCATCTCAATATTTAATGTGTGGGGCAGCCACCACCTACAGTGATCATATTTGCTCCGTAGCAACGCTTGCATGTACGGTTAACCTTTGATGCCAAAAGGCATTGATTACATGCAAAACCCAGATGCGCTAGCAAGAGACGCATATGTGTTATTGACTTAATGAAGAATTCAAATATTCATAACAGAAACACCACACCCTCTATGATAAAATATTGTGAATGGAACACCATGTCTTCATTTGTAAGTATTGTCAAGCTAGGAGGGCTGCCAAACAATATGCCAAGGGGGGTCCCACCAGGAGAGGATCTTGGCAGCCACAACAATGGCAGAAGGTGTTCTGGACTTCTCTCTTTCCACTTCAGCTAGCTGAAAGAGACACAGTGCAACACAGGAGCAGAGAGCAGGGCATGCTATCAATGCAGAATAATCACATTATTTTATTTCATGACTTTTCATATTATTTTCTGTTACTCACTTGTCTCAGGGCTTGTAACAGTATATGCATGTGGTATTATTTTTCCATACCATTCTAAAAGAGAAAAGTGTTTGAAAGAGGAGACGGGAAATGAGTACAAATCAAACGGTCAATTTAGACAAATTGGGTAATAACTCAGTTCTGTTTATTCTGAAATAAACTTAGTTGTCCATGTGTACTTTTAATGGTGGACAACTAATCAATCCATTTAATTTAGAGAAAAACAAATTCCTCTGTCTAGACTACCCGGAGTGGGATCCTCTGTCTAGACTACCCGGAGTGAGATCCTCTGTCTAGACTACCCGGAGTGGGATTCTCTGTCTAGTCTATCCGGAGTGGGATCCTCTGTCTAGACTACCCGGAGTGGGATCCTCTGTCCTTTAATTTATAGAAAAACAAATTCCTCTGTCTAGACTACCCGGAGCAGGATCCTCTGTCTACACTAACCGGAGTGGGATCCTCTGTCTAGACTACATGGAGCAGGATCCCGGAGTGGGATGCTCTGTCTAGTCTACCCGGAGTGGGATCCTCTGTCTAGACTACCCGGAGTGGGATCCTCTGTCTAGACTAAACGGGTGGGATCCTCTGTCTAGATTACCCGGAGTGGAATCCTCTGTCTAGAGTACCCGGAGTTGGATCCTCTGTCTAGACTACCCGGAGTGGCATCCTCTGTCTAGACTACCCGGAGTGGAATCCTCTGTCTAGACTACCCGGAGTGGGATCCTCTGTCTAGACTACCCGGAGTTGGATCCTCTGTCTAGACTACCCGGAGCAGGGTCCTCAGTCTAGGCTACCCAGCGCGTGATCCTCTGTCTAGACTACCCCAATCAGAATCCATGATACAGGACTGTTTTGATCACGCGGACTGGGATATGTTCCGGGCCAACTCGGACAAACATGGACAAATATACTGACTCTCTATCTGGGTTCATCAGGAAGTGTATAGAGGACGTTGTTCCTACAGTGACGTTAGAACATACCCAAACCAGTGGAAGCATTCAAACAAAACTGAAAGCTCAAACCACAGCATTTAACCACGGTAAAGTGACTGGACCCATGGCGACTATAAACAGACCACCTATGACCGCACCTATGACCTCACCTATGACCTCTGCAAGACAATCAAAGAGGCAAAAATACAGTACAGGGACAGAGTGGAGTTGCAATTCAACGTCTCAGACACGAGATGCATTTGGCAGGGCTTTCAGACAATCACTGATTATAAAGGGAAAACCAGCTACATCGCGGACACTGACGCCTCACTCCCAGACAAGCTAAACACTTCTTTTGACAGTTTCGAGGAAAACAACACAGAGTCGCAGATGTTGCTCACGAGGACAGCGGGCTCCCGTTCTCTGTAGTCGACGTGAGTAGGACCTTCAAGCGTGTTAACCAGTTAAATATAACTAAATGTAATTGAAAATGTAATCTACGTAATCCCCAAAAGTAATTAGTCATCATGAGGGTCATAAACATTTAACTAGCTATGTTGCATACTCCAAAAAAGGTTCAAATCTCACCTTTCTGGAGATATAGTTACTAATCGCTGAGGTGTAGTCACAGTACAAATATGATAACAATCAGAAAATAATATTTGATGTGATGTATTTCCTATTCAACAAGACTGTATGAATAAGGCTTGAAATGACTTACATGCTTTCTAAATAGAGTATAATCACATGATCCTACGTCATAAAGGCTCACAAACCGGGGGCTATTGCTCAATGCAAGCCGTTTCAATCTACAGTGTGCACAGATCGATTTATAAGCAAAATGTCAGTCAGAACCGGTACCAGAACCACGCAGGTCCCCTAAACTGGGGACTTTACATCTATTAACCCTCACAAGGCTGCCGCCCCAGATGGCATCCCAAGCTGCGTCCTCAGAGCATGCCCAGACCAGCTGGCTAGAGTATTGACTGACATTTTCAACCTCTCACTATCCCAGTCTTTCGTCCCCATTTGCTTCAAGATGGCCACCATTGTTCCTGTAACCAAGCGAGCCAAGATAACTAAACTAAATGGCTATCGCCCATTAGCACTCATAACTGTCATTATTAAGTGCTTTAAAAGTCAAGGACCATATCACCTCCACCATACCTGTCACCCTTGACCCACAATTTGCATACCGCCTGACAGATTATCGGACCACAGAATCACCGTTGCACTCCACACCACCCTATCCCACATGGCCAAGAGGAATATCTATGTGAGAATGCTGATCATCGACTATAACATAGTGACTCCTAGCTCATCACTAAACCCACCACCTGGGTCTGAACTCCTCCCTGTACAACTGGATCCTAGATTTCCTGACGGGCCAACCCCAAGTGATGAGGGTATGTAACAGCCACACCACCACACTGATCCTCAATACGGAGGTCCTCCTGGGGTTTGTTCAGCCCCCTAATGTAGAGGGAACACACACCCATCCTCATCGACGGGCCGCAGTGGATAGGGTCAAATGCTTCAAGTTCCTCAGTGTGCACATCACTGAGGACCTGAAATAGTCTCGACACACCGACATCGTGGTGAAGAAGGCGCAATTTAAGAAAATCATCAAGGATAACACAATAAAGCTTAACAGGTTATTTTCACTGTGGACCTTTTGAAGACGGAAAGGGGAAGGAGGAATACTTCAACAGACTTCTGTCGAGCTGTTTCCCAGCCTGGTACGGCAGCTACTCCGCCCTTAACCGCATGGCTCTCCAGAGGGTGGTGAGGACAGCCCAATTCTTCCCCGGGGCAACGCTGCCTGCCCTCCAGGACATCTACAGCACCTGGCGTCAAAGGAAGGTCAAGAAGATCATCAAGGACCTAGAGCCACAGTTTGTTCACTTGGTTACTGTCCGACAGACGGACACGGTACAGGTGCATTAAACTCAAGACAGAGAGACTAAAAAACAGCTTCTATTAGCTGGACATCAGAGTGTTGAACAGCCATCACTAGCTGTCTACCAAGTGAGGCACGCTCATGCTCACTCACACCAAACACACACACTCACAAGCTATCACACACACACACACACACATACCTCAAACTCACTTACTCACACACGCACATACACACACACCCTCACAGCCAACGGTGCTGTCCCATGTTGTAGAGACATTGAACCACTGGTCACATTCTGTTTCACACTGTGTATTTAAATACTGTATCCCCGATATAGCTTATTCTATGATTTCTACTATTGTACATTGTATTTTAGTTACACTGTTTATGCATACCGCATACGTATTTATATGCTGGATTCTTGACATAGCTCACTCTAATATATCTACCGATGTACCTATCATTCTTAGTTTATTTTGTGTAAATTCACCCCGGTGTACTTGCTGTATGTATAGGTCAGTGGCGGTCAGTGCCGTTTAAGACTAGGGAGGGTGATTCACTTTTGTAATGGAGACGCTGTGAGTCAAGAAGCAGGTGCAGGTGAAACGTTTAATAAAACAACAAAAATGAAACGAGACAACATAGCAGTAGCGTCTACGCAT
Source organism: Oncorhynchus mykiss (assembly GCF_013265735.2). Classification (NCBI taxonomy): domain Eukaryota; kingdom Metazoa; phylum Chordata; class Actinopteri; order Salmoniformes; family Salmonidae; genus Oncorhynchus; species Oncorhynchus mykiss. The sequence goes on from NC_048570.1 coordinate 10,132,904, forward strand.
AAACACAGGAACAATACTCACTGGGCAAGGAACATAAGGGAGTGCCAGATATAGGGGAGGTAATAAGTAAGTTAATGAAGTCCAGGTGTGCGTAATGATGGTTGCCAGGTGTGCATAATGATGGTTGCCAGGTGTGCGGTAATGACTGATGCCAGGTGTGCGTAATGATGGTTGCCAGTTGTGCATAATGATGGATGCCAGGTGTGCGTAATGATGGTTGCCAGGTGTGCGTAATGATGGTTGCCAGGTGTGCGTAATGATGGATGCCAGGTGTGCGTAATGATGGTTGCCAGGTGTACGTAATGATGGTTGCCAGGTGTGCGTAATGATGGTTGCCAGGTGTGCGTAATGATGGATGCCAGGTGTGCGTAATGATGGATGCCAGGTGTGCGTAATGATGGTTGCCAGGTGTGCGTAATGATGGTTGCCAGGTGTGCGTAATGATGGATGCCAGGTGCGCGGTAATGACTGATGCCAGGTGTGCGTAATGATGGATGCCAGGTGTGCGTAATGATGGTTGCCAGGTGTGCGTAATGATGGTTGCCAGGTGTGCATAATGATGGATGCCAGGTGTGCAAAATGATGGATGCCAGGTGTGCGTAATGATGGATGCCAGGTGTGCGTAATGATGGATGCCAGGTATGCGTAATGACTGATGCCATGTGTGCGTAATGATGGATGCCAGGTGTGCGTAATGATGGATGCCAGGTGTGTGTAATGATGGATGCCAGGTGCACGGCAATGACTGATGCCAGGTGTGCGTAATGATGGATCGCAGGACTGGTGGTTAGTATACCAGTGACGTCGAACACGGGAGGTGGGGAGAGGGAGTAGATGGGACAATTTTTTATGAGCCTGGCCTTATCTATATTACAGCACATTGGATGACTGTCATTCAAATTACATATCTACATGATACTCAAATTTCCCCTATACCAATCATGAGGTTGCTACAACCTAGCCTACAAATTAACGGTACACAGGTCGAGCGAACATTTTGAGTAATCAAGGTGACAGACAGTGACACAATCAATACTGCCTTCCACACTCTTGCCTGCATCTAGCTGATCTGGGGTGTAATCATTAGTCAAAACAGTTGAAAAACTTGAGTTTCTATTGGAAAAATTCAGGTATGTTTATCCCCGTTTCATTCCGTTTGCTTCCGCTTAAGAAACGTTTTTCAACAGAATATGCAGAATAAATACACCCCTGATCAATCAATCAATCAAATTTATTTTATATAGCCCTTCGTACATCAGCTGATATCTCAAAGTGCTGTACAGAAACCCAGCCTAAAACCCCAAACAGCAAGCAATGCAGGTGAAGAAGCACTGATCAGTTCACTTTCATAGCAGCCACATTCAAACAGCATCATCACTTTGCTCGTGGTGTCATTCCTTCTCGCATCTACGCTCTCTCCTCCAGTGCACAACACGATAGCTGTCTGTGACCAGGTGAAAACATTTCCAAGCCAAACCTTCATACCATAACCACTAACCGCTACCCACAGCCTACATTGTTGTCACCATATTAGCTAACTTCATAGTCAAGATAGCTACTAGAACTAACACTTGAGTAAACCTGCTACAATCATACAATCATTTCCCAGCAGCATACCACCCTGCATACCACTGCTGGCTTGCTTCTGAAGCTAAGCAGGGTTGGTCCTGGTCAGTCCCTGGATGGGAGACCAGATGCTGTTGGAAGTGGTGTTGGAGGCACTCTTTCCTCTGGTTTAAAAAATATATCCCAATGCCCCAGGCCAGTGATTGGGGACACTGCCCTGTGTAGGGTGCCGTCTTTCGGATGGGACGTTAAACGGGTGTCCTGACTCTCTGAGGTCATTAAAGATCCCATGGCACTTATCGTAAGAGTAGGGGTGTTAACCCTGGTGTCCTGGCTAAATTCCCATCACACCATCAAGGTCACCTAATAATCCCCGGTTTACAATTGGCTCCTTCATCCCCCTCCTCTCCCCTGTAACTATTCCCCAGGTCGTTGCTGCAGATGAGAATGTGTTCTCAGTCAATTTACCTGGTAAAATAACAGATAAATAAATAAAAATGTACAGCAAGCAATTTAACAGTTACACCGGCAGCCCAGGTGGCAATAAATTAATCAAACTAAATGCTTACCTTGACTTGGAAGAGTTCCAGTGTTGGATAGCCTTTGCCAGCTAGCTAACATAGCATTCCTCTCTGTTAGGGCCAGGTTTTTTGAGTAGGCTAAACCAGCTAGCTGCATTGGCTAGCTGTGAAAGTGAAACAAATCTCTCTCTCGCTTCTCCTTCATTTGTGAAGAATTAAATTGTTCAAAACTGTTCAACTATTGTCTTTCTCTCTCTTTGAGTCAACTACTCACCACATTTTGTGCACTGCAGGGCTAGCTAGTTGTAGTTTATGCTTTCAGTACTAGATTCATTCTCTGATCCTTTGATTGGGTGGACAAATCCAATCAAATCAAATTGTATTTGTCACATGCGCCGACTACAACAGGTGTAGTAGACCTTACAGTGGAATGCTTAAGAAGCCTCTTGGACCTAGACATGATAACTTCCAAAGGACATCCTCCAACCTATCAGAGCTCTTGCAGCAAGAACTGACATGTCTAGGTCCATAGGCTTCCAAACAGCTTCTTCCCCCAAGCCATACGACTCCTGAATGCCTAATTAAATGGCTACCCAGACGATTTGTATTGAATTGAATGTATTTTTTATTGAACTAGTCAGTTAAGAACAAATTCTTATTTTACAATGACGGCCTACCCCGGCCAAACCCTCCCCTAACCGGACGATGGAGGGCCAATTGTGCGCCGCCATATGGGACTCCTGATCACGGGCCGGTTGTGAGACAGCCCGGGATCGAACCAGGGCCTGTAGTGGCACCTCTAGCACTGAGATGCAGTGCGTCAGAAGAAACACTGTTCAACTGACGAACAAGGTCAGCCTGCAGGCGCCCGGCCCCCCACAAAAGCAGGATGAGCCAAGTAAAGCCCCCCCGGCCAAACCCTCCCCTAACCCGGACGACCCTGGGCAAATTATGTGCCGCCCTATGGGACTCCCAATCACGGCCGGTTGTGATACAGCCTGGGATCAAACCCAGGTCTGTAGTGATGCTTCTAACATTGCGAAGCAGTGCCTTAGACTGCTGCGCTAATCGCGAGGCCCCGGAACATTGCCTTTAAACTATGCACTGTCGAGAGAATACAGCCAGATTGAAACCCGGATAAAATACTTGAAGGACTCTAGGTTTGTTTCTTTCAACAGACAATTTATTTTAAAGCATTTGATTCCCTAAGACGATAAAGTATCTATCACAATCTCTTCATGAAATGTTGCATTCACAAGGATTTGTGTGTATAACTCACATTTTAAGACAGATCATACATTGACGTTGAAATTTTCAAAAAAATAAGTAACTTACATGAAGTGCTATAAGACCAGTGTTGCGATAAACCATCAATGTCTGTCTGTGTTTTGTAATGATTAACCTGTCAAAGTAACAATAGAGTAGACTATATAATGCACCAACCATTCAGGATTATGAGTTTCTGAAAGGATGTTGAAGGAATAAAGTAATGGATTCATTTATAGCAATAATCTCAACAACAACAAAAAATTTAACTATTCTCGGCGTGTTTGCACCTTGAAAAGCAAATGTTAACATAATCTTTACAGACAGCACTGCATGCAGAATGTGTCATCAGATTATGTGTATTCATTATGTACACTCTCTTTTAAAAGACGTTAAGCAAGAATGGTTCCATTAAACTAAATTATGCTATTTCTATTCATCATTTAATTTATGGACATAAGACAGAAGCGTGTTCCGTGGATAAGCTGATACTGAGGGAGGAATATTCTGCATTAATATTCATGCTAATATTCATGCTAGGAAATGCAAACTGTAAGAATGCTGAAAACATTACAACATTCAAAGCATCCAGTATCCAGAAGAAACAGAAAACTGCAGATCTAGATCTACTTGTGTGTGTGTGTGTGTGTGTGTGTGTGTGTGTGTGTGTGTGTGTGTGTGTGTGTGTGTGTGTGTGTGTGTGTGTGTGTGTGTGTGTCTGTGTCTGTGTCTGTGTGTGTGTGTGTGTGTGTGTGTGTGTGTGTGTGTGTGTGTGTGTGTGTGTGTGTGTGTGTGCGCGTGTGCATGTATGTGGTGTACCACTGTTGAGTGATTCTCCCAAAGGACTGATTAAGTATGATGATACTGATTTGTGGCAAGGAGATTTCTTTTCCCTGTTCATAACGTGCACGCCTTAAGTGAAGAGAAAACTATTTCCTCTTAATGGAATCTCCTAATGTTCCACGGTGTCATTAACAATTCCAAACAGCCACCATATTTAGAGAAAATCTTTGAGTAATTAAATAAATTGCTCCCCACCATGCTAGGGATGCTAGTGTCATGAAAGTCTAATGACACGCTGTCCTATCATTAGACACAGCCTGATTCATCAAGGAGGAAGCCGTTCTCATTCTGTCTCTCTCCCTTCCCCGATCTCCTCTCCTCTCCTTTTCTCTTCTCCTCCCCTTATCTATCTCAGCCTCTACCCTTTTTCTAACCATCTGGTTCTGTAACCTCCCTTCCATTCTGTGAAGTTATCTAGAAAACATTTTTTATGTTGTTTAATGGAGAAACATGGCTGCAACCTGTGCCATGCTGTCACCCCAGCTGACAGAGTTCCCAGCGCAGCGTGTCGCCTTCCCCCCCGGCCCTGGCCTGTCCTCTGACTGCTGCGGGCTCCTGAACCACTCCACCACATCCTGCTACTGCGGAGCACTCCAGTACCAGACCTGGGTTTAAATACTCTTTGAAATCTTTCAAATACTTTCAGTGTTTGCTCTAGTCTGCCTGGAGTGCCAGATGGGTGGGGTTTGCACTTGTTGAGACTATTCTATTGGTTCCATTGCACCAGACAAGCTCAATCAAGTCCAGATGAAATATTTTAAATGATTTCAAATCATATTTGAACCCAGGTCTGCACCATGCAGTGAGTCACGTATGTGGATGGATTTCAACTGCATGTGCCAGAGAGGATAAAGCAGCCTCAGGATCAATTCAAGGTCACTTCTACTCTCTGATTCATGCATGCCAGTACTATTCCGGGTCGGAATGACATGATGATGGCACTAGACGGCTGCTGTTAAAGTTACATTGATTTTCTATCAACAAAAACATTGACAGCAGTAAGAGAATTTTCATTTGCATGGTCAATAGAAGTGCAAAAACACTGTGTATACTGCATATAGTGAAAGTCAACCGACAGCATTTCAATGGCAAAGGAATTGCCATATAGCTTTTTACATTGCATTTAAAAGAGTTAACACAATAGTTTACAAATATAAAGAACGATGAGTGTAATTTACCACACGGATAAGAGATATACTATACTATCTCTGGTGCCTCAGTCATTTATTTCGAAATATGCACAATCCCATGCAGGTCTCCTCATAACTATTGGTCTCTGGAGTCCAGGTTTACAGCGTAGCAGCTTCCAGTCTACAACATAAATGGGGTACTAAATTCTCTCCATATGCATCCTCTGAATGCAAACAGACGGACACTTCAAGTCGCCACATGGTCTTCACAAAGAGCTTACCCAAGGACAGGCTGTGTTCTGACAAAACATGTCCTTCAGGTTGTAAGATGTTTTGTCGTTGTGCAACAGAAACACAACCATCCCCTAGAGACTATTGAATCTTAAGTAGCCTGCGTTTTACTTGGAATGCACTAAACATAGGCTCCTACAATACAGAGGACTTTCTGAGCGCTACAAGATGCATCCTTTTGCATTGTGTTGATTTGTATAGCCGAAAAGCATGTGTTGTCCAACACGCCAACGGGCCCTCAGCAGTCATCAGTAACACTTGCCGTATAACAACACTAAGTCTGAGCAGATGGTTCTTCATCATGCCCCAGCGATGATACACTCCTACTCCGAGAGATGAACAGATTAGAGTGAGGTTCACTCAAGTGAAACTCTAACACAGGTGGATGAACTGGCATCATGAGCTCCCATGTCTTTCTCTGTGTGACATGGCTATAGAATGAGGCGTAGGCTGGATGGTTGGCTGGTGGAGCTGGTTGTTATGAATAGTCTGGGCAGAGGTGAATGAATGGTTTGCCCGTGTCCACTGAGGGACAGATGGGGGAGGCAGTGGGGTATCTGGGAACATGGGCTACTTGATCACAGTACAACAGTCTACACGCTCAAGGGGCCATGTTAATGCTCAGCCATCCATCTTGGCCTCCCGAGGCTAGAGGAAGTGGTACAAGCTATAGAGTGGAGAGAAGAACCAGGGCCTGGCTGTCACAGCACCTGGAAATGGAGCTGACATTCCCTGTGTGTCCTCAGTCTATCTGTCACTTTAGGTCATTGTTGTCTGGTTGTTACTTGGATGCCTCCATCTGTCTGTGGAATTGTAGTCCAGAAAGAGGGAAAAAGATGTGTCATACAACTGGACATTTACTGTTCCCTACTCATTTAATTTAATGTCAATTTGAACCAGATGGCTTTAGAACAAAATCTATACTTTTGAGACAACATTTTATTGTCTAATTTGTTTAAGGACTGTGTAAAAAAAAATATTTAAAAAAAGGAGAAAAAAAAAGTCATACATCACAGAATTATATAATTCAATTAATGTGGGAAATTAAGTTTCTTTTATTTAGCCTTTATTCAACCAGATAAATGTATTAGGAAAACATAAGCATTTCTAAGACAAGGGGGATTTAGTGATGTGGAGCATTCTCTATCTGAATCGTTATTTACGTGAGGAAAACACAGTTCATCATAGTAGTATGTGCCTTCCACTCAGACTAAAATGTAACACACATGCTTTTCATTGTTAAGGTCAGGACCGTGAAACACGGTCTGTTTGAAAGCAGAGGAGGGTGAAATTGAGTTTGTTGGGTTAATGAGATGAAAATGTCATTGTTCAGTTCACCTGCATGTATGGCTCTCATTATACCTGCTGGTTACTACATGCTCTCTACAGTTCATGGTAAATGAGCCCTTCACAATGTTACAATGGCTGGAATGGGTGGAATCCAGGAGGAATGGGTGGAATTCTAGGTGGAATGGGTGGAATTCTATGTGGAATGGGTGGAATTCTAGGAGGAATGAGTGGAATTCTAGGTGGAATGGGTGGAATTCTAGGTGGAATGGGTGGAATTCTAGGTGGAATGGGTGGAATTCTAGGAGGAATGGGTGGAATTCTAGGAGGAATGGATGGAATTCTAGGAGGAACGGGTAGAATTCTAGGAGGAATGGGTGGAATTCTAGGTGGAATGGGTGGAATTCTAGCTGGAATGGGTGGAATTCTAGCTGGAATGGGTGGAATTCTAGCTGGAATGTGAACGTTCTCTTTGTTTGAATTGTGGCGCTTGTTGGGGTGAATCTCTGATGAATCTCTTGTTGAGGTGAATCTCTGATGTGCTGCTATGAACCATTATCTGGATATTCACATTCAAACATGGAAAGAAGAAAAGGTTCTCAGTATTTCTCTCCTTATAAACTGCTTTATAAACAGCTAATGTGTGGATTTTACTTCAACTTCACATAGACTTTGACAGGGAACTAGGTAATGCTGTGGGCTAAGATGCAACTGGAAGATATTATATATTTTTAGTTTTTCTAAATGGCACATGGAATTTTCACAAAGTTTGAAAGGTTGCTGCTTTTGGGGCTGCCGTAAACGGCCAGCAAAACACACTGTTCAATCAAAACTAGATGCATTATGGGCTAGGTTTGTCACTGTGCAGCCTGTTAGCCACCCAAACTTTGCATTTGTAAATATAGACTGTTTTGTGATAACAATATACTGTACATAAAGTTGTTCAAGTCTCCTTTTTTGGTACTTGAGCAACTTCAGATTATTGAGATATTTATAATCAGGCTCATTTCAAAGAGGGCTGTCCTTCAAAGCCAGTAGCACCCCTGTAGCCTACATACAGTGCATAGACATGGCTGCAAATGAAATATGATATGCTGTTTGTGCTAGTGTTTTTGTTTAAACTAACATGGATATTGAAAACGTGTCTAACCAGTAATGTGCTAATGAAATTGCACAAATTATTGAATCCCATCCAACATTTTTAAAGAGCAGAAATTGATCATGTGATATAGCTTGGGGGAGCTTAAACCCCAAGAGAGTGCAGTAATGTATTTGGCCGGCAGTGGGGCATTTACTGTCAAATGTAATGATGTGTGTAAATGACAGGTTAAGCATGAAAGATCCAAATGGGCATGGACGATACTGAAAATGGTTTTGGAGAACGGTTAAAAACACAATTAGCAAAACATTTAGCCCCAAAAAATGCAGCAACAATTTCTTGTAGGAAAAATATAGATCACAATAATGTTAGTGGTGACATCTCTCCCACAGCAATTCATCTGAAACAGAATTACATAAGCCATTTACCACAGAGCCTGTGTGATGGATGACATCGCTCCAAAGCCAAGCTGAAACCGATCGCCACACTGTTCTCTGGAAATGTCACCGGCAAGACATACGACACACCCTGATTCCCTTTTAAATGAGAATCTGTTTTTAAAGAAAGAAAAAAACACCTCAGTTGTTATATTCCGCGTCTCTCCAAAACGCACCCTTGGTGTTTTTTTTTTTTTTTTTTTAACTAAGAGTACAAAGAGTAGATTTATTCGTATGGGCGTGATAGTCAGGCTTTGATTGGCTGTCGGAGCCTTTAGCTGGTATAGGATGTCAGATCATATTTGAATACCTCTGGCAGATGATTTATAGGTGCAATCTTACCCAGCTGTCATGAGCCTTTATTCCTAGGGACAAGAAGATCTGGTGGCCTGAAGCAGCCGGTGAACACATTTGATGCGAACATTCCTTAAACTAATCTCTGCTCACATTGACAGAATGACTGCCACTGTATACATTTCCCTGTTTTTTGGGGAGGAAATGAACATGGGGAGGGGAAATGCGCAAGAGATCAAAGCAGCTGGTTGCCAGGATTCATTTTCAAATGAAATATAGGGCTCTGATGTGACAGGAGTCGGGACTGCATGGAGCTTACTGGGTAAACAGTAGGTGCAGAGATCGAAAAAGTCCTTCTGATATTGAAGCTGTCCTAATATGGACACCATACATTTATACATTTAACGTTTGAATTTGACATTGTTTTGTACAGGGTCACTAAATATCTGCAATCTGAACTGAACCAAATCCAAGGAAAATTGGGGTGCTCTTGTCTTGAACAAGATGGATGCAATTGTGCGGTACAATCCCGCTTGTTGTCCCTTTGTCCTGTAACCAAACAATCATGTCCCACATTTTATCAACAAATTCAAACACCACCGACTTAGAAAAACAGGTTAATGTGTCCTGTATTTCAGTCAGACATTCCAACCTGTCTCTTGCAGTCACGTTACACTCATGAAAAGATATCATCAGGATGTGGTAGCCTGTCGTTGTTGTTGAGATCTGATATCCTGCGCAGCACAAGGCGAGCCAATGTCATGGACCTACCGTCATTCAATCATATTTCTCAATTCCTTTCACGCTAAATTCCAGCTAAACTTGGAGAACTACACAAGTAAGTAAAAAGCCGTATTAGACTAAAAGATATAAGGTAATTTTGTCAAACTTGTGAGGCTCTCCATGCTGATTAGTTGCTCATTCAACATATTTGCTGCTACTTCACACAATATCGTTTTAAAAGACTCCCTTCCTAACTGTTTTACATTCACTGAGACCAACCAGAAATGTTTCCTTGGAAAGATTTAGCTAGCTGGCCACCAGAGGACAACAACACAGCGAGATGCAACAATTCAAGTTTTTCTGTCAATGATGTATGCTCTCAATGGGATTAGATAGGATTGATGCCAAATCCAAACTGGCTTCCTGTGACACTTCTTTTTTTTGGTGCACCAGGACCATTCATAGTTGAGCTCGCACAGTCTAGCTCAACCCTACGGGCGGCAACAATGTCATACTCGTTTGGATCAGACATCATACACATAGAGAGACAGAGTGGCACTGTTTCACTCGCTCGGATGCTTTCTCCTGTGAGATACATTCAGCCTCTTGCAAATTGAAGGAAACTTATGAAACACAGAGAGACGAAATATATATATATATATACAGTGGGGCAAAAAAGTATTTAGTCAGCCACCAATTGTGAAAGTTCTCCCACTTAAAAAGGTGAGAGAGGCCTGTAATTTTCATCATAGGTACACTTCAACTATGACAGACAAAATGAGATTATTTTTCTCAGAAAATCACATTGTAGGATTTTTAATGAATTTATTTGCAAATTATGGTGGAAAACAACTATATGGTCAATAACATAAGTTTATCTCAATACTTTGTTGTATACCCTTTGTTGGCAATGACAGACGTCAAACGTTTTCTGTAAGTCTTCACAAGGTTTTCACACACTGTTGCTGGTATTTTGGCCCATTCCTCCATGCAGATCTCCTCTAGAGCAGTGATGTTTTGGGGCTGTTGCTGGGCGACACAGACTTTCAACTCCCTCCAAAGATTTTCTATGGTGTTGAGATCTGGAGACTGGCTAGACCACTCCAGGACCTTGAAATGCTTCTTACGAAGCCACTCCTTCATTGCTCGGGCGGTGTGTTTGGGATCATTGTCATGCTGAAAGACCCAGCCACGTTTCATCTTCAATGCCCTTGCTGATGGAAGGAGGTTTTCACTCAAATTCTCACGATACATGGCCCCATTCATTCTTTCCTTTACACGGATCAGTCATCAGCATGATGTTTCCACCCCCATGCTTCACAGTAGGTATGGTGTTCTTTGGATGCAACTGAGTTTTTACCAAAAAGTTATATTTTGGTTTCATCTGACCATATGACATTCTCCCAATCTTCTTCTGGATCATCCAAATGCTCTCTAGCAAACTTCAGACGGGCCTGGACATGTACTGGCTTAAGCAGGGGGACACGTCTGGCACTGCAGGATTTGAGTCCCTGGCGGCGTAGTGTGTTACTGATGGTAGGCTTTGTTACTTTGGTCCCAGCTCTCTGCAGGTCATTCACTAGGTGTGGTTCTGTGATTTTTGCTCACCGTTCTTGTGATCATTTTGATTTTTGGTGAGATCTCATTTTGGTGAGATCTTGCGTGGAGCCCCAGATCGAGGGAGATTATCAGTGGTCTTGTATGTCTTCCATTTCCTAATAATTGCTCCCACAGTTGATTTCTTCAAACCAAGCTGCTTACCTATTGCAGATTCCGTCTTCCCAGCCTGGTGCAGGTCTACAATTTTGTTTCTGGTGTCCTTTGACAGCTCTTTGGTCTTGGCCATAGTGGAGTTTGGAGTGTGACTGTTTGAGGTTGTGGACAGGTGTCTTTTATACTGATAACAACTTCAAACAGGTGCCATTAATACAGGTAACGAGTGGAGGACAGAGGAGCCTCTTAAAGAAGAAGTTACAGGTCTGTGAGAGCCAGAAATCTTGCTTGTTTGTAGGTGACCAAATACTTATTTTCCACCATAATTTGCAAATAAATTCATTAAAAATCCACAATGTGATTTTCTGGATTTTTGTCCCCTGATGAAAATTACAGGCCTCTCTCATCTTTTTAAGTGGGAGAACTTACACAATTGGTGGCTGTATACATGCCTGTATATTTTTTTTGGGGGGGCATGCCTGGCTTCCCTTGGCATCCATGAATACACGCCACTGCACACATGAGGTCTCATTTCTGCATCAAGACTAGGCTACCCATCAACTGCTCATTCGCTGCAGTGAACCGCAGGGGTGCAGTCCTGCCAGAGCAAGGCAGAGCGCCACCTCTCATCATTTAGTAAAGTTTAGATCAAAGCTGAATCAATGTCTTGGAAGATCACAATGACTCATTAGTATTCTTTTTGTGTAACGTTACTGTTACACAAAAAACACCACCTCATTTCTTATAGGATGGTTAGCTGAATAGTCCCCCAAAAATGTAATGCGGCCAAAACTCAACAGCGCGCTCCGCAATGCAGAAAGTGCTTTGATTGAGACAAAATACAAGTAAGCTATATAGTTTTTAACACCATCTCCTCTAATTTGATCACAAAACAGTAATTCAATAATGATATTCAATATTGATCTTCAATAATGATATTCAACAATGATATTCAATATCTGTCAATATATGAGAAGTTACGGTTTGATCGGCAGACTAATAAATCAGTATTGAATTTTTGGTGTTAATGAATCAGTATTAACAATCTGGGACTCTCCAAGAAACATCCCCACCCATCCCAGCCCATCCCAACCCATCCCCACTCATCCCAGGCCATCTCCACCCATCCCAGCCCAGCCCATCCCAACCTATCCCCACCCATCCCAGCCCATCTCCCCCATCCCAGCCCATCCCAGCCCATCTCCACCCATCCCATCCCACTCCATCCCAACCCATCCCCACTCATCCCAGGCCATCTCCACCCATCCCAGCCCAGCCCATCCCAACCCATCCCCAACCATCCCAGCCCATCCCCACCCATCCCAGCCCATTTCCACCCATCCCAGCCCATCCCAGCCCATCCCCGCCCATTCTAGCCCATCCCAACCCATCCCCACTCATCCTAGGCCATCTCCACCCATCCCAGCCCATCCCAACTCATCCCTAACCATCCCAGCCCATCCCCACCCATCCTAGCCCATCTCCACCCATCCCAGCCCATCCACGCCCAGCCCATCCCAGCCCATCCCCGCCCATCCCAGCCCATCCCTGCCCATCCCAGCCCATCCCAGCCCAGCCCATCCCTGCCCATCCCCGCCCATCCCAGCCCATCCCCGCCCATCCCAGCCCAGCCCAGCCCAGCCCATTCCAGCCCATCCCAGCCCAGCCCAGCCAATCCCTACTCAAGGTCATTTGTCACCCTCAACAAAGGACACAATCCCTCTCCGTCTCTGGTTGAGTATAACACAAGTTAAACACTGATTTAATTAAGCCCTCATTTTACCACTGGCCTGGGCTTTTTGTCTCTAATGTGGAATGAATGAGCAGTGGCCCTAATGGTCTGTGCACTAATGCGGTTGAGACTAAAAGGTATTGCACTTCATCTGCTGCCATGCAGCCAGCACCAGAACCCTCTCAGACAAACCACTCAGATACAGGCCCCATTATTCACTGGGACACATTCCTCTGCGTTCTAGGTAGCCATTAAGGCCTATAGGTGTCCCTGTTTTATTGTGTCTGTGTTCACAAAACGAGAAAACTAGGGATGTTTTGTTTTTGCACCGGTGTCCATAGGACAGTCTCAATCTCAACAATATTTATGTTCAGGATGTCCTAATATGGACATAATGTTTTTTCAATGTTGTGCAGTCAAAGTTGAACATGCTATAGACGTACTCTGTAGCTGAGTTAGCAGAGCATTGGGCTTGTAACGCAAGGACAGTAGGTTTGATTCCCGTAAAATGTATGAACGCATGACTGTAAGTCGCTTTGGATAAAAGTGTCTACTAAATGGCTTATATTACGTCATGCTGAGTTGAACATGCTATAGACATCATGCTTAGTTGAATATCTTAAAGACATCATGCTGTGTTGAACATACTATAGACATCATGCTGAGTTGAACATGCTATAGACATCATGCTTAGTTGAATATCTTAAAGACATCATGCTGTGTTGAACATACTATAGACATCATGCTGAGTTGAACATGCTATAGACATCATGCTTAGTTGAATATCTTAAAGACATCATGCTGTGTTGAACATACTATAGACATCATGCTGTGTTGAACATGCTATAGACATCATGCTGTGTTGAACATGCTATAGGCATCATGCTGTGTTGAACATGCTATAGGCATCATGCTGTGTTGAACATGCTATAGACATTATGCTGTGTTGAACATGCTATAGACATCATGCTGTGTTGAACATGCTATAGACATCATGCTGTGTTGAACATGCTATAGACATCATGCTGTGTTGAACATGCTATAGACATCTTGCTGTGTTGAACATGCTATAGACATCATGCTGAGTTGAACATGCTATAGACATCATGCTTAGTTGAATATCTTAAAGACATCATGCTGTGTTGAACATGCTATAGACATCATGCTGTGTTGAACATGCTATAGACATCATGCTGAGTTGAACATGCTATAGACATCATGCTGTGTTGAACATACTATAGACATCATGCTGTGTTGAACATGCTATAGACATCATGCTGTGTTGAACATGCTATAGACATCATGCTGTGTTGAACATGCTATAGACATCATGCTGTGTTGAACATGCTATAGACATCATGCTGTGTTGAACATGCTATAGACATCATGCTGTGTTGAACATGCTATAGACATCATGCTGTGTTGAACATGCTATAGACATCATGCTGTGTTGAACATGAACATGCTATAGACATCATGCTGTGTTGAACATGCTATAGACATCATGCTGTGTTGAACATGCTATAGACATCATGCTGTGTTGAACATGCTATAGACATCATGCTGTGTTGAACATGCTATAGACATCATGCTGTGTTGAACATGAACATGCTATAGACATCATGCTGTATTGAACATGCTATAGACATCATGCTGTGTTGAACATGCTATAGACATCATGCTGTGCTCTACCATCTCAGGCTGCTGCAGTTTTCACTCCAAGCCCGTCACAGATTAGACAGAGTGAGATGCAATGCACCACAAAATTAGAGATACCTGTACCCTTCTAGCTACGTCTCTTAAGGTCCTTTAGCATAGCTATGGTCCAAAGCGCATGACTGTGTGCTCTCTGAACAGTCAGGTGATGCTGCATAGGAAACAAAGGTTAACCAACACAGCCAAATGACATGAATTTCTTTTTCTTCCTCTGGACCATTGATTCCATCAATGATATTTCAACAGGGTTTTTTTTATGGGGGGGTGGGGGGTCCTAGGAAGACAATAATGGTTGCACTGATTTAATAGAGGTTGGAGAATGCTGTAATGTATTGAACCATGTGCCTGGTGGTGCATGTTGCTGTTTCGGCTGACCTGACTGGTCCTGTCTGAGAGAGCCTGTTTCCAGGGCCATCCACTGAGAACTGGGAGTGTGAAATGGAGTTCACCTACGGGAGAAATGAGAGCAGCAGTACGGATCCAGAGACACACCGCCGAGCATGGCATTGACTCATTTGGCCCTCTTTCATGGTACATTTCAGAGGCACTCATTTGTCAGGGGAAAGAGGACAGAAAATATTTCTATGCCTAAAGGTGATACCAGGAAAGACGAGTGTCTATTCAGACTCTCTGGCATCAGCCCTCGATGGTGCCAATGTGAGATGGAATTACAAAGCGCACACTGAGCGCCACCACTGCCCTCCGTAATGCTTGGTGACATTATTCCGGACTGACAACCCACCAGTGTTCTTCAGACATCCTCACAATCACACTGGTGAAATTCCAGCCTATGGCAGTTCAGTTACAATGTTTGGACCAATCACACTGGTGAAATTCCAGCCTATGGCAGTTCAGTTACAATGTTTGGACCATTTTAGACCCAGGAAGTAAAAATCAAGACACTTTCAAATGATCAGTTGAAGATATTTGGACAGTTTTAAACTCTTCCACCCGTTGATATTAGAGTACATGATGTTGACTTCATATCCTCAAACACGTTCTTGTTTTATAAGACAATAAAAAATATGTTTCAACTAACCTGAATATGTCTGTCCTTCTTCTCAAATTTGTAGTGGGTGTTCTCCAAAACATGAACATTCGTGATGTATTTTGCAGTGTGTGATAACCATGGTCCATACGTTAATATGTTCATGTTATGCCTAAGGGAACTGGCACCATCAAAGACACCATCAAATATAGCATGCTGGGTGAGACACATTGTTTTCATACCTACAACTCACGTCAAACTTCATCAAATAGCTATTTTAAGTTCATGGAGCTCAAGGTTTTACCTTCCTTTCACTCTGTAGTGTACTTTTGTAATGGTTGAAAACATCTAGCTTGGGGTTGTCACTTATCTCATAGATGTGCTTTGTTTTTGTCAGTGCTCTGAAGTTCAAGCAGGGAAACTGTCTTGACAGCAGGCTTCAGGCAAGGACAAGTGAAATATTTTGGTGTGCTGTGGGCTTGAGGTCCTCTGTGTGTGTGCGTGTGCGTGTGTGTGCATGTGTGTGCGTGCTTGCGTGCGTGCGCGTTCATGGGCGCGTGCGTGTGTGTGCGTGTGTGTGTGCCAGAATCATGTTTTCCACAGTGAACCTATTAACTTTCGCACAATAACCTTGAAATTGGTGTGAGAAATTGATTAATATGTAAAACCATTGAGAAAACCCTGCTGTGTTCGAATCACCACAACTACTCTGTATTCTCAGTGGTTGTATAGCCCAAAGCTGAATGGATTGGTCCTAACTTAACCTCTCATTTAGAACGCTTTCAATTCATCATGTGTGCACTCACAGGAAACATAGAAATCCATTATGTAGACATACACTCTCTATACTACAGAGTAGTGATCCCATGCGCACAATGCTGAAGAAATCAGTGAGTAAAACACACACCCTAGTCTGCGTCCCATAGAGAGAGTAGGGTGCCATTTAGGACGCAACTCTGGAAAAGGCTATTGATCAGGAGAAAGTGGTCTGTTTCCCTGACAGGATTATTACAGGGCGCATTACCTCTCCCACATGACTAGGTCCAGGAAATGGTCAATAATAGAATCCTCTGTCAGACACACTCACACTCACTTTATTACCCCTCAGTCGAGCACTCGCTTCATCACCAGACACAACAGTCTCAATCAGCAAGGTGACGCTGTTCAACATCCACGACAGAGCGGAGAACGCTAAAAGGAGATCCGTGGCCATCTTTTAAACACGACAGCATGGAGGATGGAGTTTTAAGGTTACATTTGTCCCTAAACGTTTTTCTAAATTGGACCCATTAGAGATACACTAATTTTCTGAGATGAATGGTCCACACTGACAGGCTGGTTATGTTGTTTTGTTGGAACTGGCTCTTCTGTCAAATACATTCAATCACGTCTTGAGCTATAAAACTCAGTCTGTTCTTCTGAGAGACTGATGGTTATGATGACCCGACATGATAGAAAATGACCATACACATAGGATCTTGAGCCCTGAAACTATTAATCATTAGTTCACGGTTTCACCTAGACCAGGGTTCTCCAACCCTTTTCCTGCAGAGCTACCATCCTGTAGGTTTTAACTCCAACCCTGTTCCTGGAGGGCTACCATCCTGTAGGTTTGCACTACAGGAAACCCTAATCTAGCCCACCTGATTCTAGTAATTAGCTGTTAGTTACAACTGGGGTTGGAGTGAAAGCCTATGGGAAGGTAGCTCTATAGGAACAGGGTTGGAGTTAAAGCCTATGGGAGGGTAGCTCTATAGGAACAGGGTTGGAGTGAAAGCCTATGGGAGGGTAGCTCTATAGGAACAGGGTTGGAGTGAAAGCCTATGGGAGGGTAGCTCTATAGGAACAGGGTTGGAGTGAAAGCCTATGGGAAGGTAGCTCTATAGGAAGATGGTTGGAGTGAAAGCCTATGGGAGGGTAGCTCTATAGGAACAGGGTTGGAGTGATAGCCTATGGGAGGGTAGCTCTATAGGAACAGGGTTGGAGTGAAAGCTTATGGGAGGGTAGCTCTATAGGAACAGGGTTGGAGTGAAAGCCTATGGGAAGGTAGCTCTATAGGAACAGGGTTGGAGTGAACGCCTATGGGAAGGTAGCTCTACAGGAACAGGGTTGGAGTGAAAGCCTATGGGAGGGTAGCTCTATAGGAACAGGGTTGGAGTGAAAGCCTATGGGAGGGTAGCTCTATAGGAACAGGGTTGGAGTGAAAGCCTATGGGAGGGTAGCTCTATAGGAACAGGGTTGGAGTGAACGCCTATGGGAAGGTAGCTCTACAGGAACAGGGTTGGAGTGAAAGCCTATGGGAGGGTAGCTCTATAGGAACAGGGTTGGAGTGAAAGCCTATGGGAGGGTAGATCTATAGGAACAGGGTTGGAGTGAAAGCCTATGGGAAGGTAGCTCTATAGGAACAGGGTTGGAGTGAAAGCCTATGGGAAGGTAGCTCTACAGGAACAGGGTTGGAGAGCCCTGGCCTAAACTGACCAAATTGCTAGAATACATCAGCCAAAAAATGTATCACGAAAAGACCACCACTAATTTTGGCCTGTAGACAAAACTGCAAAAAAGCAATTCCGATACTGTAAGATTCAGTAGGAAACTAATCCTCTGTCAATTGTCTTCTAAAGCTGGCCATCATTTAGACCCAGCTAAATATCTACTGCAGCCGGGCAAAACACACAACGGTTCCAGAACACTAGAGAACATCAGTGTCAACTGGACAAATTGAGCCCGATGGCAAAAGTGGAGGATGGGTGGACAAGAGAGGAAACAGATTGAGGGCAAAAAGAACAAGAGGATCACAACGGTGGGAGATGAAGAAATGGAGAGAGAAGCCGGCGATCCGCATCAAGCCCAGAAATAATCAGTGTCCGTGGCACAGGGGATCTGGAGTGTCCAGGAACACTCGGCAGCGGAGAAACACATCCAGGTGATGAATTGAAAAGTTCACAAAGAATCAGTTCTAGTTGGAAATCAAGGAGGTGGGAAATTGGCAACAACATCAGCAAGGCAGAACCTCAGAGAAGATCCATTCATCATGAGGAGATAAAAGGTTAGATCCCAGGCAGCTTTCTGTGGCCAAAACCAGGCAGATTATTGCAAGGCTTCAACACCATGCTGTGGCCAAAATCTTTCGGAAGTGTCTGCCCTGTGTGCAGGTGTGTTCTGTAATTATTAATAATAATTTCAATGTTTATTTTGACTTAATTTGTGAAGGGTATCTGCCCAGCACTTGAACATGACTGTGACACAATAATCTCCACGGGGACTTCATTTCGAGAAGTTAATTAGAAAAACTCAAGTTGATTCTGCTTTGATTTGTTTTTTAAACAGTTATTTGAAAATGCCTCCAGGTTTAATTGTTCTATTAGAGTTTCTTATCAAATGAAGTAGAAAGGATATTCCAACTCTTCAGCAAATCAAAGAGAAGAGGTGACTATTGAGGCTGTATGATCTACATTCCACATGTATTGAAGCATTATGAGTTTTGGATGACGTCACACCTCGAGTTCAGTGTATTCAAAGTCTGAAATAGGTCGCCATGTACACTTAGATATCGTTGTCTAGTGAATCAAAAACGTGGTCCAGGGAAAAGGTGGTTGGTGTATACGATAGCCCTGCAAAGATCCACATTCTGTTGTTCTCTCAAAAGTGGCCTATCGGCAGAGGCTGGAAGACAGGAAACACTAGTTTGGTATCGGCAACTGCGTCTTCCCCAGAAATTATTATTATTTCTCTGTCAATTTGATTTGACAGCGAGTTGTCTGACCAGAATTAAATATTTGTTGTTGTTTTCCCTTTGGGCTCCTCGTTGATATTGGCAAAATGTGTCTGCACATGCCCAGTCAGGTGAGACCTCTGTGACAATGGAAAAGACGTTGCTTAGACTGACACCTGCTGGTTGAGGTAAATAGGCTGTCCTTATATGGACACAGTACTATCAACTACAGATGGACTATAGAAGTAGAAACTAGTGGAGATTACTACTCTTCAGACACGTAACAAAAAAAGGGTTGAGACATTCTGATGTATACTACATACAACCTGGAAGGATCTAAATGATACTACATACAACCATGGGCGTCTGGGAACAAGGACTGCGTTAATAAACGGTCAAATAAACCTGACATGACTGGACAGTTGGCATGACAACCACATAATGCATGCTGTAGAAGATTTGCTGATATGCTAATAGGGGAGAGAGATATCTACGGATAGTTGTTTTCCCAGTTATTGTTTTGTTTCTCTCTGAGTTCCTGCTCATCCAGCAGGTGATGTCAACTCAGCTCACTGCAGGAGGAAGAGCAACAGGTGATGTCAACTCAGCTCACTGCAGGAGGAAGAGCAACAGGTGATGTCAACTCAGCTCACTGCAGGAGGAAGAGCAACAGGTGATGTCAACTCAGCTCACTGCAGGAGGAAGAGCAAACAGGTGATGTCAACTCAGCTCACTGCAGGAGGAAGAGCAACAGGTGATGTCAACTCAGCTCACTGCAGGAGGAAGAGCAACAGGTGATGTCAACACAGCTCACAGCAGGAGGAAGAGCAACAGGTGATGTCAACTCAGCTCACTGCAGGAGATGAGGAAGAGCAACAGGTGATGTCAACTCAGCTCACTGCAGGAGATGAGGAAGAGCAACAGGTGATGTCAACTCAGCTAACTGCAGGAGATGAGGAAGAGCAAACAGGTGATGTCAACTCAGCTCACTGCGGGAGGAAGAGCAAACAGGTGATGTCAACTCAGCTCACTGCAGGAGGAAGAGCAAACAGGTGATGTCAACTCAGCTCACTGCAGGAGGAAGAGCAGCAGGTGATGTCAACTCAGCTCACTGCAGGATCTGAGGAAGAGCAACAGGTGATGTCAACACAGCTCACAGCAGGAGGAAGAGCAACAGGTGATGTCAACACAGCTCACAGCAGGAGGAAGAGCAACAGGTGATGTCAACTCAGCTAACGGCAGGAGATGAGGAAGAGCAACAGGTGATGTCAACTCAGCTCACTGCAGGAGATGAGGAAGAGCAACAGGTGATGTCAACTCAGCTCACTGCAGGAGATGAGGAAGAGCAACAGGTGATGTCAACTCAGCTAACGGCAGGAGATGAGGAAGAGCAACAGGTGATGTCAACTCAGCTAACGGCAGGAGATGAGGAAGAGCAACAGGTGATGTCAACTCAGCTAACTGCAGGAGGAAGAGCAAACAGGTGATGTCAACTCAGCTAACGGCAGGAGATGAGGAAGAGCAACAGGTGATGTCAACTCAGCTCACGGCAGGAGATGAGGAAGAGCAACAGGTGATGTCAACTCAGCTCACGGCAGGAGATGAGGAAGAGCAACAGGTGATGTCAACTCAGCTCACTGCAGGAGATGAGGAAGAGCAACAGGTGATGTCAACTCAGCTAACTGCAGGAGATGAGGAAGAGCAACAGGTGATGTCAACTCAGCTAACGGCAGGAGATGAGGAAGAGCAACAGGTGATGTCAACTCAGCTCACTGCAGGAGATGGATGGTAAAGTTGGTGGTTGAAGATATCCTTCTTGTGGTGTGGGGGCTGTGCTTTGGCAAAGTGGGTGGGGTTATATCCTTCCTGTTTGGCCCTGTCCGGGGGTATCATCGGATGGGGCCACAGTGTCTCCTGACCCCTCCTGTCTCAGCATTCAGTATTCATGCTGCAGTAGTTTGTTTGTCGGGGGGCTAGGGTCAGTTTGTTATATCTGGAGTACTTATCCTGTCTTATCTGGTGTCCTGCGTGAATTTAAGTATGCTCTCTCTAATTCTCTCTTTCTCTCCTTTCTTTCTCTCTCTCGGAGGACCTGAGCCCTTGGACCATGCCTCAGGACTACCTGGCATGATGACTCCTTGCTGTCCCCAGTCCACCTGGTCATGCTGCTGCTCCAGTTTCAACTGTTCAGCCTGCGGCTATGGAATCCTGACCTGCTCACTGGACGTGCTACCTGTCCCAGATCTATAATTTGAACATGCTGGTCATTTAAGAACATTTGAACATCTTGGCCATGTTCTGTTATAATCTCCACCCGGCACAGCCAGAATAGGACTGGCCACCCCTCATAGCCTGGCCTTTCTAGGGAGTTTTCCCTAGCCAATGTGCTTTAACACCTGCATTGCTTGCTGTTTGTGGTTTTAGGCTGGGTTTCTGTACAGCACGTTGAGATATCAGCTGATGTACGAAGGGCTATATAAATACATTTGATTTGATTTTGATTTGAGATGAGGAAGAGCAACAGGTGACTGCCCACTGTTCCAGACGTCACTGCATGCTCCCTACAGAGGTTTCACATCAAGTTCTTAAATGATTCTGATTCTCCTTACCAGTCAGTGATTAAGGGAGTACCATGGCAGTAAATGGTTTCTTAGCACAGAGAAATGCTCTATGTCCCAAATGGCACCCTATTCCCTATTTACAGTAGTGCACTATATATGGAATAGTGCCATTTGTGATGCGGCCTTGGTCTTGGCTAAGAGTGAGCAGGTGAAGTATATAATAATAGCAGACACCTGGAACCATATCAGATAGTGATGGAGTCATTTTCCTGGAACCATTTCAGATAGTGATGGAGTCCTTTTCCTGGAACCATATCGGATAGTGATGGAGTCATTTTCCTGGAACCATATCGGAATAGTGATGGAGTCCTTTTCCTGGAACCATATCGGAATAGTGATGGAGTCCTTTTCCTGGAACCGAACTGGATAGTGATGGAGTCCTTTTCCTGGAACCATATCGGATAGTGATGGAGTCATTTTCCTGGAACCATATCAGATAGTGATGGAGTCCTTTTCCTGGAACCATATCGGATAGTGATGGAGTCATTTTCCTGGAACCATATCGGAATAGTGATGGAGTCCTTTTCCTGGAACCATGATGGAGTCATTTTCCTGGAACCATACTGGATAGTGATGGAGTCATTTTCCTGGAACCATATCGGATAGTGATGGAGTAATTTTCCTGGAACCATATCGGATAGTGATGGAGTCATTTTCCTGGAACCATACTGGATAGTGATGGAGTCATTTTCCTGGAACCATACTGGATAGTGATGGAGTCATTTTCCTGGAACCATATCGGATAGTGATGGAGTCCTTTTCCTGGAACCATATCAGATAGTGATGGAGTCATTTTCCTGGAACCATACTGGATAGTGATGGAGTCATTTTCCTGGAACCATACTGGATAGTGATGGAGTCATTTTCCTGGAACCATACTGGATAGTGATGGAGTCATTTTCCTGGAACCATATCGGATAGTGATGGAGTCCTTTTCCTGGAACCATATCAGATAGTGATGGAGTCATTTTCCTGGAACCATATCGGATAGTGATGGAGTCAATTTCCTGGAACCATATCGGATAGTGATTGAGTCATTTTCCTGGAACCATATCGGATAGTGATGGAGTCCTTTTCCTGGAACCATATCGGATAGTGATGGAATCATTTTCCTGGAACCATATCGGATAGTGATGGAGTCCTTTTCCTGGAACCATATCGGATAGTGATGGAGTCATTTTCCTGGAACCATATCGGAATAGTGATGGAGTCCTTTTCCTGGAACCATGATGGAGTCATTTTCCTGGAACCATACTGGATAGTGATGGAGTCATTTTCCTGGAACCATATCGGATAGTGATGGAGTAATTTTCCTGGAACCATATCGGATAGTGATGGAGTCATTTTCCTGGAACCATACTGGATAGTGATGGAGTCATTTTCCTGGAACCATACTGGATAGTGATGGAGTCATTTTCCTGGAACCATATCGGAGAGTGATGGAGTCCCTTTCCTGGAACCATATCAGATAGTGATGGAGTCATTTTCCTGGAACCATACTGGATAGTGATGGAGTCATTTTCCTGGAACCATATCGGATAGTGATGGAGTCATTTTCCTGGAACCATACTGGATAGTGATGGAGTCATTTTCCTGGAACCATACTGGATAGTGATGGAGTCATTTTCCTGGAACCATATCGGAGAGTGATGGAGTCCCTTTCCTGGAACCATATCAGATAGTGATGGAGTCATTTTCCTGGAACCATACTGGATAGTGATGGAGTCATTTTCCTGGAACCATACTGGATAGTGATGGAGTCATTTTCCTGGAACCATACTGGATAGTGATGGAGTCATTTTCCTGGAACCATATCGGATAGTGATGGAGTCCTTTTCCTGGAACCATATCAGATAGTGATGGAGTCATTTTCCTGGAACCATATCGGATAGTGATGGAGTCATTTTCCTGGAACCATATCGGATAGTGATTGAGTCATTTTCCTGGAACCATATCGGATAGTGATGGAGTCCTTTTCCTGGAACCATATCGGATAGTGATGGAATCATTTTCCTGGAACCATATCGGATAGTGATGGAGTCCTTTTCCTGGAATCATATCGGATAGTGATGGAGTCCTTTTCCTGGAACCATATCGGATAGTGATGGAGTCCTTTTCCTGGAACCATATCGGATAGTGATGGAGTCCTTTTCCTGGAACCATATCAGATAGTGATGGAGTCCTTTTCCTGGAACCATATCAGATAGTGATGGAGTCATTTTCCTGGAACCATATCGGATAGTGATGGAGTCATTTTCCTGGAACCATATCGGATAGTGATGGAGTCATTTTCCTGGAACCATATCGGATAGTGATTGAGTCATTTTGCTGGAACCATATCGGATAGTGATGGAGTCCTTTTCCTGGAACCATATCGGATAGTGATGGAATCATTTTCCTGGAACCATATCGGATAGTGATGGAGTCCTTTTCCTGGAATCATATCGGATAGTGATGGAGTCCTTTTCCTGGAACCATATCGGATAGTGATGGAGTCCTTTTCCTGGAACCATATCAGATAGTGATGGAGTCCTTTTCCTGGAACCATATCAGATAGTGATGGAGTCATTTTCCTGGAACCATATCGGATAGTGATGGAGTCCTTTTCCTGGAACCATATCGGATAGTGATGGAGTCCTTTTCCTGGAACCATATCGGATAGTGACGGAGTCCTTTTCCTGGAACCATACTGGATAGTGCATTAAGTAATGATGACAATAAAGTGAAATGGGATACGTTCAATGCATGTACACTGTTTAAAATACAATCGTGTGTGTGTATTTGTATGTGCATGCCTGTCTATGTATGTGTGCGAGCACATTCATGTCTGCATGTTATTATGTACATATCTGTGTCAACTTCTCTTCCGACTTCCGCGTATTTCCAAAGTAGTGAGCGGTAATTATCCCAGTTAACGTTCTGATGAACCCCTCTAATGACCAGATCAATGTGCTACAAGGATCTAAGTTAGAATCATATGCTGGGTATTCACTATGAATGACAGAGACTCCAGCATATACGTATCCCACATGGCACCCTATTCCTTTCATAGTGCACTATTTTTGACCAGCGTCCTATGGATTATAGTACACTAAATAGGTAATAGGGTGCCATTTGGGATGCAAACACTTTCCTCTAACTACAAAGGAGAAACACAGAGAAGAGGATTGTTTCTGCCCCATGCTTGGTTAAGTCATAATGCCAACCCCATGTCTCCTACTAATTCATCTTCCAAGGGTGCGTCAGTGCCAAGAGCAGTACTAGCAAGACATGGCAGTAAATGCATCATAAAATCATTACCCTCGGAAGTCTGGCAATTAAATTGTCTGAGTGGAGCCGAATGGCAAGCAAGATGGCATCGGGAAAACACCTTGGGACATGGACCACCTTCCGGTGCCTTCTGAAGGTGAGGATATGCAAATTAACACTCCAATTTAATGGGAATTAACACAGGAAGGGAGGACAGATAGGGACACTGGAGTGAGAAATGGAAAATAGACAGCGACCGGCCATGTCCGTCGTTCATGCTCTGCTTATGAACATCAGCCAGACTGACAAACGCAGGAAACCGTGAGGAAATTTATCACACTGAAAGTGACAAGAGAAGTGTGTATGTGAAAAGGGTGTAAATGAGGTGAAGTGAGGTTGTTCAGAGGCATTCTGCTGTACAGCTGGATATCACATTACACCACATAAGGCAGCCTGGTCTCATTGACTAGACGTAACATAGTAAACTTAAATCCGAGACACTCAATTAGTACAATTTGTTACGTTTGATATAGTTGCATAAGACAGATGGTTATCTAAGGTGGTTATCTAAGTTTCAAAACTGAAAGTAGGGTGGTTGGTCGAGGAGGATGGGTGGGCATATAACGTGAACATCTAGTAACCTGAAGGCAGCGAGTTCGAATCTCATCACGGACAAATGTAGCATTTTAGCTAATTAGCTATTTTTCAACTACTTACTACTTTTTAGCTGCTTTGCAACAACTTAGCATGTTAGCTAACCCTTCTCCTAACCCTAACCTAAAGCATTTTAGCGAACACTTCCCCTAACCTTAACCCTATAACCAACTCCTAAACTTAACCCTAACCTTAACCCTAACCCATAACCCTAACCCCTAGCCTAGCCAACATTAGCCAGCTAGCTCTAAATCGTAACCTATAATACGTTTTGCAAATTTGTAACAAATATTATGTTTTTAAAATTCGTAACATATTGTATGTTTTGAAATTCCTAACATATCATACGAAATGTGTGATGGAGATCCACAAATGAAAACATCATACTAAATGGAGGCTCTTGCATTTTGCATACAGAGTAATACGAAATGCCCTGAGACCAGGTTGCATACGTAGGTTAAGAACTGTATACCATGAAAAGAGAGCGCAGTTATTCATCAGATGCAGACCTTGTGTGACAGAATGCTCTTCACAGTGAGTGAATTAATGTCACTTTAGATATGAAATCAAATGCATTGCAGTCTGGAGTCAATAAAACAAGCTTTGAACACCCACGAAACACTCAAAGGAGATTTTATTTATATATTTTTTATTTCCCCTTTATTTAACCAGGTAGGCTAGTTCTCATTTACAACTGCGACCTGGCCAAGATGATAAAGCAAAGCAGTGCGACAGAAACAACAACACAGAGTTACACATGGAATAAACAAGCGTACAGTCAATAACACATATGAGAAGAACAAGTCTATATACAGTGTGTGCAAATGGCGTGAGGAGGTAAGGCAATAAAGAGGCCATAGTAGCAAAGTCATTTCAATTTAGCAGATTAACACTGGATTGCTGTCTTTCTTATCTTGTCCATGGAATGTTTACATTGTAAGAAAACCAATATGTCGTTTCTTAATTTGGGTGAACTAATAGAATTGGTATTTCTTCGATTCCTGGATAGATTCTTTGGTACTCCCATGTTATTACCTCGTACCCCTAGTACTCCCTGTATATAGCCATGTTATTACCTCGTACCCCTGGTACTCACTGTATATAGCCATGTTATTACCTCGTACCCCTGGTACTCCCTGTATATAGCCATATTATTACCTTGTACCCCTGGTACTCCCTGTATATAGCCATGTTATTACCTTGTACCTCTGGTACTCCCTGTATATAGCCATGTTATTACCTTGTACCCCTGGTACTCCCTGTATATAGCCATGTTATTACCTCGTACCCCTGGTACTCCCTGTATATAGCCATGTTATTACCTGGTACCCCTGGTACTCCCTGTATATAGCCATGTTATTACCTCGTACCCCTGGTACTCCCTGTATATAGCCATGTTATTACCTGGTACCCCTGGTACTCCCTGTATATAGCCATGTTATTACCTCGTACCCCTGGTACTCCCTGTATATAGCCATGTTATTACCTGGTACTCCCTGTATATAGCCATGTTATTACCTGGTACTCCCTGTATATAGCCATGTTATTACCTGGTACTCCCTGTATATAGCCATGTTATTACCTGGTACTCCCTGTATATAGCCATGTTATTACCTGGTACTCCCTGTATATAACCATGTTATTACCTAGTACTCCCTGTATATAGCCATGTTATTACCTGGTACTCCCTGTATATAGCCATGTTATTACCTGGTACTCCCTGTATATAACCATGTAATTACCTGGTACTCCCTGTATATAGCCATGTTATTACCTGGTACTCTCTGTATATAACCATATTATTACCTGGTACTCCCTGTATATAACCATGTAATTACCTGGTACTCCCTGTATACAGCCATGTTATTACCTGGTACTCCCTGTATATAACCATGTAATTACCTGGTACTCTCTGTATATAACCATATTATTACCTGGTACTCCCTGTATACAGCCATGTTATTACCTGGTACTCCCTGTATATAACCATATTATTACCTGGTACTAACTGTATACAACCATATTATTACCT
This sequence comes from Oncorhynchus mykiss, assembly GCF_013265735.2. Lineage (NCBI taxonomy): Eukaryota > Metazoa > Chordata > Actinopteri > Salmoniformes > Salmonidae > Oncorhynchus > Oncorhynchus mykiss. Next base: position 10,160,778 of record NC_048570.1, read on the forward strand.
GGTACTCCCTGTATAAAACCATGTTATTACCTGGTACTCCCTGTATACAACCATGTTATTACCTGGTACTCCCTGTATACAACCATATTATTACCTGGTACTCCCTGTATAAAACCATGTTATTACCTGGTACTCCCTGTATAAAACCATGTTATTACCTGGTACTCCCTGTATACAACCATATTATTACCTGGTACTCCCTGTATATAACCATGTTATTACCTGGTACTCCCTGTATACAGCCATGTTATTACCTGGTACTCTCTGTATATAACCATATTATTACCTGGTACTAACTGTATACACTTGAGTGGCATAGCGGTCTAAGGCACTGCATTATACATCTCAATCTCACTTCCTATATACAAACTAAATGTATTTTTCTGCAACCCGCCTCACCCAACGTGGTACGGATCTCCTATTTTTATTTTTATTCCTTATAACTGGAACTTCCATCAGGAGCTAGCCAGCTAACTAGCTATTAGTCGTTGTTAGCCACAGCTAGCGGTCCTCGCCTTTTTTCCCGTCATCAGCCAGCCTTAGCTCGGACCTTCCAGTCTGCACAGCGTGACATCAACCCAGAGCATATCGGACTGCTTCTCTCTACCATTACACCGGATTTCTGACGCTCTGGCGTCATATATATATATATATAAATATATAAATAAATCTCAGTGCTAGAAGCGTCACCACAGACACCCTGGATCAAAGCCAGGCTGTATCACAACCAGCCATGATTGTGAGTCCTACTGGATACTGGTTTTATTTAATTGTATTAATTTAACCTTTATTTAACTAGGCAAGTCAGTTAAGAACAAATTCTTCTTCACAATGACGGCCTAACCAGGCCAAACCTGGACGACGCTAGTCCAATTGTGCGCCGCCGTATGGGAATCCCAATCATGGCCGTATGTAATACAGACTGGAATTGGACCTGGGACTGTAGTGACACCTCTTGCACTGAGATGCAGTGCCTTAGACCACTGCACCACCCGGGAGCTGAATTGTGCTCTGATTGCGTAACTGTAACAAATCTGATTACTTCTAAATAGATACGAATCGTAGTCATCACATTTTTGAGTAATATTTCTTGAATTATTATTTGGTGAAATATCTAATGGTAAATGTTATTCACAATATACATAGCATATTTGCTTGGTCTCTTAAAGTGCATCTCTGAGCTAAGTTTAACTCTATAATTTAATGCTAGGACATTGATTTCAAGATATTAACTCCTTGTCCCTCAGTCTCCTAATAATTGCATAATGGTAAACCAAGACACGTGCATCTTCTAGTATTCCGAGTCGTGATGCAAGGCCCGCAACCTTGGCTATACCCAGTGGATACGATTATAGGACTATAGCATTCACATGGTAATGGAGTCAGATGGTATAGTTCCTTACAAATGTAATCACCCCCTTGGTGTTTTTCCTTTTTGTTGCCTTACAACCAGTAATTTAAAATTATTTTTATTTGGATTGCATGTAATTGGTGAAGGGAAATGAATAAAATAACTTGGTTGAAACAAATAAAAATACATTTAAAAATGGAAAAGTGGTGTGTGCATATGTATTCACCCCCTTTGCTATGAAGCCCTTAAATAAGATCTGGTGCAACCAATTACCTTCAGTCACATAATTAGTTAAATAAAGTCTACCTGTGTGCAATCTAAGTGTCACGTGATCTGTCACATGATCTCAGTATATATACACCTGTTCTGAAATGCCCCAGAGTCTGCAACACCACTAACCAAGGGGCACCACCAAGCAAGCGGCACTATGAAGACCAAGGAGCTCTCCAAACAGGTCAGGGACAGAGTTGAGGAGAAGTACAGATCAGGGTTGGGATCTAAAAAATATCAGAAACTTTGAACATCCCACGGAGCACCATTAAATCCATTATTAAAAAATGGGAAGAATATGGCACCACAACAAACCTGCCAAGAGAAGACCGCCCACCAAAAACGGACCAGTCAAGGAGGACATTAATCAGAGAGGCAACAAAGAGACCAAAGATAACCCTGAAGGAGCTGCAAAGCTCCACAGTGGAGATTGGAGTATCTGTCCATAGGACCACTTTAAGCCTTACACTCCACAGAGCTGGGCTTTACGGGAGAGTGGCCAGAAAAAAAATCCACTGCTTAAAGAAAAAAAATGGCATGTGGGAGACTCCCCAAACATATGGAAGAAGGTACTCTGGTCAGATGAGACAAACATTTTGCTTTTTGGCCATCAAGGAAAATGCTATGTCTGGCACAAACCTAACACCTCTCATCACCCCGAGAACACCCATCCTCACAGTGAAGCATGGTGGTGGCAGCATCATGCTGTGGGGATGTTTTTCACCGGCAGGGACTGGGAAACTGGTCAGAATTGAAGGAATGATGGATGGCACTAAATACAGCGAAATTCTTGAGGGAAGTCTTCCAGAGATTTGAGACTGGGACGGAGGTTCACCTTCCAGCCAGGACAATGACCCTAAGCATACTGCTAAAGCAACACTCGAGTGGTAACACATCCAACTTGAAGGAGCTGGAGCAGTTTTTACCTGAAGAATGGATCAAAAATCCCAGTGGCTAGATGTGCCAAGCTTATAGAGACATACCCCAAGAGACTTGCAGCTGTAATTGCTGCAAAAGGTGGGTGAATAATTTCACAAGCCACTTTATATCATACTAGGGTCATAAACCCTCTACACTAATTTTCTGTCATCCTCCGACCAATTGAATTTTCTCTATTCAACACCTCCCATGAGGAAACTGATAGTGAATTAGTTACAGTAAGCAGTTAAACAGAAGACCTCCCTATGGCTCTTACAAAATGAGAATGTAAATGGAGAGAGAAGTAAAGTAAAATCTACATTACATTTATACACTCTTTGAAGTTTCTCCAATCAACTTTTGTGTCTCGTCCTCCTTGTGCATTCATCCCATTTCCATATAAAGCAGCCCCTTGTGAAAAACATCTATCTGTTCTAAACAGAATACACAGAGATAACAACTTTCTGCTCAATTAAAACCCACTCGCTGAAGAAGGAGATGATAACTTTGATCATTGTGGGGGGAATTCAAGACCAGATCTGGCACTTAGAAGCCAACCCATCCCTTCCGTCCTTCTTCTGCCCCCCCCCCCCCCCCCCCCCGTCCGTCCGTCCGTCCCCCCCCCCCCCCGTCCCCCCCGTCATCAGTCTGTCTGTTTTCATATCTTTTCCCCTCCTCTTCTCTTTTTCTGGGTCCCTTGTTTTGCTCCTCTTTGAAATGTGGTGGCTGGATGATGTGTGTGTGTGTGTGTCTAGGCATATGGCCATGGTGAGCCAAGTCTCAGAGTCCTTTGGTGTGCGGCGTCTATCTGCCTTCCTCAGACGGCAGGCGGGCCACTGAGCTGACAGCGATTAGACCGCTCCCCTGCTGGTGGCAGACGGAATGAAGCGGCCTGATAACGACCCCTCCCCCCACACTTCCCCCATCCTGCACCCACGCTCACCATGGGTGGTGAGTTTGGGTGGGGGCGCTCGTTCACAGAACGCACCGTTTCCTTTGAACCTTTACAAGCCAGCCTGTTGGAGTATTCACAGCACGTGGAAAGGAAGCATTTGAACCCGTAGTGGGATTGTGAAATTCAAGCTGGAGAAGAGCTGAGCCGGTGATGGCAGTAGTGAATAAATCAGAGCAGAGATAGAGGTAAAGAGAGTGGGGATCACGGGTGGATTAACAGTGGCTGTGGCTGACAGCGGCTTTGAAATAGTAACTGTTGAAAGTTTCTCCTGTCTACAGGGAGGTGAGGATGTCTGGGGTCAGAGGGGATACAGTCCTTCCACTGCATAATGGGGTGTAAATGAATGCTTTGGAGTCAGAGCAGAGCAGAGCTTCCAGGCATGCAGGAGAATGAAACCTTCAACTCCAAAGTAAGACACTGAACAACATCCCTACATTAATTGTGTGTGTGTGTAACAGATGTGAAACGGCTAGTTTAGTTAGCGTGGGCGCTAAATAGCGTTTCAATCAGTGACGTCACTTGCTCTGAGACCTTGAAGTAGTAGTTCCCCTTGCTCTGCAAGGGCCGCTGCGGAAAAAAAGGAGGAAGGTCAAAAGGGGGGTGAGTGTAACGGATGTGAAACGGCTAGCTTAGTTAGCGTGGGCGCTAAATAGCGTTTCAATCAGTGACGTCACTTGCTCTGAGACCTTGAAGTAGTAGTTCCCCTTGCTCTGCAAGGGCCGCGGCTTTTGTGGAGCGATGGGTAACGATGCTTCGAGGGTGACTGTTGATGTGTGCAGAAGGTCCCTGGTTCGCGCCCGGGTATGGGCGAGGGGACGGTCTAAAATTATACTGTTACATTGATGCTGTTGACCCGGATTACTGGTTGCTGCGGAAAAAGGAGGAAGGTCAAAAGGGGGGTGAGTGTAACAGATGTGAAACGGCTAGTTTAGTTAGCGTGGGCGCTAAATAGCGTTTCAATCAGTGACGTCACTTGCTCTGAGACCTTGAAGTAGTAGTTCCCCTTGCTCTGCAAGGGCCGCGGCTTTTGTGGAGCGATGGGTAACGATGCTTCGAGGGTGACTGTTGATGTGTGCAGAAGGTCCCTGGTCTAAATTTGTACTGTTACATGTGTCTGGTGTCTGGTGTGTGTGTGTGTGTGTGTGTGTGTGTGTGTGTGTGTGTGTGTGTGTGTGTGTGTGTGTGTGTCTGTGTGTGTGTGTGTGTGTCTGGTGTGTGTGTGTGTGTGTGTGTGTGTGTCTGGTGTGTGTGTGTGTGTGTGTGTGTGTGTGTGTGCATTTTCCAGTGTGTGTTAGCATTACAAGAAATAACTCAATGTGTTGAATATAATTAACGTTTTTTTTGGTTAATTTGATTACGGTTTAAAGAATAATTTTTATGAGGGTAAAAAAAAACATATGCAATGAAGTATATGCAATAAAAAAATAACATAGCCAGAGGCATTAGTAGCTTTGTGCAGTCCACTTGGTGTCTAAACACCCCAGAGGCTTCATGTCCCATCAATCATGCTCTTCACAAATTAATTTATGTCAACCGTGCCCGTATCAGACTAGGCAGGGAAAACAACAGCCCACTAAACAAACGTACCAAGCAGCACCAACTAATCCACAAATAATACCCTCCTCGTCATTGTGTTAACCCTGCGACCCCCCCCTGTGGAATTATTCTCATTATTGTTATTATTATTATTATTAATATTATTATTTGGGAGGAGAGGGTAATCAGGCAGAAATAGATGAGCAAGGGTGAGGAGGTTCTCATTTATCTCAGCTATTATCTGTAATGAGCCACTTCGTCGCTGTGCCCTGTGGCAATGGGGCTCTGCCATTAGGAAAACATCCCCCACCCCACACCACCCTGTGGCCACTGGGCCCCACTCTCTCCTTCTCTCTTTCTCTCTGTAATTGAGGGGGGAATAGCCATGCTCGGCCGAACACACAGGGGCACACTTCTTATTGACACAGTGTTAAAGACTCATTAACACAACGATTGGAAGAACAGAGGGAGAAAGGACCAAATGAACTCTATATGGTAATCAGGTTAAAAGTGCAGTTGTCTGTCAGACTGTGTTGTACCTGCAGTGTCTGGGGAATCGGTTTGTCTGTCAGACTGTGTTGTACCTGCAGTGTCTGGGGAATCGGTTTGTCTGTCAGACTGTGTTGTACCTGCAGTGTCTGGGGAATCGGTTCATCTGTCAGACTGTGTTGTACCTGCAGTGTCTGGGGAATCGGTTTGTCTGTCAGACTGTGTTGTACCTGCAGTGTCTGGGGGACCGGTTCGTCTGTCAGACTGTGTTGTACCTACAGTGTCTGGGGGACCGGTTCATCTGTCAGACTGTGTTGTACCTACAGTTTCTGGGGGACCGGTTCGTCTGTCAGACTGTGTTGTACCTGCAGTGTCTGGGGGATCGGTTCATCTGTCAGACTGTGTTGTACCTGCAGTGTCTGGGGGACCGGTTCATCTGTCAGACTGTGTTGTACCTACAGTGTCTAGGGGACCGGTTCGTCTGTCAGACTGTGTTGTACCTACAGTGTCTGGGGGATCGGTTCATCTGTCAGACTGTGTTGTACCTGCAGTGTCTGGGGGATCGGTTCATCTGTCAGACTGTGTTGTACCTACAGTGTCTAGGGGACCGGTTCGTCTGTCAGACTGTGTTGTACCTACAGTGTCTGGGGGACCGGTTCATCTGTCAGACTGTGTTGTACCTACAGTGTCTGGGGGACCGGTTCGTCTGTCAAACTGTGTTGTACCTACAGTGTCTGGGGGATCGGTTCATCTGTCAGACTGTGTTGTACCTGCAGTGTCTGGGGAATCGGTTTGTCTGTTAGACTGTGTTGTACCTGTAGTGTCTGGGGGATCGGTTCATCTGTCAGACTGTGTTGTACCTGCAGTGTCTGGGGGACCGGTTCATCTGTCAGACTGTGTTGTACCTACAGTGTCTGGGGGATCGGTTCATCTGTCAGACTGTGTTGTACCTGCAGTGTCTGGGGAATCGGTTTGTCTGTCAGACTGTGTTGTACCTGCAGTGTCTGGGGGATCGGTTCATCTGTCAGACTGTGTTGTACCTGCAGTGTCTGGGGGACCGGTTCATCTGTCAGACTGTGTTGTACCTACAGTGTCTGGGGGACCGGTTCGTCTGTCAGACTGTGTTGTACCTACAGAGTCTGGGGGACCGGTTCATCTGTCAGACTGTGTTGTACCTACAGTGTCTGGGGGACCGGTTCGTCTGTCAGACTGTGTTGTACCTACAGTGTCTGGGGGATCGGTTCATCTGTCAGACTGTGTTGTACCTACAGTGTCTGGGGGACCGGTTCATCTGTCAGACTGTGTTGTACCTGCAGTGTCTGGGGGATCGGTTGCCGCAGTCAGTGCTGTACTGAGCCCCTGGATAAGTTTTTCTCAGCGGAGCCAATGTTGAGAGCTGAGGAATACGCATGGAAAGTAGATAAGCATGGATGCGCATCACAATGGTCAACTGGAGACATGACATTACTACTGTAACTGGCAAAACAGTGTAGAATGGATTGCTAACTGACTGTAAACCATGTTAGCTTGCTAGCTAATCATCTTGGCCAATTTTGGGGCAATACAAGTGACTTATTTACCGTTAATTAGGCACCGCAAACACCTTTGCTTGCAAACGAGACACTGTCACCAATATTTAAGGTGTCTACAGAAATGCTTACTTTTTGATGTTCTATGACAGCTCCACAGGAGGCTGGCTGCCTCCTGAGAATTCATAGGCAATCAAATAAACCCCCACTTCCTTCCATTCTGCTAGTAAACGTGCAATATTTGGACAATAAAATATATGACCTACGCGGAAGAGTAAACTACCAACGGGACATTCAAATCTGTAATATCTTATGCTTCATGTAGTCGTGGCTGAACGACGACACTATCAACATACAGCTAGCTGGTTATATGCTGTACAGGCAGGATAGAACAGCGGCGTCTGGTAAGACAATGGGCTGCGGACTACGTATTTTTGTAAATAACTGCTGGTGCACGATATCTAAGGAAGTCTCAAGCTATTGCTCACTTGAGGTAGAGTATCTCATGATAAACTCTAGACCACACCACCTACCTAGAGAGTTTTCATCTGTATTTTCCATAGCTGTTTATACATACCACCACAGTCACTAAGACAGCATTCAGCCATAAGCAATCAAGAAAACGCTCACCTAGAGGCGGCGCTCCTAGTAGCCGATGACTTTAATTCCGGGAAACTTAAATCTGTTTTACCAAATTTCTATCAGCATGTTAAATGTGCAACCAGAGGGAATAAACTCTGCACCACCTTTACTCTACACACAGAGACGCATACAAAGCTCTCCCTCACCCTCCATTTGGCAAATCTGACCATAATTCTATCCTCCTGATTCCTGTTTACAAGCAACAATGATTTTTTTTTTCCCACCTTTATTTAACCAGGTAGGCCAGTTGAGAACAAGTTCTCATTTACAACTGCGACCTGGCCAAGATAAAGCAAAGCAGTGTGAACAGACAACACAGAGTTACACGTGGAGTAAACAATAAACAAGTCAATAACACAGTAGAAAAAAAAAGAAAAAAAAGAGAGTCTATATACATTGTGTGGAAAAGGCATGAGGAGGTAGGTGAATAATTACAATTTTGCAGATTAACACTGGAGTGATAAATGATCAGATGGTCATGTACAGGTAGAGAGACTGGTGTGCAAAAGAGCAGAAAAGTAAATAAATATAAACAGTATGGGGATGAGGTAGGTAAATTGGGTGGGCTATTTACAGATAGACTATGTACAGCTGCAGCGATCGGTTAGCTGCTCAGATAGCAGATGTTTGAAGTTGGTGAGGGAGATAAAAGTCTCCAACTTCAGCGATTTTTGCAATTCGTTCCAGTCACAGGCAGGAGAGAACTGTAACGAAAGGCGGCCAAATGAGGTGTTGGCTTTAGGGATGATCAGTGAGATACACCTGCTGGAGCGCGTGCTACGGGTGGGTGTTGCCATCGTGACCAGTGAACTGAGATAAGGCGGAGCTTTACCTAGCATGGACTTGTAGATGACCTGGAGCCAGTGGGTCTGGCGACGAATATGTAGCGAGGGCCAGCCGACTAGAGCATACAGGTTGCAGTGGTGGGTGGTATAAGGTGCTTTAGTAACAAAACGGATGGCACTGTGATAAACTGCATCCAGTTTGCTGAGTAGAGTATTGGAAGCTATTTTGTAGATGACATCGCCGAAGTCGAGGATCGGTAGGATAGTCAGTTTTACTAGGGTAAGTTTGGCGGCGTGAGTGAAGGAGGCTTTGTTGCGGAATAGAAAGCCAACTCTAGATTTGATTTTAGATTGGAGATGTTTGATATGAGCCTGGAAGGAGAGTTTACAGTCTAGCCAGACACCTAGGTACTTATAGATGTCCACATATTCTAAGTCGGAACCATCCAGGGTGGTGATGCTAGTCGGGCGTGCGGGTGCAGGCAGCGAACGGTTGAAAAGCATGCATTTGGTTTTACTAGCGTTTAAGGGCAGTTGGAGTGGAAGGAGTGTTGTATGGCGTTGAAGCTCGTTTGGAGGTTAGATAGCACAGTGTCCAAGGAAGGGCCGGAAGTATATAGAATGGTGTCGTCTGCGTAGAGGTGGATCGGGGAATCGCCCGCAGCAAGAGCAACATCATTGATATATACAGAGAAAAGAGTCGGCCCGAGAATTGAACCCTGTAGCACCCCCATAGAGACTGCCAGAGGACCGGACAACATGCCCTCCGATTAGACACTGAACTCTGTCTGCAAAGTAGTTGGTGAACCAGGCAAGGCAGTCATTATAAAATCCGAGGCTACTGAGTCTGCCGATAAGAACATGGTGATTGACAGAGTCGAAAGCATTGGCCAGGTCGATGAAGATGGCTGCACAGTACTGTCTTTTATCGATGGCGGTTATGATATCGTTTAGTACCTTGAGCGTGGCTGAGGTGCACCCGTGACCGGCTCGGAAACTAGATTGCACAGCGGAGAAGGTACGGTGGAATTCGAGATGGTCAGTGATGTGTTTGTTGACTTGGCTTTCGAAGACCTTAGATAGGCAGGGCAGGATGGATATAGGTCTGTAATAGTTTGGGTCCAGGGTGTCTCCCCCTTTGAAGAGGGGGATGACTAAGGCAGCTTTCCAATCCTTGGGGATCTCAGACGATGTGAAAGAGAGGTTGAACAGGCTGGTAATAGGGGTTGCGACAATGGCGGCGGATAGTTTAAGAAATAGAGGGTCCAGATTGTCAAGCCCAGCTGATTTGTACGGGTCCAGGTTTTGTAGCTATTTCAGAAAGAAGGAAGCACCAGTAAAAAAGTGATCAAATGAAGCAGATGCTAAACTACAAGACTGTTTTGCTAGCACAGACTGGAATATGTTCTGGGATTCCTCCGAATGCACTGAGGAGTACACCATGTCAGTCATTGGCTTCAACAATAAGTGCATCAATGACGTCGTCCCCACAGTGACCGTACGTTCACATACCTCAGCTAGAAGCCATGGATTACAGGGAACATTTGCACTGAGCTAAAGGCTAGAGCTGCTGCTTTCAAGGAGCCGGAAGGTTATAAGAAATCCCGCTCTGCCCTCCAATGAACCATCAAACAGGCAAAGCGTCAACACATGACTAAGATCCAATCGTTTAACACCGGCTCTGACAGTCGTCGAATGTGGCAGGGCTTGCAAACCATTACAGACTACAGGGGAAGCAGAGCCGAGAGCTGCCCAGTGACACGAGCCTATCAGACGAACTAAACTACTTCTATGCTCGCTTCGAGGCAAATAACACTAAAACATGCATGAGACCCCCAGTTGTTCTGGAAGACTGTATGATCACTTCTACCTCAATGTGATCAAGACAAAGGAGATGATTGTGGACTACAGGAAAAAGAGGACCGAGCACGCCCCCATTCTCATTGACGGGGCTGCAGTGGAGCAGGTTGAGAGCTTCAAGTTCCTCGGTGTCTACATCACCAACAAACTAATATGGTCCAAGCATACCAAGACAGTCGTGAAAAGGGCACGACAAAACCTATTCCCCTCAGGAGACTGAAAATATTTGGCATGGGTCCCCCAGATCCTCAAAAGGTTCTACAGCTGCACCATCGAGAGCATCCTGACTGGTTGCATCACTGTCTGGAATGGCAACTGCTCGGCCCTAAAAAATTGTCAAAGACTGTTCTCTCTGCTACCGCACAGCAAGAGACACCGGAGCGCCAAGTCTAAGTCCAAGAGGCTTCTAAACAGCTTCGACCCCCAAGTCATAAGACTCCTGAAAACCTAATCAAATGGCTACCAAGACTATTTGCAATGCCACCCACCCTCTTTTGCATCGTGCTACTCTCTGTTGTTATCATCTATGCATGGTCAATTTAATAACTTTACCTACATGTGCATATTACCTCAACAAGCTGACCACGACTCCATTTTGTTGATCCCTGCCTACAGACAGAAACTAAAACAAGAGGCTCCCACGCTGAGGTCTGTCCAACGCTGGTCCGACCAAGCTGACTCCACACTCCAAGACTGCTTCCATCACGTGGACTGGGACATGTTTCGTATTGCGTCAGACAACAACATTGACGAATACGCTGATTCGGTGTGCGAGTTCATTAGAACGTGCGTTGAAGATGTCGTTCCCATAGCAACGATTAAAACATTCCCTAACCAGAAACCGTGGATTGATGGCAGCATTCGCGTGAAACTGAAAGTGCGAACCACTGCTTTTAATCAGGGCAAGGTGTCTGGTAACATGACCGAATACAAACAGTGCAGCTATTCCCTCCGCAAGGCTATAAAACAAGCTAAGCGTCAGTACAGAGACAAAGTAGAATCTCAATTCAACGGCTCAGACACAAGGGGCATGTGGCAGGGTCTACAGTCAATCACGGACTACAGGAAGAAATCCAGCCCAGTCACGGACCAGGATGTCCTGCTCCCAGGCAGACTAAATTACTTTTTTGCCGGCTTTGAGGACAATACAGTGCCACTGACACGGCCTGCAACGAAAACATGCGGTCTCTCCTTCACTGCAGCCGAGGTGAGTAAGACATTTAAACGTGTTAACCCTCGCAAGGCTGCAGGCCCAGACGGCATCCCCAGCCGCGCCCTCAGAGCATGCGCAGACCAGCTGGCCGGTGTGTTTACGGACATATTCAATCAATCCCTATACCAGTCTGCTGTTCCCACATGCTTCAAGAGGGCCACCATTGTTCCTGTTCCCAAGAAAGCTAAGGTAACTGAGCTAAACGACTACCGCCCCGTAGCACTCACTTCCGTCATCATGAAGTGCTTTGAGAGACTAGTCAAGGACCATATCACCTCCACCCTACCTGACACCCTAGACCCACTCCAATTTGCTTACCGCCCAAATAGGTCCACAGACGATGCAATCTCAACCACACTGCACACTGCCCTAACCCATCTGGACAAGAGGAATACCTATGTGAGAATGCTGTTCATTGACTACAGCTCGGCATTCAACACCATAGTACCCTCCAAGCTCGTCATCAAGCTCGAGACCCTGGGTCTCGACCCCGCCCTCTGCAACTGGGTACTGGACTTCCTGACGGGCCGTCCCCAGGTGGTGAGGGTAGGCAACAACATCTCCTCCCCGCTGATCCTCAACACTGGGGCCCCACAAGGGTGCGTTCTGAGCCCTCTCCTGTACTCCCTGTTTACCCACGACTGCGTGGCCACGCACGCCTCCAACTCAATCATCAAGTTTGCGGACGACACAACAGTGGTAGGCTTGAATACCAACAACGACGAGACGGCCTACAGGGAGGAGGTGAGGGCCCTCGGAGTGTGGTGTCAGGAAAATAACCTCACACTCAACGTCAACAAAACTAAGGAGATGATTGTGGACTTCAGGAAACAGCAGAGGGAACACCCCCCTATCCACATCGATGGAACAGTAGTGGAGAGGGTAGCAAGTTTTAAGTTCCTCGGCGTACACATCACAGACAAACTGAATTGGTCCACTCACACAGACAGCATTGTGAAGAAGGCGCAGCAGCGCCTCTTCAACCTCAGGAGGCTGAAGAAATTCGGCTTGTCACCAAAAGCACTCACAAACTTCTACAGATGCACAATCGAGAGCATCCTGGCGGGCTGTATCACCGCCTGGTACGGCAACTGCTCCGCCCTCAACCGTAAGGCTCTCCAGAGGGTAGTGAGGTCTGCACAACGCATCACCGGGGGCAAACTACCTGCCCTCCAGGACACCTACACCACCCGATGTCACAGGAAGGCCATAAAGATCATCAAGGACATCAACCACCCGACCCACTGCCTGTTCACCCCGCTATCATCCAGAAGGCGAGGTCAGTACAGGTGCATCAAAGCTAGGACCGAGAGACTGAAAAACAGCTTCTATCTAAAGGCCATCAGACTGTTTTAAACAGCCACCACTAACACTGAGTGGCTGCTGCCAACACACTGACTCTGACTCAACTCCAGCCACTTTAATAATGTGAATTGATGGGAAATGATGTAAATATATCACTAGCCACTTTAAACAATGCTACCTTATATAATGTTACTTACCCTACATTATTCATCTCATATGCATACTGTACTCTATATCATCGACTGTATCCTTATGTAATACATGTATCACTAGCCACTTTAACTATGCCACTTTGTTTACATACTCATCTCATATGTATATACTGTACTCGATACCATCTACTGTATCTTGCCTATGCTGCTCTGTACCATCACTCATTCATATATCCTTATGTACATATTCTTTATCCCCTTACACTGTGTACAAGACAGTAGTTTTGGAATTGTTAGTTAGATTACTTGTTATTACTGCATTGTCGGAACTAGAAGCACAAGCATTTCGCTGCACTCGCATTAACATCTGCTAACCATGTGTATGTGACAAATACAATTTGATTTGATTTGATTTGAACTAACCGGTGCCCCCACACATTGACTCTGTACCTGTACTCCCCTGTATATAGTCTCGCTATTGTTATTTTATTGATGCTCTTATATTACTTGTTACTTTTATTCCTTATTTTTATCCACATTTTTTTTTTAACTACATTGTTGGTTTGGGGCTCGTAAGTAAGCATTTCACTGTAAGGTCTACACCTGTGGTATTCGGCGCATGTGACTAATGAAATTTGATTTAAGCCAGGTATAACAGCCCAAGAGATCAGCAATATTTTCGATACACTTTGCTACAAACTATGAGCTGTAGAGACAGACAGAGGCTGGTTTATAGGTCGTCATGCATTGACTCTGAAGTTGGGTTCCTTCCTATTTCAGAGGCACATGCAATTGCACACACTGGTATACGCACACACACACACACACACACACACACACACACACACACACACACACACACATCCACATCATCTCCACACCTTCCTCTACTGTAATTCTCAAAACGTTCATGGCTAGTTCATTTAGAGCAGACCTTCATTTTCAGCTTGTATCCTATCCCCTACAATTATCAGCCCTCAAAGTTGAGTGAAACAAAGGAATGAGGAGGAATAGTCCTGCAGCCTGAGGCAAGGACGACTCCAACACTTAGCTTCCGGATGCTCTCATCTTTCAACGGGGGCCACTTCCACAGACCTGACATACTCTTGACAGTAATCAGTGGCCAATTCTGTTCAGTGACCAACGGCTATTGTGTATAACAAAAACCTTGAAGCAATTTAGAAAAAAGCACTTTCAAGAAGTGAGAGACCACAGGACATTGCTGTCATAGAAAGCAATGTCATCAGCAAAGCAGCCTGAGTACTGTATCCAACGAAGGCTTTAGCTTTCATTTATTAGATAGCAGGGTTGTGGTCAATTCCATTTAAATTCAGTCAATTCAGGAAGTAAACTGAAATTCCAATGTCAATTCCACACTTTCTCATTGAAAGGCATTGAGGAAAATTGGCATTGAACCCAACACACCCCAATTAGACCTGGGTTCAAATACTATTTCAAATACAGTATCTCAATTACTTCCACATAAAATCTAAGTAAGTATTCTAGATATATTTGATTTGAAAAGTAGTTTAATATTGTAAAGGCTTCATAATACCTTCACAAGCACTACAATTATTTTTTTTAAACAAATAATCCATAACCTTATGTCATACTTTATAAAGGGCTCATGAATGTGGCATTACTGTGTGACATAATCACCAATATCAAATGTGACATAAACATGTGCTTTATAAAGGGTGACATGTTGTGCTGAAGGACGGCACTAAAGTGAAGTCATGCTAGTCACATTACAACTAATCTCGTTCTCGCTTCCGCTCAAATGTCTGGTGGACCCACGCAATCAAACATGACCTTCTTCAGTAGGGTTAGGTTTCAAATCAAATTTTAAGAGGATAAACATTCATAAAGGCTTAATGATGTAAACACAAATGTATTAAGACTTAGGGAATTCACTAACAGCTAAAATAAAGTCAACATTAAAGGAACATTTCAAAAATGTTCAACTTCATTATTCATCGTCTCCAGCACCACCACAGCATCAACATCATCAACAAATTAGTTTTAAAAATGCAAAAAAAATGGATCTGTATTATTATATTCCTCTTTCATTTACAAATCTCATGACGTGATTATGATACATAGCTGTTACTAGGGGGATTTTTATTTAACTGAGCCTGCTAGCTAGTTAAATGTTCATTAGCTAGCTAGCTAGCAATTGCTGTGAAGTCACCAAAATGATATAAAATAACGATTGAGGTAGTGATGTCATTTAATTTAAATTACAATAAATCTTACTTGTTTTTCACTGTCCAGTGGCACTACAAGAGGACATTGATTGTCAAACTCATCACGTATGTGATTACTGCGCTACAGAAACACTGAAATGTAAAAGGTGTGAAACCCGGACAATATATATATATATATATATATATGTATTACAATAATAATTCAAAGGCCCGACCAAAGTATCTTGCTGTGCGTGACTGCACTTTGTGTCATTCTGCAGCACAACATTTTGGGGAAAGTTGAGGTCCGGTCCAATATTGGCTACGCATCCAAAAGGGAAAGCAGTTGGGACATCCTAGAAATGTTTTAGAGTAATATAATTTACCAGACACTTCTATCCAAAGGGACTTACAGTCATACGTGCATGCATTTTTACGTACGGGTGGTCCCGGGAATCGAACCGACTATCCTGGTGTTGCAATGCTGTACCAAGACGCATGATGAGGCTATGGCCTAACCCTAACCCTAACCCTATGCCTTGTGAAGCCTCAATGTAATACAATTTCTAAAGCCTTTAATAAAAGCAGTGCTTATGGCACCCTTTATAAAGCACAGGTTTATGTCATATTTGACCAAGTGGGTTATGTCACATTTTACATTGTTGGTTATATCACACAGTTATGCCACGTTTATGAACCGTTTATAGAGCATGACATACGGTTATAGATGATTTGTGACACATGTACATAGTGTTTATGGAGGCTTTATGAAGACTTTATAAGCTGTATTTCATTTAAAGCGGGACCAAATATTTTAATGCATTTGGTAATACACTTGGAAAGTATTTGAAAATACTCAAATACACTGACTCAAATTCACTCCTATGCATTGAACCCAGTAATTTGAAAATAGTTTTTGAGTATACTCTCAAATAACCATTCAAATACTCAAATAAAAGTCCTTGTTTTGGGCTGTTGTATTTTGAAAAAATACTCATTTGAACCCAGCTCTGACCGTAATACGGTTCTCCTGATCCAACCATAAAGTGTGGTCCACCATAATTGTCTTGACTCCCTTGGACTTCCCCCACCCTCCACTCTCCTGGCTCCTCATCACCCTCCACTCTCCTGGCTCCTCGTCACCCTCCACTCTCCTGGCTCCTCGTCACCCTCCACTCTCCTGGCTCCTCGTCACCCTCCACTCTCCTGGCTCCTCGTCACCCTCCACTCTCCTGGCTCCTCGTCACCCTCCACTGGAAGTCGATTAGGGACCATCATCGATGCGGACTAGTCTGAATCGTCAGGCCGGGACGACGGAGCTGAAGTTTACTGCGCCGTGACCTTTTTCACGCCCTCTCCCTGTGAAGGTAATGAATAATACATGTAGGTTAATACCTTAAAGCAGCTCCATGGCTGAGGTGTGATGCGTCCGTGTGCAGCCGGCTGAGGAAGGCCACTGGCCTCACACTCGACCCCAGGAGGGCTGGCGTGGGCAGCCAAGAGCCCTCCACGTTGACTTTGTCCCCTCTGTCCCTGTCTGAGAGCTCCCATCCTCCTCAGATAGCCCCTCTGGATTACCAGAGTAAAGGGAGAAGCAAAGTTGCATAAAGAGGGCAAATGTTATTGTTTTTCGTGTCTGCTGATGTCTGTGCACATTCCAGGGATATCTGTCTGAGTTTGATTTAATATTTATCAGCTTTTAGCCATTTTTCCGTAGTTGACAGATTGAGTAGGTGTGACTCATATATCCAGTTTTCTTCAACTGAATATGTTTGCACATGAGCCTGACAGTTGAATAGTGAACAGCGCTGGACTAGCTACAGGTTTACAAATGACTAAAACGGCATAAAATGTAAATGGCACATGCTTCGGCTGTTCTTATTCTACTTCCATTATACTCTGAGAACATGAGGAGGTCTTACCGTAAAAACTTCCAAAAGGACTAATTGGAGGTAAATGTGTTTGCTGAAGTGCATATGCCCACCTGAATTCATACTCAGAGAACAGTTTGACATGTTCTCCAACACCTTACTCTAATCCCATCTCCTCCATGGCCTCTTTCCCCTCTCTGCTATCCCACACCTGCTTCACCGGCCAGACAACCTTCTCATTAATCAGTAGTGCCGAGCTCAGCCACAGCTCTCCTCTCCTTCCCCTTTAAACCTCCCTAGCTCCCAGTTTCCAACGACCTTGCTCTGTCCTTGTAAAGAGGGATGGTTGTGGGAGGACCCCAGAGGCCTAGCGCACCAGCCTGCGTCTCAGCGACTTTCACTCACCTGGAGCGCCCTGCGTCCCATCTCGCCGCTTTCGCGCGTCTCCTATGGCGACGACCGGTCTGTCGTCAAGGCGACGGAGTGCCAGGACCCTGGCTACTAACAGCGGCAGGTCTCCTGAAACAGCATATTCTCCTCCGGTTTCATCACAGGATATACAACGAGCTTAGTCGTCCTAAAAAAGCTACTGAATAACAGCACAGGTGCTTTTCAATATTACAGCCTGGGACTGGGATTATTTCATGAAAGCTGATCATTTACCGAACAAAAATATTTAAACGCAACATGCAACAATTTCAAAGATTTTACTGAGTTACAGTTCAAATCAGTAAATCAGTCAATTTAAATAAATAAACTAAGCCAGAATCTATCAATTTCACATGACTGGGCAGGGGTGCAGCCATCGGTGGGCTCCGGTGGACATTCCTTCAGTCAGCATGCCAATTGCACACTCCCTCAAAACTTGAGACCATCGGAGGCATTGTGTTGTGTGATAAAACGTCATATTTTAAAGTGGCCTTTTATTGTCCCCAGCACAAGGTGAACCTGTGTAATGATCATGCTGTTTAATCAGCTTCTTGATATGCCACACCTGTCAGGTCAATGGATTGTCTTGGCAAAGGAGAAATGCTCACTAACAGGGATATAAATACATTTATGCACACAATTTGAGACAAATACGCTTTTTGTGTGTAATGGAACATTTCTGGGATATTTTATTTCAGCTCATAAAACATGAGACCAACACTTTACATGTTGAGTTTATATTTTTGTTCATTGTAAGATAAGAGTGCTGTTTTGTCTTCTGAACATACCAGATAGGTAATATGCGAGTGTTATAGGACAAGATATAAAGGGAGGATAAAATCTTTGTAACAGATGGTGTCGTTTGCTCAGGTGTGCCGAGACATGCAGGGAGTATCAGGTGCCAAGACGGGTCACTCAACCAAGACTGCTCTCCTCTGTGTCACAGAGGCTCTCCACACTGTCAAAGCTGACTCTCTCTCCTCTCTTCTCACCCTCCTAACACCCTGAACCATCAGATCCTCCTCTCCACTCACTCAGGGCTGGGCGTCTCAGGCTCTATCAGATCCTCCTCTCCACCCTCTCAGGGTTGGGCATCTCAGGCTCTGCACACTCTTGGATTGCATCCTACCTGGCAGACTGGTCCTACCAGGTGATGTGGAGAAGATCTGTGTCTGCACCACATACTCTCACTACTGGGGTTCCCCAGGGTTCTAGGCCCTCTCTTCTCTACACACCAAGTCACTCACCTCCGTCTTATGCTCACATGGTCTCTTCTATCGTTGCTATGTGGATGACACTCAACTCCTTTTCTCCTTCCCCTCTTCTGACACCAAGGTGGCGACACGCATCTCTGCGTGCCTGGCAGATATCTCAGCTTGGATGTCGGCCCACCACCTCAAGCTCAACCTCAACAAGACAAAGCAGCTCTTCCTCCTGGGGGAAGGCCTGCTCACTCAAAGACCTCTCCATCACGGTTGACAACTCCACAGTGTCGCCCCCCCCCCCCCCCCCCCCCAGGAGTGCAAAAAACTTGGCGTTACCATGGAGAACATCCTGTCGTTCTCTGCAAACATCAAAGCAGTGACCCGCTCCTGCCGGTTCATGCTCTACAACATCTGTAGAGTACGAACCTACCTCACACAGGAAGAGGCGCAGGTCCTAATCCAGGCACTTGTCATCTCCCGTCTGGACTACTGCACCCCGCTGTTGGCTGGGCTCCCCGCTTTTGCCATCAAACCCTTGCAATTTATTCAGAACGCTGCAGCCCGTCTAATGTTCAACCTTCCCAAGTTCTCCCATGTCACCCCGCTCCTCTGCACACTCCAATCAAACCTCGCATCCACTACAAGGCTATGGTGATTGCTTACGGAGCAGCAAGAGGAACTGCCCCCCCCCCCCCCCCCCCCCCCCTACCTTCAGGCTGTGCTCAAACCCTACACCCTAGAACAGCAGAGTCCCTGCCCATCTTCCGAAAGCACCTGAAACCCTACCTCTTCAAAGAGTATATGAAATAAGCCCCTCACCTCGACCCCTCGACCCCTCCGCCCCTTCTAGCTCTGACTTTGCTGATAACTACTTTATTGAGGGAAAATGTACTTACTATCCCTGTGATGTGTGGTTGTCCCACCTAGCTACCTTAAGATGAATGACTGTAAGTCGCTCTGGATAAGAGCATCAGCTAAATTGAACCTTTAAGAGGGTTTTATAAATAAGTATAACCACTGGGTATACAGAGATGACCAGTTTACAGAGGAGTATAGAGTGCAGTGATTAAAGTCTAAATGTACATTTTTTGGGGGGGATGAAACACAGAGAGGGAAAAGTGAAATCTCTGCTATATTCCATGAAGCTTCTTCTTCATCTTCTATTTTCACCCGCAGAATCGATTTCTCCATGCAACTGAAACGGATTCAAATGAAAACATAGTCCACTCTTCAAGGGGACACAGCTAAGTTTCAGTGGGACCTTAGCAAAGTGTTATTTTGTCTGCAGGCTGTGGGGTTGGTGAGGAAGGGAAGGTAGATTTAATGTGCCACTCAGCTCAGAGGGTGGGTTGGCTACAGCTCACTGCCTGCCTGAGACCACACGCTGAGACGCTCATCTATAACTGTCATCCTCTGGGCCTCCACCACACACACACACACACACACACACACACACACACACACACACACACACACACACACACACACACACACACACACACACACACACACACACACACACACACACACACACACCTTCCCCCCTCACTGAGCAGCAGAGAGCTGTCTCTCTTACCCTAGCCCCCATCTACAGGGGACAGCCCAACATGACACTCAGATCATCCACAGGGGACACCCCAACATGATGCTCAGATTATAGATCTCCCTACACCCCTCCCACCCCCCATATCTCCAATGGGATAAAACCTGATAAGGGTGAAGGTTGTTTGTAGCCCCTCCTCTCTGTGCTCAACTTCTCCTAAATCATTGCTGAGTTTCTATGGTGGGTATTTATTGCAGTACTGGACCTCTCTCTCTCCAGCAGAACAGGACCTCTCTCTCTCTCCAGCAGTACTGGACCTCTCTCTCCAGCAGAACAGGACCTCTCTCTCTCCAGCAGTACTGGACCTCTCTCTCTCCAGCAGTACTGGACCTCTCTCTCCAGCAGTACTGGACCTCTCTCTCTCCTGCAGAACAGGACCTCTCTCTCTCTCCAGCAGTACTGGACCTCTCTCTCTCCACCAGAACAGGACCTCTCTCTCTCTCCAGCAGTACTGGACCTCTCTCTCCAGCAGAACAGGACCTCTCTCTCTCCAGCAGTACTGGACCTCTCTCTCTCCTGCAGAACAGGACCTCTCTCTCTCTCCAGCAGTACTGGACCTCTCTCTCTCTCCAGCAGTACTGGACCTCTCTCTCTCTCCAGCAGTACTGGACCTCTCTCTCTCTCCAGCAGTACTGGACCCCTATCTCTCTCCAGCAGTACTGGACCTCTCTCTCCAGCAGTACTGGACCTCTCTCTCCAGCAGTACTGGACCTCTCTCTCCAGCAGTACTGGACCTCTCTCTCCAGCAGTACTGGACCTCTCTCTCCAGCAGTACAGGACCTCTCTCTCTCCAGCAGTACAGGACCTCTCTCTCTCCAGCAGTACTGGACCTCTCTCTCTCCAGCAGTACTGGACCTCTCTCTCCAGCAGTACTGGACCTCTCTCTCCAGCAGTACTGGACCTCTCTCTCCAGCAGTACAGGACCTCTCTCTCTCCAGCAGTACTGGACCTCTCTCTCTCCAGCAGTACTGGACCTCTCTCTCTCCAGCAGTACTGGACCTCTCTCTCCAGCAGTACTGGACCTCTCTCTCCAGCAGTACTGGACCTCTCTCTCCAGCAGTACAGGACCTCTCTCTCTCCAGCAGTACTGGACCTCTCTCTCTCCAGCAGTACTGGACCTCTCTCTCCAGCAGCACTGGACCTCTCTCTCTCCAGCAGTACTGGACCTCTCCCCCCCAGCAGCGTTTAATTTTCTATTCATGTGTCTTATTTGAACGTATTGAGAGTGGAATATTGTTTTCCCATTTCCCTTGTAAATAAATAGGCAGAGATCTGCAGGACTCAGTACTTTGGGCTGTCCGCAGAAATAAAAAATATCTCCTACCTGCACAGAGCAATAAATACGAGAGGAAGAAGGTCAAAGCAATTTATATTTGACATGCAGAGCTGAAATGCCGTGTCACCATCTGAGAGTGTCCTGCCCCACAAAATACCCCTCCATCTCTCTCCAGCAGTACTGGACCTCTCTCCCCCAGCAGTACTGGACCTCTCTCCCCCAGCAGTACTGGACCTCTCTCCCCCAGCAGTACTGGACCTCTCTCCCCCAGCAGTACTGGACCTCTCTCCCCCAGCAGTACTGGACCTCTCTCCCCCAGCAGTACTGGACCTCACTCCCCCACTTCCTCATTGTTTTCTACACCCAGGGAAGATGGGTCATAGATACTGACACATTCTGGTGATTTAATCTATTATTGTCTCTCTCTGATTGATTTCCCCCTCCAGGATGGAGAAGCTGTCTTCATTAAAGTATGGGGAAACGTGTTAACATTGCCAAAGCAAGTGAGGTAGATAATATACAAAAGTGAAATAAACAATAAAAATTAACAGTAAACATTACACACACAGAAGTTGCAAAACAATAAAGACATTTCAAATGTCATATT
Organism: Oncorhynchus mykiss; assembly: GCF_013265735.2. Lineage (NCBI taxonomy): Eukaryota > Metazoa > Chordata > Actinopteri > Salmoniformes > Salmonidae > Oncorhynchus > Oncorhynchus mykiss. The sequence continues at coordinate 10,182,960 of NC_048570.1, forward strand.
ATATATATAGAAACAGTGTTGTAACAATGTACAAATGGTTAAAGTACACAAGGGAAAATGAATAAGCATAAATATGGGTTGTATTTACAATGGTGTTTGTTCTTCACTGGTTGCCCTTTTCTTGTGGCAACAGGTCACAAATCTTGCTGCTGTGATGGCACACTGTGGAATTTCACCCAGTAGATATGGGAGTTTATCAAAATTGGATTTGTTTTCGAATTCTTTGTGGGTCTGTGTAATCTGAGGCAAATATGTCTCTCTAATATATACATTGGGCAGGAGGTTAGGAAGTGCAGCTCAGTTTCCACCTCATTTTGTGGGCAGTGAGCACATAGTCTGTCTTCTCTTGAGAGCCATGTCTGCCTACGGCGGCCTTTCTCAATAGCAAGGCTCTGCTCACTGAGTCTGTACATAGTCAAAGCTTTCCTTAAGTTTGGGTCAGTCACAGTGGTCAAGTGTGCCACTGTGTACTCTCTGTTTAAGGCCAAATAGCATTCTAGTTTGGTCTGTTTTTTTGTTAATTCTTTCCAATGTGTCAAGTAATTATCTTTTTGTTTTCTCGTGATTTGGTTGGATCTAATTGTGCTGCTGTCCTGGGGCTCTGTGGAGTGTGCTTGTGTTTGTGAACAGAGCCCCAGGACCAGCTTGCTTAGGGGACTCTTCTCCAGGTTCATCTCTCTGTAGGTGATGGCTTTGTTATGGAAGGTTTGGGAATCGCTTCCTTTTAGGTGGTTGTAGAATTTAATGGCTCTTTTCTGGATTTTGATCATTAGAGGGTATCGGCCTAATTCTGCTCTGCATGCATTATTTGGTGTTCTACGTTGTACACAGAGGATATTTTTGCAGAATTCTGCATGCAGAGTCTCAATTTGGTGTTTGTCCCATTTTGTGAAGTCTTGGTTGGTGAGCGGACCCCAGACCTCACAACCATAAAGGGCAATGGGCTCTATGTCCGATTCAAGTATTTTTAGCCAGATCCTAATTGGTATGTTGAAATTTCTGTTCCTTTTGATGGCATAGAATGCCCTTCTTGCCTTGTCTCTCAGATCGTTCACAGCTTTGTGGAAGTTACCTGTGGCGCTGATGTTTAGGCCAAGGTATGTATAGTTTTTTGTGTGCTCTAGGGCAACAGTGTCTAGATGGAATGTATTTGTGGTCCTGGCGACTGGACCTTTTTTTGGAACACCATTATTTTGGTCTTACTGAGATTTACTGTCATTTGACTTTGGATTCTAGTAGGGTGAGGCCGGGTGCTGCAGACTTTTCTAGTGCCCGCGCCAATTCGTTGATATATATGTTGAAGAGGGTGGGGCTTAAGCTGCAACCCTGTCTCACCCCACGACCGTGTGTGAAGAAATGTGTGTGTTTTTTGCGAATTTTAACCGCACACTTGTTGTTTGTGTACATGGATTTTATAATGTCGTATGTTTTACCCCCAACACCACTTTCCATCAATTTGTATTGCAGACCCTCATGCCAAATTGAGTCGGAGGCTTTTTTGAAATCAACAAAGCATGAGAAGACTTTGCCTTTGTTTTGGTTTGTTTGGTTGTCAATTAGGGTGTGTAGGGTGAATACATGGTCTGTTGTATAGTGATTTGGTAAAAAGCCAATTTTACATTTGGTCAGTACATTGTTTTCATTGAGGAAATGTACGAGTCTGCTGTTAATGATAATGCAGAGGATTTTCCCAAGGTTACTGTTGACGCATATTCCACGGTAGTTATTGGGGTCAAATTTGTCTCCACTTTTGTGGATTGGGGTGATCAGTCCTTGGTTCCAAATATTGGGGTAGATGCCAGAGCTAAGGATGATGTTAAAGAGTTTTAGTATAGCCAATTGGAATTTGTTGTCTGTATATTTGATCATTTCATTAAGGACACCATCAACACCACAGGCTTTTTTGGGTTGGAGGGTTTTTATTTTGTCTTGTAACTCATTCAAGGTAATTGGAGAATCCAGTGGGTTCTGATAGTCTTTAATAGTTGATTCTAAGATTTGTATTTGATCATGTATATGTTTTTGCTCTCTCCAAGTTTACACCTTTGCTATTACAGTGGAACGTTTTACCCAGGAAATTGTTGTTGCCTAATTGTTTTTTGGTAGGTTTCCAAACTGCATTCCTTCCATCTATAGCATTTCTTAATGTTACTCAGTTCCTTTGGCTTTGATGCCTCATGATTGAGTATCGCTCTGTTCAAGTAGACTGTGATTTTACTGTGGTCTGATAGGGGTGTCAGTGGGCTGACTGTGAAAGCTCTGAGAGACTCTGGGTTGAGATCAGTGATAAAGTAATCTACAGTACTACTGCCAAGAGATGAGCTATAGGTGTACCTACCATAGGAGTCCCCTCAAAGCCAACCTACCTATGTACATACCCAGCATGCGACAGAGCTGCAGGAGTTGTGACCCGTTTTTGTTGGTTATGTTGTCATAGTTGTGCCTAGGGGTTCATATGGGGGAGAGAATGCTGTCACCTCCAGGCAGGTGTTTGTCCCCCTGTGTGCTGAGGGTATCAGGTTCTTGTCCGGTTCTAGCATTTAGGTCGCCACAGACTAGTACATGTCCTTGGGCCTGGAAATGATTGATTTCCCCCTCCAGGATGGAGAAGCTGTCTTCATTAAAGTATGTCTCTCTCTCTCTCTTTCTCTCTCTCTCGTCCCTAACAATGTTTGTACCATGTTGTGCTGCTGTGTTGCTACCATGTTGTTGTCAAATTGTGTTGCCACCATGCTGTGTTGTTGTCTCTATGTAGTGTTGCGATGTCTCTCTTGTCGTGATGTGTGTTTTGTCCTATATTTTTAATCCCAGCAGGGGGCCTTTTGCCCTCTCTCACTGTCTCTCTGTCTCTATCACTCTGGGTCTCTGTGTCTCTCCCTGTCTCTATCACTGTGTCTCTATGTCTCTCCCTGTCTCTTTCACTCTGTGTCTCTCTGTCTCTATCACTCTGTGTCTCGCTGTCTCTATGTCTCTCCCTGTCTCTTTCACTCTGTGTCTCTCTGTCTCTATCACTCTGTGTCTCGCTGTCTCTATGTCTCTCCCTGTCTCTATCACTCTGTGTCTCGCTGTCTCTATGTCTCTCCCTGTCTCTTTCACTCTGTGTCTCTCTGTCTCTATCACTCTGTGTCTCGCTGTCTCTATGTCTCTCCCTGTCTCTTTCACTCTGTGTCTCTCTGTCTCTATCTCTCTGTCTCTCGGTCTCTCCTTGTCTCTTTCACTCAGTGTCTCTCCCTGTCTCTCTACCCTATCACTCTATAAAGCTTAAGTTTCTAATTATTAATGTCTTCCTGTCTCGAGTCCTACAGAAATTGCAGTATGTACAGTTGAAGTGGGAAGTTTCCATACACCTTAGCCAAGTACATTTAAACTCAGTTTTCACAATTCCTGACATTTAATCCAAGTAACAATTCCCTGTCTTGGGTCAGTTTGGATCACCACTTTATTTTAAGAATGTGAAATGTCAGAATAATAGTAGATTTCATCACATTGCCAGTGGGTCAGAAGTTGACATACACTCAATTAGTTTTTGGTAGCATTGCCTTTAAATTGTTTAACTTGGGTCAAACGTTTCGGGTAGCCTTCCACAAGCTTCCCACAATGAGTTGGGTGAATTTTGGCCCATTCCTCCTGACAGAGCTGGTGTAACTGAGTCAGGTTTGTAGGCCTCCTTGCTCACACATCCCTTTTCAGTTCTGCCCACATATTTTCTATAGGATTGAGGTCAGGGCTTTGTGATGGCCACTCCAATAACTTGACTTTGTTGTCCTTAAGCCATTTTCCACAACTTTGGAAGTATGCTTGGGGTCATTGTTCATTTGGAAGACCCATTTGCGACCAGGCTTTAACTTCCTGACTGATGTCTTGAGATGTTGCTTCAATATATCCATATAATTTTCCTTTCCTCATGATGCCATCTATTTTGTGAAGTGCACCAATCCCTCCTGCAGCAAAGCACCCCCACAACATGATGCAGCCACCCTCCTGCTTCACGGTTGGGATGGTGTTCTTCGGCTTGCAAGCCTCCCCTTTTTACTCCAAACATAACGATGGTCATTATGGCCAAACAGTTCTATTTCTGTTTCATCAGAACAGAGGACATTTCTCCAAAAAGTAAGATCTTTGTCCCCATGTGCAGTTGCAAACTGTAGTCTGTTTTTTTTATGGCGATTTTGGAGCAGTGGCTTCTTCCTTGCTGAGCGGCCTTTCATGTTATGTCGATATAGGACTCGTTTTACTGTGGATATAGATACTTTTGTACCTGTTTCCTCCAACATCTTCACAAGGTCCTTTGCTGTTGTTCTGGGATTGATTTGCACTTTTCACACCAAAGTACGTTCATCTCTAGGAGACAGAACGCATCTCATTCCTGAACGGTTTGATGGCTGCGTGGTCCCATGGTGTTTATACTTGCGTACTATTGGTTATACAGATGAACGTGGTACCTTCAGGCGTTTGTAAATTGCTCCTAAGGATGAACCAGACTTGTGGAGGTCTACAATTATTTTTCTGATTTCTTTTGATTTCCCCATGATGTCCAGCATAGGGGCGCTGAGTTTGAAAGCAGGCCTTGAAATACATCCACAGGTACACCTCCAATTGACTCAAATTATGTCTATCAGAAGCTCATAAAGCCATGATATAATTTTCTGGAATTTTACAAGCTGTTTAAAGGCACCGTCAATTTAGTGTATGTAAACTTCTGACCCACTGGAATTGTGATACCGTGAATTATAAGTGAAATAATCTGTTTGTAAACAATTGTTGGAAGAATTGTTGTATCATACACAAAGTAGATGTCTTAACCGACTTGTCAAAACTATAGTTTGTTAACAAGACATTGGTGGTGGTTGAAAAACGAGTTATAATGACTCCAACCTAAGTGGATGTAAACTTCCTACTTCTACTGTTTATATCGAGGGAATTTTGGATAATGTTGCATTCACTTTTAGCATGTGTCCTTGTGTGTTAAAGAATCAACACCATCGTGCCTCCTTGCACATGAAGCCAGCTTTTATGGGTAGTGGACATAGAGATTGATTGGTGCCTGGGGGAGGATGTCTTTTCACATTAATAACCCAGAGAAGAGAAGGCAAGAATAGATACCAGCAGTACCAACAGATGAGGAGCAGGAGGAGAAGGAGTTGAAGGAGGTAAAGGGGGAGAAGGAGTTGAAGGAGTTGAAGGAGGTAAAGGGGGAGTAGGAGATGGAGATGGAGGTAAAGGGGGAGAAGGAGTTGAAGGAGATGAAGGAGGTAAAGGGGGAGAAGGAGATTAATGAATTGAAGGGAGAGAAGGAGATGAAGGAGTTGAAGGAGGTAAAGGGGGAAAAGGAGTTGAAGGAGGTAAAGGGGGAGAAGGAGTTGAAGGAGATGAAGGAGGTAAAGGGGGAGACGGAGTTGAAGGAGATGAAGGAGGTAAATGGGGAGAAGGAGTTGAAGGAGGTAAAGGGGGAGAAGGAGATGAAGGAGGTACAGGGGGAGAAGGAGTTGAAGGAGATGGGGAGAAGGAGTTGAAGGAGATGAAGGAGGTAAAGGGGAGAAGGAGATGAAGGAGGTAAAGGGGGAGAAGGAGATGAAGGAGGTAATGGGGGAGAAGGAGTTGAAGGAGATGAAGGAGGTAAAGGGGGAGACGGAGTTGAAGGAGATGAAGGAGGTAAATGGGGAGAAGGAGTTGAAGGAGGTAAAGGGGGAGAAGGAGATGAAGGAGGTACAGGGGGAGAAGGAGTTGAAGGAGATGAAGGAGGTAAAGGGGGAGACGGAGTTGAAGGAGATGAAGGAGGTAAATGGGGAGAAGGAGTTGAAGGAGGTAAAGGGGGAGAAGGAGATGAAGGAGGTACAGGGGGAGAAGGAGTTGAAGGAGGTAAAGGGGGAGAAGGAGATGAAGGAGGTACAGGGGGAGAAGGAGTTAAAGGAGATGGGGAGAAGGAGTTGAAGGAGATGAAGGAGGTAAAGGGGAGAAGGAGATCAAGGAGGTAAAGGGGGAGAAGGAGATGAAGGAGGTAATGGGGGAGAAGGAGTTGAAGGAGATGAAGGAGGTAAAGGGGGAGAAGGAGTTTAAGGAGATGAAGGAGGTAACGGGGGAGAAGGAAATGAAGGAGATGAAGGAGGTAAAGGGGGAGAAGGAGATGAAGGAGGTAAAGGGGGAGAAGGAGTTGAAGGAGGTACAGGGGGAGAAGGAGTTGAAGGAGATGGGGGAGAAGGAGTGGAAGGAGATGAAGGAGGTAAAGGGGGAGAAGGAGATGAAGGAGGTAAAGGGGGAGAAGGAGTTGAAGGAGATGAAGGAGGTAAAGGGGGAGAACGAGTTGAAGGAGATGAAGGAGGTAACGGGGGAGAAGGAGATGAAGGAGGTAACGGGGGAGAAGGAGATGAAGGAGATAAAGGGGGAGAAGGAGTTGAAGGAGGAGAGAGAGTTGAAGGAGATGAGTGAGGTGAAAGGTATTTTCTCTCTGTCTGCTTTACTCTTATTTGTTTCAAATGTAAATGCATATGCCTAGTTAAATAAAGGTTATATACAGTAAAAAATATCTACATGTCTCAGTGGCACTTTCCCCCTTCTCAGTGGCACATTCCCCCTTCTCGGTGGCACTTTCCCCCTTCTCGGTGGCACATTCCCCCTTCTCGGTGGCACATTCCCCCTTCTCGGTGAGACATTCCCCATTCTCGGTGGCACATTCCCCCTTCTCGTTGGCACATCCCCCCTTCTCGGTGGCACATCCCCCCTTCTCGGTGGCACATTCCCCCTTCTCGGTGGCACATTCCCCCTTCTCGGTGGCACATTCCCCCTTCTCGGTGGCACATTCCCCCTTCTCGGTGGGACATTCCCCCTTCTCGGTGAGACATTCCCCCTTCTCGGTGGCACATTCCCCCTTCTCGTTGGCACATTCCCCCTTCTCGGTGGCACATTCCCCCTTCTCGTTGGCACATTCCCCCTTCTCGGTGGGACATACCCCCTTCTCGGTGGAACATTTGGGGTGGCAGCGTAGCCTAGTACTTAGAGTGTTGGACTAGTAACCGAAAGGTTGTGAGATCAAATCCCCGAGCTGACAAGGTACAAATCTGTCATTCTTCCCCTGAACAACCCACTGTTCCTAGGCCATCATTGAAAATAAGGATTTGTTCTTAACTGACTTGCCTAGTAAAATAAATAAATACAGTGCTTTTGGAAAATATTCAGACCCTTTGACTTTTTCCAGATGTTGTTACATTACAGCCTTATTCTAAAATAGATTTTTTAATCAATCTATACACAAAACCCCATAATGACGAAGCAAAAACCGTTTTTTAGAAATGTTTGCAAATTTACATAAGTATTCAGACCCTTTAATCAGTACATGGTTGAAGCACCTTTGGCAGTGATTACAGCCTCAAGTATTTTGGGATATTACGCTACAAGCTTGGCACACATGTATTTGGCGAGTTTCTCCCATTCTTCTCTGCAGATCCTCTCAAGCTCTGTCAGGTTGGATTGGGAGCGTTTTGCTGCACAGCTATTTTCAGGTCCCTCCAGAGATGTTTGATTGGGTTCAAGTCTGGGCTCTGGCTGGACCACTCAAGGACATTCAGGGACTTGTCCCGAAGCCACTCCTGCATTGTGTTGGCTGTGTGCTTAGGGTCGTTGTACTGTTGGAAGGTGAACCTTCACCCCAGTCTGAGATCATGAGCACTCGAGAATCTCTCTGTACTTTGATCCGTTCATCTTTCCCTCTATCCTAACTAGACTCCCAGTCCCTGCTGCTGCCACCACCATGCTTCACTGTAGGGATGGTACCAGGTTTTCTCCAGACGTGACGCTTGGCATTCAGGCCAAAAAGTTAAATCTTGGTTTCATCAGACCAGAGAATCTTGTTTCTCATGGTCAGAGTCCTTTACCCTTTTAACCTTGTTCTGAACACCTCCAAAACAAAGGTCATGTGGTTTGGTAAGAAGAATGCTCCTCTCCCCACAGACAGGTGTGATGACTAACTCTGAGGGTTTAGAGCTTAGTTACCTCATACAAGTACTTGGGAGTGTGGTTAGACCGTACACTGTCCTTCTCTCAGCACATATCAAAGCTGCAGGCTAAAGTTAAATCTAGACTGCAACAAACACTCAAACTGGACAGTTTTATCTCAATCTCTTCATTTAAAGACTCAAGCATGGACACTCTAACTGACAGTTGTGGCTGCTTTGCGTGATGTATTGTTGTCTCTACCTTCTTGCCCTTTGTGCTGTTGTCTGTGCCCAATGTTTGTACCATGTTTTGTTCTGCTGCCATGTTGTGTTGCTACCATGTTGTTGTCATGTTGTATTGCTACCATGTTGCTGTCATGTTGTGTTGCTACCATGTTGCTGTCATGTTGTGTTGCTACCATGTTGTTGTCATGTGGTGTTGCTACCATGTTGCTGTCATGTTGTGTTGCTACCATGTTGTTGTCATGTTGTGTTGCTACCATGTTGTTGTCATGTTGTGTTGCTACCATGTTGCTGTCATGTTGTGTTGCTACCATGTTGTTGTCATGTGATGTTGCTACCATGTTGTTGTCAAGTTGTGTTGCTACCATGTTGTTGTCATGTTGTGTTGCTACCATGTTGCTGTCATGTGGTGTTGCTACCATGCTGTGTTGTCATGTGTTGCTGCCCTGACATGTTGTCTTAGGTCTCTCTTTATGTAGTGTTGTGTTGTCTCTCTTGTCGTGATGTGTGTTTTGTCCTGCCCGCAGGAGGCCTTTTGCCTTTTGGTAGGCCGTCATTGTAAATAAGAATGTGTTCTTAACTGACTTGCCTAGTTAAATAAAGGTTAAATATAATTTTTAAATTAAGGTGCCTCTTGGCAAACTACAAGCAGGCTGTCATGTGCCTTTTACTAAGGAGTGGCTTCCATCTGGCTACTCTACCATAAAGGCCTGATTGGAGGAAAGGAAAGGTGGACACCTAGTCAATTGTAAAACTGAATGCATTCAACTGAAATGTGTCTTCCGCATTTAACCCGACCCCTCTGAATCAGAGAGTTGCGGGGGTCTGCCTTAATCAACATCTACGTCTTAGTGCTGCAGGGAAGGTTGTCCTTCTGGAAAGTTCTCCCATCTCCACAGAGAAACTCTAGAGCTCTGTCAGAGTGACCATCGGGTTCTTCCTGACCAAGGCCCTTCTCCCCCAATTGCTCAGTTTGAACGGGCAGCCAGCACTAAGAAGAGTCTTGGTGGCTCCAAACTTCCTCCATTTAAGAATGATGGAGGGCAATGTGTTCTTGGGGACCTTCAATACTGTAGAAATGATTCTGGTACCCATCCCCAGATCTGTGCCTTGACAGAATCCCGTCTCTGAGCTCTACAGACAATTCCTTTGACCTCACAACTTGGTTTTTGCTCTGACATGCACTGTCAACTGTGGGACCTTATATAGACAGACGTGTGCCTTTCCAAATCATGTCCAATCAATTGAATTTACCACAGGTGGACTCCAATCAAGTTGTAGAAACATCTCAAGGATGATCAATGGAAACAGGATGCACCTGAGCTCAATGTCGAGTCTCACCGCAAAGGGTCTGAATACTTATGTAAATAAGGTATTTCTGTTTTCATTTTTTATGCATTTGCAAAAAAATCTGAAAATCAGTTGTTTTGCTTTGTCATTATGGGGTACTGTGTGTAGATGAGGGATATATATATTTATTTATTATTTTTATACATTTTAGAATGAGGCTGTAACGTAACAAAATGTGAAGTCAAGGGGTCTGAATACTTTCCGAATGCACTGTATGTTTGTGTAGCGGGATCTTGTGGGGCATCACACCCTCAGATGGTGACACCTGAGCTTCAGCTCTGCATGTCAAATATAAATTGCTTTGACCTTCTTCCTCTTGTATTCATTGCTCTGTGCAGGTAGGATATGTTCTTGTCTTTCTGCAGGCAGCCCAAAGTGCTGAGTCCTGCAGATCTCTGCCTATTTATATACAAGGGAAATGGGAAAACAATATTTCACTCTCAATACGTCACAAAAATAGAAAATAGAACTAGAATAGAACTGAAACACCCCCCCCCCCCCCCCCCCCCAAAACCTTTTCTCACCCTCCCTTACCGCACAAACAGTCACTAATGTTTGGATTCTCAAAGTGCTGGTCACTTCAACGACACATGACTACAGTGTTGGTCACTTCAACAACACAACACATGACTACAGTGTTGGTCACTTCAACGACACATGACTACAGTGTTGGTCACTTCAACAACACATGACTACAGTGTTGGTCACTTCAACGACACAACACATGACTACAGTGTTGGTCACTTCAACGACACATGACTACAGTGTTGGTCACTTCAACAACAAATGACTACAGTGTTGGTCACTTCAACAACACATGACTACAGTGTTGGACACTTCAACAACAAAACACATGACTACAGTGTTGGTCACTTCAACAACACATGACTACAGTGTTGGTCACTTCAACAACACATGACTACAGTGTTGGTCACTTCAACAACAAATGACTACAGTGTTGGTCACTTCAACAAGAAATGACTACAGTGCTGGTCACTTCAACAACAAATGACTACAGTGTTGGTCACTTCAACAACACAACACATGACTACAGTTTTGGTCACTTCAACAACACATGACTACAGTGTTGGTCACTTCAACAACACATTACTACAGTGTTGGTCACTTCAACAACACAACACATGACTACAGTGTTGGTCACTTCAACAACACATGACTACAGTGTTGGTCACTTCAACAACAAATGACTACAGTGTTGGTCACTTCAACAACACATGACTACAGTGTTGGTCACTTCAACGACACAACACATGACTACAGTGTTGGTCACTTCAACGACACATGACTACAGTGTTGGTCACTTCAACAACAAATGACTACAGTGTTGGTCACTTCAACAACACATGACTACAGTGTTGGTCACTTCAACAACACAACACATGACTACAGTGTTGGTCACTTCAACAACACATGACTACAGTGTTGGTCAATTCAACAACACATGACTACAGTGTTGGTCACTTCAACAACACATGACTACAGTGTTGGTCACTTCAACAACAAATGACTACAGTGTTGGTCACTTCAATGACACATGACTACAGTGTTGGTCACTTCAACAACACATGACTACAGTGTTGGTCACTTCAACAACACAACACATGACTACAGTGTTGGTCACTTCAACAACACATGACTACAGTGTTGGTCAATTCAACAACACATGACTACAGTGTTGGTCACTTCAACAACACATGACTACAGTGTTGGTCACTTCAACAACAAATGACTACAGTGTTGGTCACTTCAATGACACATGACTACAGTGTTGGTCACTTCAACAACACAACACATGACTACAGTGTTGGTCACTTCAACAACACAACACATGACTACAGTGTTGGTCACTTCAACAACACATGACTACAGTGTTGGTCACTTCAACAACACATGACTACAGTGTTGGTCACTTCAACAACAAATGACTACAGTGTTGGTCACTTCAATGACACATAACTACAGTGTTGGTCACTTCAACAACACAACACATGACTACAGTGTTGGTCACTTCAACGACACAACACATGACTACAGTGTTGGTCACTTCAACAACACATGACTACAGTGTTGGTCACTTCAACAACAAATGACTACAGTGTTGGTCACTTCAACAACACATGACTACAGTGTTGGTCACTTCAACAACACATGACTACAGTGTTGGTCACTTCAACAACAAATGACTACAGTGTTGGTCACTTCAACAACAAATGACTACAGTGCTGGTCACTTCAACAACAAATGACTACAGTGTTGGTCACTTCAACAACACAACACATGACTACAGTTTTGGTCACTTCAACAACACATGACTACAGTGTTGGTCACTTCAACAACAAATGACTACAGTGTTGGTCACTTCAACAACACAACACATGACTACAGTGTTGGTCACTTCAACGACACATGACTACAGTGTTGGTCACTTCAACAACAAATGACTACAGTGTTGGTCACTTCAACAACACATGACTACAGTGTTGGTCACTTCAACAACACAACACATGACTACAGTGTTGGTCACTTCAACAACACATGACTACAGTGTTGGTCACTTCAACAACACATGACTACAGTGTTGGTCACTTCAACAACACATGACTACAGTGTTGGTCACTTCAACAACAAATGACTACAGTGTTGGTCACTTCAATGACACATGACTACAGTGTTGGTCACTTCAACAACACAACACATGACTACAGTGTTGGTCACTTCGACAACACATGACTACAGTGTTGGTCACTTCAACAACACATGACTACAGTGTTGGTCACTTCAACAACAAATGACTACAGTGTTGGTCACTTCAATGACACAACACATGACTACAGTGTTGGTCACTTCAACGACACAACACATGACTACAGTGTTGGTCACTTCAACAACACATGACTACAGTGTTGGTCACTTCAACAACACATGACTACAGTGTTGGTCACTTCAACAACAAATGACTACAGTGTTGGTCACTTCAACAACAAATGACTACAGTGCTGGTCACTTCAACAACAAATGACTACAGTGTTGGTCACTTCAACAACACAACACATGACTACAGTTTTGGTCACTTCAACAACACATGACTACAGTGTTGGTCACTTCAACAACACAACACATGACTACAGTGTTGGTCACTTCAACAACAAATGACTACAGTGTTGGTCACTTCAACAACACAACACATGACTACAGTGTTGGTCACTTCAACAACACATGACTACAGTGTTGGTCACTTCAACGACACATGACTACAGTGTTGGTCACTTCAACAACACATGACTACAGTGTTGGTCACTTCAACAACACATGACTACAGTGTTGGTCACTTCAACAACACAACACATGACTACAGTGTTGGTCACTTCAACAACACAACACATGACTACAGTGTTGGTCACTTCAGCAACACATGACTACAGTGTTGGTCACTTCAACAACACAACACATGACTACAGTGCTGGTCACTTCAACAACACATGACTACAGTGTTGGTCACTTCAAGAACACATGACTACAGTGTTGGTCACTTCAACAACACATGACTACAGTGTTGGTCACTTCAACAACAAATGACTACAGTGTTGGTCACTTCAACAACAAATGACTACAGTGTTGGTCACTTCAACGACACATGACTACAGTGTTGGCCACTTCAACGACACATGACTACAGTGTTGGTCACTTCAACGACACATGACTACAGTGTTGGCCACTTCAACGACACATGACTACAGTGTTGGTCACTTCAACGACACATGACTGCAGTGTTGGTCACTTCAACAACACATTACTACAGTGTTGGTCACTTCAACAACACAACACATGACTACAGTGTTGGTCACTTCAACAACACATGACTACAGTGTTGGTCACTTCAACAACAAATGACTACAGTGTTGGTCACTTCAACAACACATGACTACAGTGTTGGTCACTTCAACAACACATGACTACAGTGTTGGTCACTTCAATGACACATGACTACAGTGTTGGTCACTTCAACAACACATGACTACAGTGTTGGTCACTTCAACAACACATGACTACAGTGTTGGTCACTTCAACAACACAACACATGACTACAGTGTTGGTCACTTCAACAACACATGACTACAGTGTTGGTCAATTCAACAACACATGACTACAGTGTTGGTCACTTCAACAACAAATGACTACAGTGTTGGTCACTTCAACAACACATGACTACAGTGTTGGTCACTTCAACAACACATGACTACAGTGTTGGTCACTTCAATGACACATGACTACAGTGCTGGTCACTTCAACAACACATGACTACAGTGTTGGTCACTTCAACAACACATGACTACAGTGTTGGTCACTTCAACAACACATGACTACAGTGCTGGCCCCTTCAACAACACATGACTACAGTGTTGGTCACTTCAACAACACAACACATGACTACAGTGTTGGTCACTTCAACGACACATGACTACAGTGTTGGTCACTTCAACAACACAACACATGACTACAGTGTTGGTCACTTCAACAACACATGACTTGAGTGTTGGTCACTTCAACAACACATTTTGACTATGTGCATTCACATATACTATACTACACATATACTACAAACAACGTAATGATGACACCTCATGTTGGCAGATACGGCTGGCTACAAGTCAAATCCACAGCGTTTCTTATGTACAAAGCAGAAAGCATAGTGCATTTAATCAGCAGGCAGTCCTGATGGATATAAACACGCAGGATTTTCTAACAAAACAGGAGCTACTGTACAACACAGCTGTCCAAGTTCATCTCTGTCATCCTCGCTGTCCTCTGATACCATCCCCCTGAGGGAGGTGTCAACAGTCCAGATATCAGCTCCTCAACACAGCACAGCCGTGGGCAAGGACAATGTCAACTGTTATGTAAAGAGCACTCTCCTGCCTTCCTAACATGGCTGCCCTCCACACTGCTTAATACTCCAGACACCACCAGAGTGAGACGAGACCTGGGGGAGAGAGCCGCCAACTGAACTGTGACTGCCACCACCGCCCATTGCAATAGAAAAGGCGTGTGTGTGTGTGTGTGTGTGTGTGTGTGTGTGTGTGTGTGTGTGTGTGCCTGTTTGCATACATGCGTGCGTGGTAGTGCATTTCTTTCAGCTGAAATATAAAGACTGTCTTTGAAATGTTCTTGCCGTTTTAAGCAGGATGTAGCTGTATGAAACGGTGCTGGATGGAAGGTCTACGAATTCAACCCTGAGCTCTTTGCTTCAGATTACTGCCTTCAAAAATAGGAAAGGATATGGACAACTCCACCAAATCAACTTTTAGAACCACACTCACCCACTGGCAACATTCAAACAGTGCATGGAATAATAGGAGAACTGACTGTCAGACGCCCCATGCATGGATCAAGGCAGGATATTTCCCTGTTAATAATAGGAGAACCGACTGTCAGACACCCCATGCATGGATCAAGGCAGGATATTTCCCTATTACATCAATAAAGCAGCGGTAGCAGCCAGTCTCCCAAATCACAAAACCTCTCAGAATAGGAGTAGTGCAGATTCAGGACCAGTGTTGCCTTTGGATCAAAATGAATAAGATCATATCGCCAGTCAGGGAGACCAAGATCAGAACTCCTACTCTGAGACATTGGGCCCTGGAGCAGTTTGACAGGGAGCAAACCCGTCCACTGGCCTGCAGAGCAGAGAAGCACCACTCTGGGTTCTATAACAGATCACCTTCAAATGAAAAGTGATTCCTCTGTCACCCGACACATAAATGTCCCTATTTAATGCTGGCTACTGCCACTCAGCGTTTGGGCTCTTTACCAGCCTCTAAAACTGTCAAAGACACACTAAGAGACAGATATGAGAGATGGACTGCGCCTGCCCTCGCACAAGGTTAAAGACAGAATGATGCCCAAGTGGGTATGGAGGTGTAGCACAGCACTTGTACCAAAACCATTAGATCAAAGTGGATGGTTCACTGACATAATATCTAATGTCTTGTTACTGTGAAAAGCGGGAAAAGGTTTTGACTTACCTGTAACCCTTTGAAACAGAGACAGTAAGTGCATGCCCATTGGGCCAGTCTTGATTTTCAAGCACAAAAAAACTAACAAATAGCAGGCCAAACTATCCCTCTCAGCACTGCGCAAAAATGGACTGCGCAAAAATGCAAATGCTTTCCATTTGAGTTATGTTAGGTTTTATTTTCAAACTTTTTTATTTTCAAACTTACTTACGGTTTGGTTTGAAAGTAAATGTTACTTACCAAATAAGACATATCTAAGTTCTAGTTATTACTCATTATAATTTTATCATATTATTGCCAGCTTCAAATTCAATTGTTACAGCATTGGCAGAGCCATAACTACATGGTAACAACACATATTTCTCTGCAACTATTTTCAGAGTACTTACTTAGTTTCTTTGTTATACTTGCCTTTTGGACTAGAAATAGTTACCTTTAAGTACATTTTATTATGAAATATTTACCTAGAAAATATCTTGTCTTACCGGGCTGTAAAACAAAGGGTTACAAAAAGACTGTTGGAAAACGCCATTGACTCTTCTGTGAAGACTTCACTCCTGACCACATTGACTCTTCTGTGAAGACTACACTCCTGACCACATTGACTCTTTTGTGAAGACTACACTCCTGACCACATTGACTCTTCTGTGAAGACTACACTCCTGACCACATTGACTCTTCTGTGAAGACTACACTCCTGACCACATTGACTCTTCTGTGAAGACGACACTCCTGACCACATTGACTCTTCTGTGAAGACTACACTCCTGACCACATTGACTCTTCTGTGAAGACGACACTCCTGACCACTTTGACTCTTCTGTGAAGACTACACTCCTGACCACATTGACTCTTCTGTGAAGACTTCACTCCTGACCACATTGACTCTTCTGTGAAGACTACACTCCTGACCACATTGACTCTTCTGTGAAGACTACACTCCTGACCACATTGACTCTTCTGTGAAGACTACACTCCTGAGCACATTGACTCTTCTGTGAAGACTACACTCCTGACCACATTGACTCTTCTGTGAAGACTACACTCCTGACCACATTGACTTCTGTGAAGACTACACTCCTGACCACATTGACTCTTCTGTGAAGACTACACTCCTGACCACATTGACTCTTCTGTGAAGACTACACTCCTGACCACATTGACTCTTCTGTGAAGACTACACTCCTGACCACATTGACTCTTCTGTGAAGACTACACTCCTGACCACATTGACTCTTCTGTGAAGACTACACTCCTGACCACATTGACTCTTCTGTGAAGACGACACTCCTGACCACATTGACTCTTCTGTGAAGATTACACTCCTGACCACATTTACTATTTTTTATGGGATCCTAACCAACTGTGCTATTGTGTTAGTTTTTTCGCATTGTTTGTAAACTCATTTTGTACATAATGTTGCTGCTACTGTAAAGTCTCATATGACCAAAAAGAGCATCTGGACATCAGAACAGCAATTACTCACCTCGAACTGAATTAATATGTTTTTCTTTAGTGAGTCCGAGTCCGACGCGAAGGATATGCTGTTTTTTCAAGACAAGGCCAAAATCCCTGTCATCAGCGTGAAGAAAAGATGGAGGAAAGGGGAAGGAGGGCAGGGTGCCTTGTAAGATTTGCAGACGAGTAGGTACACCACCTTTACCCTCCGTATTATTGGCCAATGTGCAATCATTAGAAAACAAACTGGATGATATACGATTAAGACTATCCTACGAACGGGACAATTAAAACTGTAATATCTTATGTTTCATCGAGATGTGGCTGAACGACGGCATGGATAATATAGAGCTGGCTGGCTTCTCTGTGCATCGGCAGGACAGAGCAGCTACATCTGGGTAGACGAGGGGCAGGGGTGTGTGTCTATTTGTCAATAACTGCTGGTTCGCGTTGTTTAATATTAAGGTAGTCTTGAGGTGTTTCTCACCTGAGGTAGAATACCTCATGATCAGCTGGAGACCACACTATCTACCAAGAGAGTTCTCATCTATATTTTTCATAGCTGTCTATTTACCACCACAAACCAATGCTGGTACTAAGACCACACTCAACCAGCTGTATAAGGTCATAAGCAAACAAGAAAATGCTCATCCAGAAGCATCGTTCCTAGTGGCCGGGGACTTTAATGCAGGAAAAGGGAAATCCATTTTACGTAATTTCTACCAAAATGTAACGTGTGCAACCAGAGGGAAAAAAAACTCAAGACCACATTTTCTCTACATGCAGTAGAGTACAAACAGAGCATACAAAGCTCTCCCTCGCCCTCCATTTGGCAAATCTGACCATAATTATATCCTCTTGATTCCTGCTTACGATCAAAAATTAAAGCAGAAAGTACCTGTGACTCGCTCAATACGGAAGTGGTCAGATGACGCGGATGCTACACCACAGGACTGTTTTGCTTGCACAGACTGGACTATGTTATGGATTCATCCAATGGCATCGAGGAGTATACCACCTCAGTCACCGGCTTCATCAATAAATGCATCAACAATGTCATCCCCACAGTGACTGTATGTAAATTTCCCAACCAGAAGCCATGGATTACAGGCAACATCCGCACCGAGCTATAGGCTAGAGCTGCCGCTTTAAAGGAGTGGGACACTAATCCTGACACGAATAAGAAATCCCTCTATGCCCTCAGACAAACCTTCAAACAGGCAAAGCGTCAATACAAGACTAAGATTGAATCCTAAGACACCGGCTCTGAAAAATATTATAGACTAACAAAGTGAAACCGAGCCGCGAGCTTCCCAGGGACGCTAGCCTATCAGACGAGCAAAATGCCTTCTATGCTCGCTTTGAGGCAAGCAACACTGAAGCATGCATGAGAGCACCAGCTGTTCCAAACGACTGTGTGATCACGCTCTCCGTAGCCGATGCGAGCATGACCTTTAAACAGGTCAACATTCACAAAGCCATGGGGCCACATGGATTATCAGGACGTGTACTCAAAGCATAAGCAGACCAACTGGCAAGTGTCTTCACGGATATTTTCAGCCTCTCCCTGAACGAGTCTGTAATACCTACATGTTTCAAACAGACCACCATAGTCCCTGTGCCCAAGAAAGAGGAGGTAACCTGGCTAAATGATTACCGCCCCGTAGCACTCACGTCGGTAGCCATGAAGTGCTTTGAAAGACTGGTCATGGCTCATATCAACACCATCATTCCAGAAACCCTAGACCCACTCCAATTCGCATACCGCCCCAACAGATTCACAGATGACGCAATCACACTCCACACTGCCCTTTCCCACCTGGACAAAAGGAACACCTATGTGAGAATGCTGTTCAATGACTACAGCTCAGTGTTCAACACCATAGTGCCCACAAAGCTCATCAATAAGCTAAGGACCCTGGAACTAAACACCTCCCTCTGCAACTGGATCCTGGACTTCCTGATGGGCCACTCCCAGGTGTTAAGGGTAGGCAACAACACATCTGCAAAGCTGATCTTCAACACTGGGGCCCCCTCAGGGGTGCGTCTAAGTTGCCTCCTGTACTCCCTGTTAACCCACGACTACATGGCCAAGCACAACTCCAACACCATCATTAAGTTTGCTGACAACACAACAGTGGTAGGCCTGATCATCGACAACGATGAGACAGCCTATAGGGAGGAGGTCAAAGACCTGGCAGTGTGATGCCAGGACAACAACCTCCCCCTCAGTGTGAGCAAGACAAAGCAGCTGATCATGGACAACAGGAAAAGGAGAGCTGAACAGGCCCCCATTAACATCGACGGGGCTGAAGTGGAGCGGGTCAAGAGTTTCAAGTTCCTTGGTGTCCACATTACCAACAAACTCTCATTGTCCAAACACACCAAGACAGTTGTGAAGAGGGCATGAGAACACCTCAGAAGACTGAAAAGATTTGTCATGGGTCCCCAGATCCTCAAAAAGTTCTACAGCTGCACCATCGAGAGCACTGGTTGCATCACTGCCTGGTATGGCACCTGCTCAGCATCTGACCATAAGGCGCAGTGTGGGTAGTGTGTACAGCCCAGTACATCACTGGGGCCAAGCTCCCTGACATCCAGGACCTATGTACTAGGCGGTGTCAGAGGAAGGTCCAAAAATGTGTCAAAGATTCCAGTCACCCAAGTCATAGACTGTTCTCTCTGCTAACGCATGGCAAGCGGTACCGGAGCGCCAAGTCTTGGACCAAAAAGCTCCTTAACAGCTCCTACCCCTAAGCCATAAAACTTTTAATAAAATGGCCACCCGCTATTTACATTGACCCCCCCCCCCCCCCTTTGTTTTTACACTGCTGCTACTCGCTGTTTATTATCTACGCACTTTAAAAATTGCCTTGACTAACCTGTACCCCCACACATTGACTTGGTACTGGTACCCCCTGTATATCGCCTCGTTATTGTTATGTCATTTTCTTGTGTTACTTTTTTATTAATATATTTATTTATTTTTTACTTTAGTTTATTTAGTAAATATTTCTTAACTCTATTTCTTGAACTGCATTGTTGGTTTAAGGGCTTGTAAGTAAGCATTTCACGGTAAGGTCTACACCTATTCGGTGCATGTGACAAATACAATTTCATTTCATTTTATTTGAAGAATGTTAGCACTGACTATTCTGAGGTGTAAAAGCAAGATACTTTCAGGCATGAGTGAAGTCTAATCACATTATTTTGAAGGAAGTAGAGGAAGGAGACAATCTATTGGAGTAAATAGACCTCTTTCATCAATACTGAATAAATATAACATTAACATCCTCAGTGCATTCAGGTCCACTTGGAGCCCGCTCTGTGTGCCTGCTCTGATGCTAAATCTGGTGTGTTGCGTTGGAAACAGCTGTTGTGGTGGTGCGTGGCATTGCTGGGTAAATATGTTGAGCATGTTATGTTAGACTTCAGTGCATCTTTATTGATCTTAATCTGTTGCTGACAAAACTCATGTGATATGGCTCCGCATCCTCTGCCGTATTTTGGTGCTGTTTCCTGCACCTTAGGGACTGCTGCCCAATATACATAGTCATTGAACACGGATGTTTACGTACCATTTATATATCTACTGCTGTACAACATCTTTTATTATTTTCACATTTTGGATTATTTTGTCCTTGTTGACATTTACTGCATTGATTGATAGGAACTATGAAACATACGCATTTTGCTGCACCTGCAAAAACACCTGCTAAACTGTGTATGTGACCAATACAATTTCATATGGTTTTTGGATTGACAGCTATCTAACAGAACACAGTTCTTTTTTTTTAAATGTTTTTTTTAAAATGGATGCCTCTTTAACATAAACCATGTAGAGTGTGGTATAACTCAAGGCAGCTGTCTTGGCCCGTTACTCTTTTTATATTTGTACTAAAGACCAACCACTAGCTTTGATTAAAGCCTATGTGTCTACAGTGCATTTGGAAAGTATTCAGACCCCTTTGCTTTTCCCACATTTTCTTACATTTCAGCTTTATTCCAAAATTGATTAAATGAATGTTATTCCTCATAAATCTACACACAATACCTCATAATGATAAAGCAAAAACTGTTTTTTTTAAAAACAGATATAACTTATTTACATAAGTATTCAGACCATTTACTATGAGACACGAAATTGAGCTCAGGTGCATCCTGTTTCCATTGATCATCCTTGAGATGTTTCTACAACTTGATTGGAGTTCTCCTGTGGTAAATTCAAAATTATTTGACATGATTTATTAAGGCACACACCTACAGTTGAACTCGGAAGTTTACATACACTTGGGTTGGAGTCATTATAAATTGTTTTTCAACCACTCCCCAATTTCTTGTTAACAAAGTATAGTTTTGGCAAGTTGGTTAGGACATCTGCTTTGCGCATGACACAAGTAATTTTTCCAACAATTGTTTACAGACAGATTATTTCACTTATAATTCACTGTATCACAATTCCAGTGGGTCAGAAGTTTACATATAGTAAGTTGACTGTGCCTTTAAACAGCTTGGAGAATTCCAGAAAATTATAACATGGCTTTAGAAGCTTCTGATAGGCTAATTGACATAATTTGAGTCAATTGGAGGTGTACCTGTGGAAGTATTTCAAGGTGGCTCTGTGCTGGACATCATGGGAAAATCAAAAGAAATCAGCCAAGACCTCAGAAAAAGTCTGGTTCATCCTTGGGAGCAAATTCCAAAGGTACCATGTTCATCTGTACAAACAATAGCACACAAGTATAAACACCATGGGACCACACAGCCGTCATACCGCTCAGGAAGGAGACGCGTTCCTAGAGATGAATGTACTTTGGTGCGAAAAGTACAAATCAATCCCAGAACAACAGCAAAGGACCTTGTGAAGATGCTGAAACAGGTACAAAAGTATCTATATCTTGGGTGTCCCAAGATGGCGTAGCAGTAAGTCGTCCTGTCGTGTCGTGTCCCTTGTGTATATCGTTTCTTTTTCGTTTTTTATATATTTTTCTTCCCATATCTCTTTAAAAACATTTTGCTAAACCTAAGCTTCCAAATACTCTCCTGCAACCCGCCTCACCCAATGTAGCTATTTTTCGTAAAGTATTTATATTTACTTCGGAACCGGAACCCCTCAACTGAAGCTAGCCAGCTAACCACCAGCTGTGCTAGCGGTCTTCAGCTAACCGGTCATCAGCTAACCTTTAGCTCGGAAAGCTCTCGCCAGTTCGAACAACGCGACTCTAACCAGAGCATAACGGACCTATTTATTTTTCATCCCCGGATTCATCCCCGGATTCCCACCGCAAACGGAACATTTTTCAGCTGGATCTTCACAACTAGCTATCTAGCTAAACCGCAACCCCGGAGGATTACTCCTGGCTAGCGTTTCCACCCACTTAGCTTGAAGCTAGCCCGGCCAGCGCACCTGTGCTACCACCGTAGCATACTCCTGGGCTACAATACCCGGGCCCACGACCGGTCTATCGATGTCACCGCATGAAGAGGAATAAACAGACTCACCCCATCGCGACGTCCCCCAAAGGTTAACTCTATAGCCCTCGCTATCTTCCTGCTTGCTAATTCGGCCTGCTAACTGCTAGCTTGTCCAGCTCCGGTCCGCTAACTGCTACCTTGTTTAGCCCGGGCCTACAAACTGTTAGCTTGTTAGCACAGGCCTGCTAACCGTCTGAATCGCCGCGTCCCAAACACTCACTGGATCCATATTTACTTTAATATCTCTTTTTGATTTTTAACTTGTTTATACCTTCCGGAAACCTGCCTCACCCAATGTGATACGGAATCGCTATTATTTTTAATTTTTAGTACACACTCAATAACCCCCAGAAGCTAACCAGCTAACTAGCTACAAGCTATTTAGTCATTGTTAGTTTTTTTTAACCTGGATAACACTCGCCAGTCCAGCTTCCCTGCCCCATCCACCGCTGCCCCCTGGACACTGATCTCTTGGCTACATAGCTGATGCACGCTGGACTGTCCATTAATCACGGTACTCCATTCTGCTTGTCTGTTTTCTCTGTTGGCCCCGTTGCCTAATCAACGCCATTTTACCTGCTGTTGTTGTGCTAGCTGATTAGCTGTTGTCTCACCTACTGTTTTAGCTAGCTTTCCCAACTCAACACCTGTGATTACTGTATGCCTCGCTGTATGTCTCTCTCAAATGTCAATATGCCTTGTATACTGTTGTTCAGGTTAGTTATCATTGTTTTAGTTCACAATGGAGCCCCTAGTTCCACTCTTCATACCCCTGATAACTCCTTTGTCCCACCTCCCACACATGCGGTGACCTCACCCATTACAACCAGCATGTCCAGAGATACAACCTCTCTCGTCATCACCCAGTGCCTGGGCTTACCTCCGCTGTACCCGCACCCCACCATACCCCTGTCTGCGCATTATGCCCTGAATATATTCTACCATGCCCAGAAACCTGCTCCTCTTATTCTCTGTGCCCAACGCTCTAGGCGACCAGTTTTGATAGCCTTTAGCCACACCCTCATACTACTCCTTCTCTGTTCCGCGGGTGATGTGGAGGTAAACCCAGGCCCTGCATGTCCCCAGGCACCCTCATTTGTTGACTTCTGTGATCGAAAAAGCCTTGGTTTCATGCATGTCAACATCAGAAGCCTCCTCCCTAAGTTTGTTTTACTCACTGCTTTAGCGCACTCTGCTAACCCTGATGTCCTTGCTGTGTCTGAATCCTGGCTCAGGAAGGCCACCAAAAATTCAGAGATTTACATACCCAACTATAACGTCTTCCGTCAAGATAGAACTGCCAAAGGGGGAGGAGTTGCAGTCTACTGCAGAGATAGCCTGCAAAGTAATGTCATACTTTCCAGGTCCATACCCAAACAGTTCGAACTACTAATTTTGAAAATTACTCTCTCCAGAAATAAGTCTCTCACTGTTGCCGCCTGCTACCGACCCCCCTCAGCTCCCAGCTGTGCCCTGGACACCATTTGTGAATTGATCGCCCCCCATCTAGCTTCAGAGTTTGTTCTTTTAGGTGACCTAAACTGGGATATGCTTAACACCCCGCCAGTCCTACAATCTAAGCTAGATGCCCTCAATCTCACACAAATCATCAAGGAACCCACCAGGTACAACCCTAACTCTGTAAACAAGGGCACCCTCATAGACATCATCCTGACCAACTGCCCCTCCAAATACACCTCCGCTGCCTTCAACCAGGATCTCAGCGATCACTGCCTCATTGCCTGTATCCGCTACGGAGCCGCAGTCAAACGACCACCCCTCATCACTGTCAAACGCTCCCTAAAACACTTCTGTGAGCAGGCCTTTCTAATCGACCTGGCCCGGGTATCCTGGAAGGACATTGACCTCATCCCGTCAGTTGAGGATGCCTGGTCATTCTTTAAAAGTAACTTCCTCACCATTTTAGATAAGCATGCTCCATTCAAAAAATGCAGAACTAAGAACAGATACAGCCCTTGGTTTACCCCATACCTGACTGCCATCGACCAGCACAAAAACATCCTGTGGCGGACTGCAATAGCATCGAATAGTCCCTGTGATATGCAACTGTTCAGGGAAGTCCGGAAACAATACACGCAGTCAGTCAGGAAAGCTAAGGCCAGCTTCTTCAGGCAGAAGTTTGCATCCTGTAGCTCCAACTCCCAAAAGTTCTGGGACACTGTGAAGTCCATGGAGAACAAGAGCACCTCCTCCCGGCTGCCCACTGCACTGAGGCTAGGTAACACGGTCACCACCGATAAATCCATGATTATCGAAAACTTCAATAAGCATTTCTCAACGGCTGGCCATGCCTTACGCCTGGCTACTTCAACCTCGGCCAACAGCCCCGCCCCCCCCGCTGCTCCTCGCCCAAGCCTCTCCAGGTTCTCCTTTACCCAAATCCAGATAGCAGATGTTCTGAAAGAGCTGCAAAACCTGGACCCGTACAAATCAGCTGGGCTTGACAATCTGGACCCTCTATTTCTGAAACTATCCGCCACCATTGTCGCAACCCCTATTACCAGCCTGTTCAACCTCTCTTTCATATCGTCTGAGATCCCCAAGGATTGGAAAGCTGCCGCAGTCATCCCCCTCTTCAAAGGGGGAGACACCCTGGACCCAAACTGTTACAGACCTATATCCATCCTGCCCTGCCTATCTAAGGTCTTCGAAAGCCAAGTCAACAAACAGGTCACTGACCATCTCGAATCCCACTGTACCTTCTCCGCTGTGCAATCTGGTTTCCGAGCCGGTCACGGGTGCACCTCAGCCACACTCAAGGTACTAAACGATATCGTAACCGCCATCGATAAAAGACAGTACTGTGCAGCCGTCTTCATCGACCTTGCCAAGGCTTTCGACTCTGTCAATCACCATATTCTTATTGGCAGACTCAGTAGCCTCGGATTTTCGGATGACTGCCTTGCCTGGTTCACCAATTACTTTGCAGACAGAGTTCAGTGTGTCAAATCGGAGGAAATGCTGTCCGGTCCTATGGCAGTCTCTATGGGGGTGCCACAGGGTTCAATTCTCGGGCCGACTCTTTTCTCTGTATACATCAATGATGTTGCTCTTGCTGCGGGCGATTCCCTGATCCACCTCTACGCAGACGACACCATTCTATATACTTTCGGCCCGTCATTGGACACTGTGCTATCTAACCTCCAAACAAGCTTCAATGCCATACAACACTCCTTCCGTGGCCTCCAACTGCTCTTAAACGCTAGTAAAACCAAATGCATGCTTTTCAACCGATCGCTGCCTGCACCCGCATGCCCGACTAGCATCACCACCCTGGATGGTTCCGACCTAGAATATGTGGACATCTATAAGTACCTAGGTGTCTGGCTAGACTGCAAACTCTCCTTCCAGACTCATATCAAACATCTCCAATCGAAAATCAAATCAAGAGTCGGCTTTCTATTCCGCAACAAAGCCTCCTTCACTCACGCCGCCAAGCTTACCCTAGTAAAACTGACTATCCTACCGATCCTCGACTTCGGCGATGTCATCTACAAAATGGCTTCCAACACTCTACTCAGCAAACTGGATGCAGTCTATCACAGTGCCATCCGTTTTGTCACTAAAGCACCTTATACCACCCACCACTGCGACTTGTATGCTCTAGTCGGCTGGCCCTCGCTACATATTCGTCACCAGACCCACTGGCTCCAGGTCATCTACAAGTCCATGCTAGGTAAAGCTCCGCCTTATCTCAGCTCACTGGTCACGATGGCAACACCCATCCGTAGCACGCGCTCCAGCAGGTGTATCTCACTGATCATCCCTAAAGCCAACACCTCATTTGGCCGCCTTTCGTTCCAGTACTCTGCTGCCTGTGACTGGAACGAATTGCAAAAATCGCTGAAGTTGGAGACTTTTATGTCCCTCACCAACTTCAAACATCAGCTATCTGAGCAGCTAACCGATCGCTGCAGCTGTACATAGTCTATTGGTAAATAGCCCACCCATTTTCACCTACCTCATCCCCATACTGTTTTTGTTTATTTACTTTTCTGCTCTTTTGCACACCAATATCTCTACCTGTACATGACCATCTGATCATTTATCACTCCAGTGTTAATCTGCAAAATTGTAATTATTCGCCTACCTCCTCATGCCTTTTGCACACATTGTATATAGACTCCCCCTTTGTTTTCTACTGTGTTATTGACTTGTTAATTGTTTACTCCATGTGTAACTCTGTGTTGTCTGCTCACACTGCTATGCTTTATCTTGGCCAGGTCACAGTTGCAAATGAGAACTTGTTCTCAACTAGCCTACCTGGTTAAATAAAGGTGAAATAAAAAATAAATAAAAAATCAACAGTAAGACGAGTCCTATATCGACAACCAGAAAGGCCGCTCAGCAAGGAAGAAGCCACTGCTCCAATACTGCCATAAAAAAGCCAGACTAGGGTTTGCAACTGCACATGGGGACAAAGATCTTTTTGGAGAACTGTCCTCTGGTCTGATGAAACAAACATAGAACTGTTTGGCCATAATGACCATCCTTATGTTTGGAGGAAAAAGGGGAGGCTTGCAAGCCGAAGAACACCATCCCAACCGTGAAGCACGGGATGGCAGAATCATGTTGTGGGGGTGCTTTGCTACAGGAGGGACTGGTGCACTTCACAAAATAGATGGCATCATGAGGAAATGAAAATGATGTGGATATATTGAAGCAACATCTCAAGACATCATTCAGGAAGTTAAAGCTTGGTTACAAATGGGTCTTCCAAATGGACAATGACCCCAAGCATACTTCCAAAGTTGTGACAAAATGGCTTAAAACCTCTCTGGGATATGTGGGACGGTAGCGTCCCACCTCGCCAACAGCCAGTGAAATTGCAGGGCGCCAAATTCAAAACAACAGAAATCCCATAATTAAAATTCCTCAAACATACAAGTATTTTACACCATTTTAAAGATAAACGTGTTGTAAATCCAGCCACAGTGTCCTATTTCAAAAAGGCTTTACGACGAAAGCACACCAAACGATTATGTTAGGTCAGTACCTAGTCACAGAAAAACACAGCCATTTTTCCAGCCAAAGAGAGGAATCACAAGAAGCAGAAGTAGAGATAAAATGAATCACTAACCTTTGATGATCTTCATCAGATGACACTCATAGGACTTCATGGTACACAATACATGTATGTTTTGTTCAATAAAGTTCATATTTACATCCAAAAATCTCAGTTTACATTGGCGCGTTATGTTCAGTAGTTCCAAAACATCCAGTGATTTTGCAGAGAGCCACATCACTTTACAGAAATACTCCTAATAATAATTGCTAAAAGATACAAGTGTTATGCATGGCATTTTAGATCCACTTCTCCGTAATGCAACCGCTGTGTCAGATTTCAAAAAAACTTCAGGAAAAAGCAAACCATGCAATAATCTGAGTACGACGCTCAGACACAAAAACAAGCCATGCAGATACCCGCCATGTTGTGAAGTCAGAAATAGCATTATAAATATTCACTTATCTTTGATGATCTTCATCAGAATGCGCTCCCAGGAATCCCAGTTCCACAATAAATGTTTGTTTTGTTCGATAAAGTGCATCATTTATGTCCAAATACCTACTTTTTGTTCGAGCATTTAGTAAACAAATCCAAACTTTGTTTACGCGAGCAAGTCGAGGCGAAAGTTCAGACGAAAAGTAATATTACAGTTCATAGAAACATGTCAAACGAAGTATAGAATCAATCTTTAGTATGTTTTTATCATAAATCTTCAATAATGTTTCAACCGGAGAATTCCTTTGTCTGTAGAAATGCAATGGAACGCAGCTAACTCTCACGGGAGCGCGTGAGACTGAGCTCATGGCACTCTGCCAGACACCTGACTTAATCAGCTGTCATTCCCCCCTCCTTCACAGTAGAAGCCTCAAACAAGGTTCTATAGACTGTTGACATCTATTGGAAGCCTTGGGAAGTGCAATATGACCCCATAGACACTGTATATGCGATAGGCAATGACTTGAAAAACTACAAACCTCAGATTTCCCACTTCCTGGTGGATTTTTTTCTCAGGTTTTTGCCTGCCATATGAGTTCTGATATACTCACAGACATTATTCAAACAGTTTTGGAAACTTCTATCCAAATCTACTAATTATAGGCATATTCTAGCTTTTAGGCCTGAGTAGCAGGCAGTTTACTCTGGGCACCTTTTTATCCAAGCTACTCAATAATGCCCCCCAGTCCCAAAGAAGTTAACCTCTTAGAGCTCTAGGGGCGCTATTTCATTTTTGGATAAAAAACGTTCCCGTTTTAAGCGCGATATTTTGTCACGAAAAGATGCTCGACTATGCATATTCTTGACAGTTTTGGAAAGAAAACACTCTGAAGTTTCAGAATCTGCAAAGATTTTGTCTGTAAGTGCCCCAGAACTCATTCTACAGGCGAAACCAAGATGATGCATCACCCAGGAATTAGCAGAATTTCTGAAGCTCTGTTTTCCATTCTCTCCTTATATGGCTGTGATTGCGCAAGGAATGAGCCTACACTTTCTGTCGTTCGCCCAAGGTCTTAGCAGCATTGTGACGTATTTGTAGGCATATCATTGGAAGATTGGCCATAAGAGACTACATTTTCCAGAGGTCCGCCCGGTGTCCTTTGTCTAAATTTGTGCGTAATCTTCAGGTGTGGTCATTTTCTCCTGGGATTCAGGAGAGAAAGCATGTGTCCAAGAACGATGTATCAATGAAGAGATATGTGAAAAACACCTTGAGGCTTGATTCTAAAAAACGTTTGCCATGTTTTCAGTCGATATTATGGAGTTCATTTGGAAAAAAGTTTGCGTTTTGAGGACTGAATTTATGGATTTTTTTTGGTAGCCAAATGTGATGTATAAAACGGAGCTATTTCTAATACACAAGGAATCTTTTTGGAAAAACTGAGCATCTGCTATCTAACTGAGAGTATCCTCATTGAAAACATCAGAAGTTCTTCAAAGGTAAATGATTTTATTTGAAGGCTTTTATGTTTTTGTTAATGTTGCGTGCTGGATGCTAACGCTAATGCTAACGCTAAATGCTAACGCGAAATGCTAACTCTAGCTAGCTACTTTTACACAAATGATTGTTTTCCTATGGTTGAGAAGCATATTTTGAAAATCTGAGATGACAGTGTTGTTTACAAAAGGCTAAGCTTGAGAGATGGCATATTTATTTCATTTCATTTGCGATTTTCATAAATAGTTAACGTTGTGTTATGCTAATGAGCTTGCTGATAGATTTACACAATCCTGGATACAGGGGTTTTTTCATAGCTAAACGTGACGCAGAAAACGGAGCGATTTGTCCTAAACAAATAATCTTTCAGGAAAAACTGAACATTTGCTATCTGAGAGTCTCCTCATTGAAAACATCTGAAGTTCTTCAAAGGTAAATGATTTTTTTGAATGCTTTTCTGTTTTTTTGTGTAAATGTTGCCAGCTGAATGCTAATGCTAAATGCTACGTTAGCCATCAATACTGTTACACAAATGCTTGTTTTGCAATGGTTGAGAAGCATATTTTGAAAATCTGAGATGACAGTGTTGTTAACAAAAGGCTAAGCTTGAGAGATGGCATATTTATTTCATTTCATTTGCGATTTTCATGAATAGTTAACGTTGCGTTATGGTAATGAGCTTGAGTCTGTATTCACGAACCCGGATCCGGGATGGGGAGATCAGAAAGGTTAAGGACAACAAAGTCAAGGTATTGGGGTGGCCATCACAAAGCCCTGACCTCATCCTATAGAAAATATGTGGGCAGAACTGAAAAAGTGTGTGAGAGCAAGGAGGCCTACAAGCCTGACTTAGTAACACCAGCTCTGTCAGGAGGAATGGGCCAAAATGTATCAAACTTATTGTGGGAAGCTTGAGGAAGGCTATCCAAAAAGTTTGACCCAAGTTAAACAATTTAAAGGCAATGCTAACAAATACTAATTGAGTGCAGGTAAACTTTTGACCCACTGGGAATGTGGTGAAAGAAATAAAAGCTGAAAAAAATCATTCTCTCTACTATTATTCTGATATTTCACATTCTTAAAATGAAGTGGTGATCCTAACTGACCTAAGACAGGGATTTTTTACTCTGATTAAAGTCAGGAATTGTGAAAAACTGAGGTTAAATGTATTTGATTAAGGTGTGTGTAGACTTCTGACTTCAACTGTAAGGTCCCACAGAAGAAAAACCAAGCCATGAGGTCGAAGGAATTGTCTGTAGAGCTCAGAGACAGGAATGTGTCGAGGCACAGATCTGGGGAAAGGTACCAAAATATTTCTGCAGCATTGAAGGTCCCCAAGAACACAATTCTTAAATGGAAGAAGTTTGGAACCACCACTCTGTCAGAGTCTTCCTAGAGCTGGCCGCCTTGACAAACTGAGCAATCGGGGAGAAGGGCCTTGATCAGGGAGGTGACCGAGAACCTGATGGTCACTCTGACAGAGCTCTGTGGAGAAGGGAGAACCTTCAAGAAGGACAACCATCTCCGCAGCACTGCACCAATCAGGCCTTTATGGTAGAGTGGCCAAACAGAAGCCACTCCTTAATAAAAGAGTTTGCCAAAAGTCACCTTGAGAAACAAGATTCTCTGTGCTGAATGCCAAGCATCATGTCTGGAGGAAACCTGACATCATCCCTTCGGTGAAGCATTGTGGTGGCAGCATCATGCTGTGTGGATGTTTTTCAGCAGCAGGGACTGGGAGACTAGTCAGGATTGAGGGAAAGATGAACGGAGCAA
Source organism: Oncorhynchus mykiss (assembly GCF_013265735.2). Taxonomy (NCBI): domain Eukaryota; kingdom Metazoa; phylum Chordata; class Actinopteri; order Salmoniformes; family Salmonidae; genus Oncorhynchus; species Oncorhynchus mykiss. The sequence goes on from NC_048570.1 coordinate 10,214,187, forward strand.
AGTACAGAGAGATCCTTGATGAAAACCGGTTCCAGAGCGCTCAGGACCTCAGACTGGGGTGAAGGTTCACTTTCCAACAGGACCATTACCCTAAGCACATAGCCAAGACTACGCAGGAGTGACTTCGGGACCAGTCTCTGAATGTCCGTGAGTGGCCCAGCCAGAGCTCAGACTTGAATCCGATCGAACATCTCTGGAGAGAACTGAAAATAGCTGTGCAGCAACGCTCCCCATCCAACCTGACAGATCATGAGAGAATCTGCAGAGAAGAATGGGAGAAACTCCCCAAATAAAGGTGTGCCAAGCTTGTAGTGTCATACCCAAGAAGACTCAAGGCTGTAACCGCTGCCAATGGAGCTTCAACAAAGTACTCATGTCTTCATCATCTGTTGCACACTGACTAACTTAAAGTGATTTCATTATTTACTCATTTACTTATGTAAATGTGATATTTCAGTATTTTATTTTTTATTTCTTACAAAATAATCTACCAAAAAAACAATGTTTTTTAATTTACCATTAGGGGCTATTCAAATCAAATCAAATCACATTTTATTGGTCACATACACATGGTTAGCAGATGGTAATGCGAGTGTAGTGAAATGCTTGTGCTTCTAGTTCCGACCATGCAGTAATATCTAACAAGTAATCTAACAATTTCGCAACAACTACCTAATACACACAAGAGTAAAGGAATTAATAAGAATATGTACATGTAAATATATGAATGAGCAATGGCCGAAAGGCATAGGCAAGATGCAGTAGATGGTATAGAGTGCAGTATATACATATGAGATGAGTAATGTAGGGTATGTAAACATTATATAAAGTGGCATTGTTTAAAGTGGCTAGTGATACATGTATTACATAAAGATGGCAAGATGCAGTAGGTGGTATAGAGTACAGTATATACATTTGAGATGAGTAATGTAGGGTATGCAAACATTATATAAAGTGGCATTGTTTAAAGTGACTGGTGATCCACTTTAAACAATGCTACTTTATATAATGTTCACAGTGTGTGTAGATTGATGAGGGGGGGAAAACTATGTAATCCTTTTAAAAATTACGCTGTAATGTAACAAAATGTGATAAAAGTGAAGGGGTCTGAATACTTTCCAAATGCACTGTACATGTCAGCTACCTCAGCAACATAGAGTTGCAGTCCGTTTTAGAATGGGTGGCTAGTAATAAACTAGTCCTAAATATATACAAATTGAAAAGCATTATATTTTTGAAAAAAACATTTTCTAAACACGAAACCTCATCTAAATCTACTGATGAATAATGCAGCAATTGAGCAAGTTGAGGACAGTGAACTGCTTGTTGTAACCCTTGATTGTAAACTGACATGGTCAAAACATATTGATTCAACTGTTGCTAAAATGGGGAGAAGTCTGTTCATGATAAAGCGCTGCTCTTTCGTGACTTCACAATCGACCAAACAAATCCTACATGCCCTAGTTGTATCACACTTATACTATTAGTGCTGCAAAGAAGGACACAGGCAAATTACAGAGCAGCACATGTGTGGCCCTTAAATGTACATGGAGCGCATCAACAACATGCACGTCAGTCTCCCATGGCTCAAAGTAGCGGAGAGATTAACTGCATCACTACTTGTCTTTGTGAGAGAAAAATAACAAACTGTCTGTTCAATCAGTTAACACACAGCTCAGACACCTATACATACCCCACAAGACATGCCACCAGGGGTCTCTTCACGGTCCTCGGGCCAAGTCCAGAACAGAGGCTAGGAAACACAGAGTACTATATACAGTATAGCCATGACTACATGGAACTCTCTCCCTCTTCAGCTAACTCAAGCTAGCAATACAATCTGATTTTAAAAAAGATAAATCAACACCTCAAGGCACATAGGTTCGGTTTGCTCCTAGCAGAACTAGGCTAGGAGAAGTGATCTGTGCACTTATACTCCCTAAAGTAGGGATGACCTCTACTTGAAAAACTAGAAAAAGCGGCAATAAAGCTGTTTGTCTGTTTAGAGCCACTGTAGCAACAACATAGCCAGAAACACTTTCTCAGAATAGTCAGAATTATTCTAAGATAAATTAAGAAATGTAATTCATTTTGAAGTTTTTGTAGAGGTCTTAGTCGGGCTATTTTACATCTAAGGAAATAAATGTGCATGAAAACACTCATGTTCCCACTCATACTAGGAGTAGTACTGTTGTAGTACAGTAGTACTGTAGACCAATTATCGATGAAGGGGAGTAGACTTCAAGCTACCGAACTTGCCTCAAGAAAAAAATGTGTGTGTTCGAACAGCCGGAAAAAAACCTCTGCCGAACACCAAAACGAACAAAAACATCAAACAATTTTGTCAGAATATATGTGCAAGCTGTTTTGTCTGGGAAGCATAAGGTAAGCTTAACACACACACATATTATTGTTAGTAATGTAATATTGTAAAATTGTGATGTAGTGGTGGAGAAATGATTTGTATGATGTGATGTTCTATTTCTGTGTGGACCCCAGGAAGAGTAAGTGCTGCCTTGGCAACAGCTAATGGGGATCCTAATAAAATACTAAAAATACTAAGCTGACACTGGAGGATGAAGATGTCCCTGTCACTGCTAAGGAAGGCCTGCTTCCACGTGGGAACCACATCCACAGACAGAATAATCTCTCTCTCTCTCCTCTTTCTCTGCCTCTCTCGCTCTGCATCTCTCTCTCTGTCTCTTTCCCTCACTCTCTCTCTCTCGTTATCTCTCTCCCTTCATTTTTCCTCTCTCTCTCTCTGAATAATGCAACGCCACACAGGCAACCTGAAAATAAAGACTGACTTTAAATATTAAAACACATTCAGAAAAATCTCCAAAATCTCCAAAGCTTTCAAGCTTTCTGAAGATGTGACCAATGACCAACGACATCACTCGCAGAGAGGGAAGGTTTAAAGTTTCCCTACATTATTTCTTAAATGCTTAAATCACACAAATTACAATGTTACAATTACAACAATGTGTATGTTGTGGGTCAACTTTATTTGGTTGGAAGTGTGAAATGAAAATGACTGTCAGAAAGGCTGTCCTCCTAATTGAGTTGCCTCGTTTCCTTCTCGTGCCCAGCAGACTTCTGACAGGAGCTGTCTGCTACTCTGACAGCAGATAAAGATGAGAGACAGTCCATATTCACATGACACATCACAACAGCTGATTGGAGACGACAGTCGGCACTCCCACCACACAGAGGCACATTATCCCAGCCGTGCACTCGAACACATGCGTGCACAAACGCACAAACGCACACACACACCTGCTCCAATTGATTTCTTACCTGTTCCTCACCATCCCAGGGAACACTTGCTCCCTCCCCTCTATGCATACATTTACCTTTGTTTTCCTTCTTCTTGAACAAGGTAACCTGCCTAAATGACTATCACCCCGTAGCGCTCATGGCTCACATCAACACCATCAACCACTCCAATTTGCATAGCACCCCAACAGATCCACAGATGACAGTATTTTTATTGCACTCCACACTGCCCTCTCCCACCCGGACATGAGGAACACCTATGTGAGAACGTTGTTCATGGACTACAACTCAGCATTCAACACCATAGTGCCCTGGGATGATGGTGTTGATGTACTGTAAGCCATGCTTAGCCTTTTGAAGCATTTCATGGCTACAAATGGGAGTGCTACGGGGCGATAGTAATTTAAACAGGTTACCTTGGTGTTCTTTGGCACAGGTACTATGGTGGTCTGCTTGAAACATGTAGGTGTTACAGACTGGGTCAGGGAGAGGTTGAAAATGACAGTAAAAACACTTGCCGGCTTGTCAGCGAATGCTCTGAGAACACGTCTTGGTAATCCGTAAATGTTACACAGCCTTGTGAAGGTCTTACTCACATTGGCTATGGAGAGCGTGATCACACAGTAATCTGGAACAGCTGGTGCTCTAATGCATGGTTCAGTGTTGCTTACCTTGAAGCAAGCATAGAAGGCATTTAGCTTGATTCACTTGGCAGCTCTCGGCTGTGTTTCTCTTTGTGACCAGTGGTAGTTTGCAAGTCCTGCCACATCTGATGAGCATCAGAGCCAGCGTAGTATGATTGAATCTTAGTCTTGTATTGATTATTTTCCTGTATAAAGGCTCGTCGGAGGTCATAGCGGTATTTATTATAAGCCTCCGCATTAGTGTCCCACACCTTGAAAGCAGCAGCTCTAGATTTTAGTTCAGTGCGAATGTCGCCTGTAAACCATGGCTTCTGGTTGGGATATGTATTTGTGAGGATGACATCGTGGATGCACTTACTGTATTAATGAAGCCGGTGACTGATGTGGTAAACTCACTGGTACTCCCTGTTTAAGTTTTTTGTTTATGAGCAGGATTCATGAGGCTAGAGTTATGGTCAGATTTGCCAGATAGAGGGTAAAAGTGATCGAGAGAGTGTCTCCTTTAGTTGCACAAGTGACATGCTTCTAGAAATGAGGTAAAACAGATTTCAGTTTTCCTCCATTAAAGTCCCCGGCCACTAGGAGCGTCGCTTCTGGATGAGCATTTTCTTGTTTGCTTATGACCTTATACAGCTGGTTGAGTGTAGTCTTAGTGCCAGCACTGGTTTGTGGTCATAAATAGACGGCTACGAATAATATACATGAAAACTCTCTTGGTAAATAGTTTGATCTACAGCTTATTATGAGGTAGTCTAACTCAGAACCTTGAGACTTCTTTAAAATGAGAGATATAGGCATCAGATGTTGTTAAAAACATATGCCTGTCATGCTTAGAGAAGATCTCATGTCAAGTGTTGTGGTCCACATGCATTGATCACATTTTTACTAATACAGTCAAAGTTTGTTCTAAAGCTGTATCCATACCCATTGGATGCAGTGATCCCAACATAGTGGCTATATCCAGGAAAGCCAAGGTTCCAAAAGCTGGGCCTAATACAGTGTGTAAGAGATTTAGTTGTGACTGTTATGTGGATAATGTAAAAAATATTTGTTGTTCTGATGTGATTAATAAGGAGCATCCAGACGCTGCACTTGATGAATTTATGAAATTATTGATAAACATGCACCTGTTAAGAGACTGACTGTTAGAACTGTTAAGGCTCCCTGGATTGATGAGGAATTGAAAAAATGGTATGTTTGAAAGAAATGGGGCAAATGGTGTGACTAATTAGTCTGGCTGTACATCTGATTGGCTGACTTACTGCAAATTGAGAAATTATGTGACTAAACTCAACAAAAAGAAGAATACTGTATTATATAACTGTATTATGAAGCCAAGATCAATTATTTAAAGTGTGGTTGAAAATAATAAATGATAAATGATAATAAATAATAAATAATTACGACCTAAAAGGCAAATTCAACTCCATTTTTGAAGTGGGCAAACATAGGCAAGAAATGCCAACAACAAACAGCGAGCCATCATATTCATGCATAAAAAAACAAATAATGAAAGAAAATCAATGTAAGTTTGAATTTTGTAAAGTTAGTGTGGGAAAGGTGGAAAAATGAGCGATCAATAATGAGAAAGCTCCTGGCATCGACAACTTATGCAGATGGAAAGCTGCTGAGGATGGTACTGTAGCTAACTCTATAGCCACTCCTATTTGTCATATCTTTAATCTGAGCCTAGAGGAAAGTGTTTGTCCTCAGGGCTGGAGGGAAGCCAAAGTTATTATGCTATCCAAGAATGGTAAATCGGCCTATACTGGTTCTAACAGCCGACCTATCAGCATTCTGCCAGCTCCTAGCAAGCTGTTGGAAAACAATGTGCTTGACCAGATACAGTGCTCTTTCTCTGTATACAAATTAACAACAGACTTTCAGCATGCTTATAGAGAAGGGCACTCAACATTTACTACACTGACACAAATGACTAATGATCGGTTGAAAGAAATTGATAATAAGAAGATTGTGTAAGCTGTACAGTGAGATTTCAGTGCTGCCTTTGATATTATTGTCCATAACCTGTTGTTGAAAAAATGTACACGACCAGTTAAAAGTTTGAGAACAGCGACTCATTCAAGGGTTTTTCTTTATTTTACAATTTTCTACATTGTAGAATAATAGTGAAGACATCATAACTATGAAATAACACATATGGAATCATGTAGTAACCAAACAAGTGTTAAACAAATGAAAATATAATTTATATTTGAGATTCTTCATATACCCACCCTTTGCGTTGATGACAGCTTTGCACACTCTTGGTATTCTCTCAACCAGCTTCACTGGTTGAATCTGTGTTTGAATCTGTGTTTGAAATTCACTGCTCGACTGGGAGACTTAACAGATCATTTTATGTGTGGGGTACGGAGATGAGGAAGTAATTCAAAAATCATGTTAACCACTATTATTGCACAAAAGGTGAGTCCCATGCAACTTATTATGAGACTTAAGCACATGTTTACCCCTGAACTTATTTAGGCTTGCCGTAACAAAGGGGTTGAATACTTATTGACTCAAGACATTTCAGCTTTTTATTTGTAATTAATTTATAAACATTTGTAAAAACATAATTCCACTGACATGATAGGTTATTGTGGGCCAATTTTAAATGTAAGCTGTAACACAACACAATGTGGAAAAGTCAAGGGGTTGTGACTTTCTGAAGGCTCTGTATATTATCTATGTCCTTGTTCAGCTACGACTCCGAGAAACATGGGATATTACAGTTGATGGGACAGTCTCAAATGGGCCAGTTTGTTATCCAGTGATCGCATGTTCACCAATAGAACGGACGGTAGAGATGTATTCTTTACCTGCTGACGTCGTTTGGTCAGGGTGCCCGGACGTCAGCGTCTCTTACGCCTTCTCTTCCTGTTCCGAGTGTCGGGGATCAGGGCCTGGTCCGGGGTCAGCAGTATGTCCTGCCCTGTCAACTCATTGAAGTAGAAATCTTCATCCAAATTGAGGTTAGTGATCGCTGTTCTGATGTCCAGGAGCTCTTTTCAGTCATAGGAAACAATGGCGTAAAAATGATGTACAAAAAAAACTTACGAACAGCGCAAAAAACACAAAATAGCAGAATTGATCTGGAGATCGTAATCCGGCAGCTATACATTGCAGCACCATTTTTCCCATCCTTCTTATGAGTGGCAGCAGTGGCCCCGGCAGGAATCAAACCCGCAATCCACACATTGGACACCTATGCCGTATTGTAAGTCCCATGGCCAGGTCTTGTACAGTACAGTAGCATCATACCACCAAACAGATCTTTAGTCAACACAGTAGCGATATACTCGCAGCATCCTCTTTCCCTCCACAGGATGATGAAGTACCATGGGCCATCCGGCCGTACGCTCGCTCTCCTCTGATTAATACTCTTGGGTCCTCCTCCACCCTCCGCCCGCTAGTGATCCACGATTGAGGAGCCCCATTACACACAGAGACCAAAATTGAATAAAATCATGAAAAATGGAGGAGCTTCTATCTCTAGGCTTCTGAGTTATGATGGCGGCAGATGGAGGCTTCAGAATCCCCTGCATGCCTCCTCCGGTGACAGGCTACATCCTAGCACTCTTCACTGATAATTACCTCACACAGCAATCACATCGTCACCATGGCAAGAAGGTAAACAGATGTTGATTGATAGGTAAGCAGGATATGATACACGCCCAACCCAGACAGCACTCTGATTCTTTGCTCACGGATTCTCCACTTGGCTTTCCCTTCCATCTCTTAGAATCTTTGATGTAATTTTCAGAGAAAATCTCACAGTTAGTGTGGGCCTCTCATTTACAATGTGAAACTGAGGGACTAATTGAGTTTCTATTTAATACGAGAAAAGTCAAATTATGTTCAAAGATAATCCTCTTTTATTTATCAACTGAATATTATCAAAATGTCCAATTGTGAATGTAAAATACATTATACTGTTATACTGTAGCAAAACACAAGATGCACAGAGGAAAGTGTGCAGCGTGTACTCCGTTTGAAACGGAGGAAAGGGGCACACTCAAAGTTTTCTTCTTGAACTTTCCATAAAGTTAAGGAGGGAAACAGTCCTTCAGTTTTTTTCTCCCCGAGAGAAGTAAAAGGGAACGGGCACCTGGCCAGGAAGACATTCGTGCAGAGATCAGTTTCAACAGCTTGCCTTGATGACTAATGAAGAGGGCCTTCAAGGACTATTACCTAGCCCAATTAAAATACAACGCAATATGTTGTTTTCCAAGAGAGGATTTCAGCTTGCCTCATATTAACCCTTTGAGAGATCCCAGCCTCTTATTGGCACCAATACAATAAATAGGGTTGAATACCTTTACATGATGCCTCTTACTTATTCCTTAATCCTGGATAATGTGTTGTTTTCAAGCAGGGTTAAATGCTCAATGAAACACTAAGTGATTTTGTCAGCCGTCGAGTCTTCAATGACGGTCTAGATTCATCTGGAAAAGCTGGTAGGGGTGTTCAGTCAGGTTTAAATAAAGTGCTAAATGTCTTATTTTGTTTGTTGTATTGTCTCCCCAATTTCGTGATCCAGTCTCATTGCTGCAACTCCCCAACGGGCTCGGGAGAGACGAAGGTTGAGTCATGTGTCCCCCGAAACATGACCCGCCAAAACAGGGATTCTTAAAACCCGCCCGCTTAACCCGGGAAGCCAGCCGCATACAAACGTGTCGGAGACCCACGCCTGCAGGCGCCCGGCCTGCCACAAGGAGTCGCTAGAGCGCGATGAGCCAAGTAAAGCCCACCAGGCCGGCCAAACCCTCCCTTAACGACTTAACGACCAAACCCTCCCATAGCGATGCCTCAAGCACTGTAATGCAGTGCCTTAGACCGCTGCGCCACTCTGGAGGCAAGTATTACATATTTTATACGTCTGTGCAGTGCTTTCATTTCATTTTCCTTTCAAGGCCTTTTTTTGCAAATGTTGAACAAAAGCCAAGCGTATTTCTCCTCTTTACGCAACGGCCAGAAACTTACTGCTGCATCTAATGAGCGGGTATAAACATACAAAATAGAATTTAGGAAACGTATGTGGTGAAATAGGCCTACAGTATATGGGGGGGGGGGGGGGGGAGTATCAGCAGGACAGGCCTGAAGATTACACATCCAGCCCGGCACAACACGCAAGCCCACTACCCACAAATCTGCATGGCTGCACAGTCAGTGATGATGAGAAAAGTGGCTATTTGAAGATCTCGTTTTCAAAGCACAGTCAAAATGCATGTCTAGACTGGAGAGGATGCATTTTCCCACATATAGAGGAGAAAACATCTATCCCTAAAATAGATATCTGTGTCAAACATACACTCTACTTCATATTTTCAACAAGTAAACCATTATTCTGTTTCCAAGGCCACAGATCTGATATCCTAGTTATTAAAATCAGAATGTAAGAAAACACTTTGTGCTAGCAATCAGTCTCCAATGTCACTACGAAAGGTTTGTCTGTTTATTTATTTCAGTAACACTTTATTTTAAGGGTCCATTATAAAACATTTATAAGGCATTTACAGTCTGAGCACCGTTTACAAACAGTCTGAGCACCGTTTACAAACAGTCTGAGCACCGTTTACAAACAGTCTGAGCACCGTTTACAAACAGTCTGAGCACCGTTTACAAACAGCCTGAAGACCGTTTACAAACAGTCTGAGCACCGTTTACAAACAGTCTGAGCACCGTTTACAAACAGTCTGAGCACCGTTTACAAACAGTCTGAGCACCGTTTACAAACAGTCTGAGCACCGTTTACAAACAGTCTGAGCACCGTTTACAAACAGTCTGAGCACCATTTACAAACAGTCTGAGCACCGTTTACAAACAGTCTGAGCACCATTTACAAACAGTCTGAGCACCGTTTACAAACAGTCTGAGCACCGTCATTACCTCCACATTGGTAAATGTTAGTAACCTAGGTATTCACAAATGTGTATATATACAGTACTGTATACAGTGGGGCAAAAAAGTATTTAGTCAGCCACCAATTGTGCAAGTTCTCCCACTTAAAAAGGTACACACATAGGTACACTTCAACTATGACAGACAAAATTAGAAAAAAAAATCCAGAAAATCACATTGTAGGATTTTTTATGAATTTCTTTGCAAATTATGGTGGAAAATAAGTATTTGGTCAATAACAAAAGTTTATCTCAATACTTTGTTATATACCCTTTGTTGGCAATGGCAGACATCAAACGTTTTCTGTAAGTCTTCACAAGGTTTTCACACATTGTTGCTGGTATTTTGGCCCATTACTCCATGCAGATCTCCTCTAGAGCAGTGATGTTTTGGGGCTGTTGCTGGGCAACACAGACTTTCAACTCCCTCCAAAGATTTTCTATGGGGTTGAGATCTGGAGACTGGCTAGAACACTCAAGGACCTTGAAATGCTTCTTACGAAGCCACTCCTTCGTTGCCCGGGTGGTGTGTTTGGGATCACTGTCATGCTGAAAGACCCAGCCACGTTTCATCTTCAATGCCCTTGCTGATGGAAGGAGGTTTTCACTCAAAATCTCATGATACATGGCCCCATTCATTCTTTCCTTTACACGGATCAGTCGTCCTGGTCCCATTGCAGAAAAACTGCCCCAAAGCATGTTTTCACCCCCATGCTTCACAGTAGGTATGGTGTTCTTTGGATGCAACTCAGCATTCTTTTGTCCTCCAAACATGACGAGTTGAGTTTTTACCAAAAAGTTATATTTTGGTTTCATCTGACCATATGACATTCTCCCAATCTTCTTCTGGATCATCCAAACTTCAGACAGCCTGGACATGTACTGGCTTAAGCAGGGGGACACGTCTGGCACTGCAGGATTTGAGTCCCTGGCGGCGTAGTGTGTTACTGATGGTAGGCTTTGTTACTTTGGTCCCAGCTCTCTGCAGGTCATTCACTAGGTCCCACCGTGTGGTTCTGGGATTTTTGCTCACCGTTCTTGTGATCATTTTGACCCCACGGGGTGAGATCTTGCGTGGAGCCCCAGATTGAGGGAGATTATCAGTGGTCTTGTATGTCTTCCATTTCCTAATAATTGCTCCCACAGTTGATTTCTTCAAACCAAGCTGCTTACCTATTGCAGATTCAGTCTTCCCAGTCTGGTGCAGGTCTACAATTTTGTTTCTGGTGTCCTTTGACAGCTCTTTGATCTTGGCCATAGTGGAGTTTGGAGTGTGACTGTTTGAGGTTGTGAACAGGTGTCTTTTATACTGATAACAAGTTCAAACAGGTGCCATTAATACAGGTAACGAGTGGAGGACAGAGGAGCCTCTTAAAGAAGAAGTTACAGGTCTGTGAGAGCCAGAAATCTTGCTTGTTTGTAGGTGACCAAATACTTATTTTCCACAATAATTTGCAAATAAATTCATTAAAATCCTACAATATTTTTTTCTAATTTTGTCTGTCATAGTTGAAGTGTACCTATGATGAAAATTACAGGCCTCTCTCGTCTTTTTAAGTGGGAGAACCTGCACAATTGGTGGCTGACTAAATACTTTTTTGACCCATTGTACATGCCATTAAATATTCTGTGTTGTGTGCTTATACTTTTACCAGGTACTGCTGGAATGTCTGCCATGTTTTTGTGAAATTACACTGGTCATTCAAAACATTTCTAAAGTATTTATAAAGCATAAATATTGCTCACTTTAGATTAGGGGCTGCAAAAATATTTTACCAATGATTAGTAAACAGTTTATAAATGTGGGAGAAATGATTAAGAAATGGTTAACACACTTTTTAAATCCCTTATAAATGGTTTATTACGAACCCTTAAAATAAAGTGTTACCTTAATGTTTTCTGTCTGTTTCTGGGTCCGTCTGTCCCTTGCTGACTTCCATTCTCTCTGCAGTCCACAGTCGTATTATTCAACAAAAATGTAAATTTCCTCACTTCTCGCCCGGTGACTGCGGGGCGACACTTTATCAAAACCAGCATCTAGCCAGCTTGTCTGAATGCTTTAGTGACTCACGGCACATCATAAATATGGCGGCGCATTAAGATGGACACAATGGGGTTTGAGAAACTGAAATAAATGGAAGAATGTGACTCAAGCATACCCACCTATCAGTACACAGACACACACCCACCTATCAGTACACAGACACAGGCTCTGAGCATATAAAGTGAGCATCATATTTTAAATATATTTTACCCCAAATTTGTGATTTACTTGAAGTTGTATTTTTTTCTAAATCAGCAGCTGTGTGGGGTAATATTTCCAATGCAAACGATTGAGTTACATAATAGGGAATAACTTATGCCAGTGTGTTCCTTTAATTGGCAAAATGGCTAACTACAAGACACAAGCACCTGCACCACAGGCAGATGTAGAGTAGTCCACTGATCAGTCCATTGGGTCCCCTGAAGCACATGATCATTTGGAAAATATACCACATGACAATGACATACTTGGCACCACATCTAGTGGAAATGCTGTCCTCTTCACAATTTATTCTCTCTCCATTTATGTCAACTTTAAAATAAAAGCACTCCTATATATACTGAGTATATCATGTAGAATTATAATGAATATGCTTTTTTAAACGGATTGGACCAACTTTGTTTTTGTGTTGTACGGATATTTGTGGTGTGGTTATCAAATCAGCCCTTTTAGGCTTCTAACCTCAACTGCACACCGCTCTTACCAGGTTTTAAAAAAAATCTGTACTGTTCTGTCTTTCACTTATTATCTTGAGTGTGAATAAATAAATACAAAGTAAAATAAATAATATATAAGCTGTTCCCAAAACGAAATATATCTGATGAGTCTGTTATTCAGTCACTAGTCAATGACTTTACACTGGACCACAGAGGGTCTTGGTCCTGCTGTCCTGGGTACCTGTCCTGCTTCTGACATTGCCAGCTGAGGCCTCTGGGTAGCCAACACCAGAGGCAATCAATCAGTCTCTGTGAGACCTAGCGGAACTCACAGGAGGGAGGGAGGGAAGGGGGAGGGTGCTTAGAAGAATGAAGGAAATGGAAAAAGAGAGAAAAGATTTAACGAGGGAGAATGAGACTGAAAGTAGGATAATGGACAAAGAAAAACAAGACGTTAGAAAAACTGCATGCTACCTTCAAGAAATTCTTAAATGGAACACTGACCAGACTGCTATGGTAACATCCTAGTCATACTAATCATACCTTCGTCTGGAAAATGCTCAAACTGAACCTGCAAAATCCTCTATTCTGTCCAGATGCCTCTGTATGTAGTTACAATTGCTGTATTCTCATGATCATAAGAACAGAAGGTGCACAGATTTGCGTTCATGACTAAATCAGAAATTCGGATGCCAACTAGATCTGAAAGGAAGCGATGGAATCCTGAGCCAAAATGTAAAGTGTAGTGAGTCAGTAGTACTTCTGCTGTCTCTTGGTGTCTTAACAATGCATTATTTTATTTCTTAATTTAATGTAATATTATCCTGTGTTGTTTTTGTCTATAACTGTTCTTTACTCTGTCATGTATTGTATGTTTTGTGAATATAATGAATCCAAATTCTAAAGAGATTGTTTATGTGATAGTGAGTCTCCCTCCAACATTTCATTGTCCAAATGTGTTGGTAGGCTACAGTACATAACGGGCCGACCTGTTCACTATCTTCAGATGATATTGCTGAGTCTCAGTAAACCGTGCATCCTGTTATACCGACTCAGTAAAATTACCCTACGATATTTTAATACGAGCACTTGCCGTGACTGAAGTGAACTTGATAAAAAAAAGGGACCCCCCCCCCCCCCCCCCTTAGAAACCCCTGTCAAGTGGACCACTCGTTTAAATGTTCTCTATGCTTGTGTACTGTTAATATAGTCAGTAGGAATTCTTCCTGCATCTTTCCCAACCCGCTTACCTACAGTCCCAGCAATACATGAAGGGTTGTAAATCAAGGAGGATTTGTATTCAAATACCATACTAGCCAGATCAAATCAAACATAATTGGTTGAATGCATTATGTTGATTAATCTACTCTTCCGACTATAATAAGGAGCAGCCTGACATCTATTTTTCCTTTTAAGATCTTGACAAATGACATGAGAAATGAGAGTAGACTGTCTCTGCTCATTCCCCCTCCTGATACAAGCTTTTAGTGGGGAACAATCATGGCTGCATACAAATGTATTTACTAATAAAATGTTTTTAAAAAAGTCATATTTTCATTGGTGCTAATCATCGTGAGTTCCTCGAGGCAGCCATTGCATGTTGGATAATGCCGTAATTGCTGAACAATTTTGAGGGAATTCTGTGCTCGAATGTTTAATTTAAGAGCCCCTGACATTATAGCAGGTGAGATCTCCAACTTTCAAGTACTTTCCAGCAAATAAACCTGACAAAACAAAGCAAAGAGCTGGAGGAGCACGGGAGAATATCATGCATAATGGGTGTACAGTGATGCTTGTTCGTTGGGGACGCCGGAGAAAATAGAGCTCTGAACCAATCTACGGGTCAGATTATCAAAGCTCTCCTGTTTGGTCCATTCTGAAGATTGTCAGAAAATGATCATCCCAGACGTGTCCCAAATTATACTTTATTTATTAGGCACTACTTTAGACCAGGGCCCATAGGGCTGTAGTGCACTACTTTAGACCAGGGCCCATATGGCTGTAGTGCACTACTTTAGACCAGGACCCATAGGGCTGTAGTGCACTATTTTAGTGCTTATTAAAGGAATATGGTGCCATTTGGAAGCAGCCCCACACATTGCAGTTCTCAAACGGTTCATTTTGTTACATTCACTTGTGTTCATCAGAGGTAATAACAGTATCAGCTATTTATAGAATATAATTATGTCTCCTATATGAAACTGATAATAACATTAAACAATCTATGAATAACACAGTACCTAACAGTGTGCACACAGACAGACATTACCGTTTGGATTGGCCAGAGCTTTCACATCACTACAGACATCTGCCTGTGATGTGGTCTGTAGCTGTTGGTCAGGCCTCACAGCTCACTGGGCTGCCATCCTGCCCTGAGGCCCATGTCACCCATCTCCCTGCCAGCTGTTGGGGGTTGGGCCCTGGTCCCTGCCCCATGTTGGAGGGCAGAGGGCCAGTGGGAACTGGATGGTGAGGGACTGTGGGCCTGACACGGACAGCACCGAGACAGACACATGACAGGGACAGTACCAAGACAGACACATGACAAGGACAGTACCAAGACAGACACATGACAGGGACAGTACCAAGACAGACACATGACAGGGACAGTACCAAGACAGACACATGACAGGGACAGTACCAAGACAGACACATGACAGGGACAGTACCAAGACAGACACATGACAGGGACAGTACCAAGACAGACACATGACAGGGACAGTACCAAGACAGACAAAGAAGGGCACCTTGTGGTGGATGATGGGTAAAAATAGAAAAAAAGCAGACATTAAATATCCCTTTGAGCATGGCGAAGTTATTAATTACACTGGATGGTGTATCAATACACCCAGTTACTACAAAGATCCTAACGCAGATGCCGGATAGCGGAAACCGCTCAGGGATTTCACCATGGGGCCAATTGTGACTTTAAAACAGTTACAGAGTTGAATGGCTGTGATAGGAGAAAACTGAGGATGGATCAACAACATTGTAGTTACTCCACAATACGAACCTAAATGACAGAGTGAAAAGAAGGAAGCCTGTACAAAATAAATAATATTCCAAAACATGCATCCTGTTTGCAACAAATGTGGCAAAGAAATTAACTTTATGTCCTGATTACAAAGGGAAATCCAATACAACACATCACTGAGTACCACTCTTCATATTTTCAAGCATGGTGGTGGCTGCATCATGTTATGGGTATGCTTGTCATCAGCAAGGACTAGGGGGTTATATTTTTTTATAAAAATAAACGGAATAGAGGTAAGCATAGGAAAAATCCTAGAGGAAAACCTAGTTCAGTCTGCTTTCCAACAGACAATAAGACAATAACCTAAAACACAAGGCCAAATATAACCTGGAGTTGACAGCTGTATTCACATCCAAAGCTAATTCTAACATGTATTGACTCAAGGGTGTGAAAATGTACAGTACCAGTCAAGTACCAGTCAAACACTGGAATGGTAGATTGGCAGAAGATGAATGTGCAGGTAGGTAGATAGATGGGCTGTTTACAGATGGGCTCTCATGAGGATCGCCACAGGAAAGGAAGTTACCTCTGCTGCAGAGGATAAGTTCATTAGAGTTACCAGCCTCAGAAATTGCAGCCCAAATAAATGCTTCACAGAGTTCAAGTAACAGACACATCTCAACATTAATTGTTCACAAGAGACTGCATGATTCAGGCCTTGATGGTTGAACTGCTGCAAAGAAACCACTACTAAAGGACACCAATAATAAGAAGAGACTTGCTTGGGACAAGAAACACGAGCAATGGACATTAGACCGGTGGAAATCTGTCCTGTGGGCTGACGAGTCCAAATGTGAGATGTTTGGTTCCAACCACTGTCTTTGTGAGATGCAGAGTAGGTGAACATTTGATCTCTGCAGGTGTGGTTCCCACCGTGAAGCATGGAGGAGGAGGAGGTGTGATGGTGTGGGGGTGCTTTGTTGCTGACACGGTCTGTGATTTATTTAGAATTCAAGGCACACTTAACCAGCATGGCTACCACAGCATTCTGCAGCGATACGCCATCCCACCTGGTTTGACTTAGTGGGACAATAATTTGTTTTCAACAGGACAATGACCCAACACACTTCCATGCTGTGTAAGGGCTATTTGACCAAGAAGGAGAGTGATGGAGTGCTGCATCAGATGACCTGGCCTCCACAATCACCCACCTCAACCCAATTGAGATGGTTTGGGATGAGTTGGACCACAGAGTGAAGGACAAGCAGCCAACAAGTGATCAACATATGTGGTAAATCCTTCAAGACTTTTGGAAAAGCATTCCGGGTGAAGCGAGTTGAGAGAATACCAAGAGTGTGCAAAGCTGTCATCAAGGCAAAGGGTGGTTACTTTGAACAATCCAAAATATATTTCAATTTTTGTAACACTTTTTTGGTTACTACATGTTTACATATGTGTTATTTCATAGTTGATGTCTTCACTGTTATTCTACACTGTAGAACATAGTAAAACATTAAGAAAAAACCCTTGAATGAGAAGCTGTGTTCAAACTTTTGACTGATACTGTATGTTAATTACATATTTATGTCATTTTAAATCATTTTGCAAAAATGTCTAAAAACATGTTTTCACTTTGTCATTATGGGGTATTGTGTGTAGATGGGGGAGAAACATTTCACTTTGTCATTATGGGGTATTGTGTGTAGATGGGGGAGAAACATTTCACTTTGTCATTATGGGGTATTGTGTGTAGATGGGGGAGAAACATTTCACTTTGTCATTATGGGGTATTGTGTGTAGATGGGGGAGAAACATTTCACTTTGTCATTATGGGGTATTGTGTGTAGATGGGGGAGAAACATTTCACTTTGTCATTATGGGGTATTGTGTGTAGATGGGGGAGAAACATTTCACTTTGTCATTATGGGGTATTGTGTGTAGATGGGGGAGAAACATTTCACTTTGTCATTATGGGGTATTGTGTGTAGATGGGGGAGAAACATTTCACTTTGTCATTATGGGGTATTGTGTGTAGATGGGGGAGAAACATTTCACTTTGTCATTATGGGGTATTGTGTGTAGATGGGGGAGAAACATTTCACTTTGTCATTATGGGGTATTGTGTGTAGATGGGGGAGAAACATTTCACTTTGTCATTATGGGGTATTGTGTGTAGATGGGGGAGAAACATTTCACTTTGTCATTATGGGGTATTGTGTGTAGATGGGTGAGAAACATTTCACTTTGTCATTATGGGGTATTGTGTGTAGATGGGGGAGAAACATTTCACTTTGTCATTATGGGGTATTGTGTGTAGATGGGGGAGAAACATTTCACTTTGTCATTATGGGGTATTGTGTGTAGATGGGGGAGAAACATTTCACTTTGTCATTATGGGGTATTGTGTGTAGATGGGGGAGAAACATTTCACTTTGTCATTATGGGGTATTGTGTGTAGATGGGGGAGAAACATTTCACTTTGTCATTATGGGGTATTGTGTGTAGATGGGGGAGAAACATTTCACTTTGTCATTATGGGGTATTGTGTGTAGATGGGGGAGAAACATTTCACTTTGTCATTATGGGGTATTGTGTGTAGATGGGGGAGAAACATTTCACTTTGTCATTATGGGGTATTGTGTGTAGATGGGGGAGAAACATTTCACTTTGTCATTATGGGGTATTGTGTGTAGATGGGGGAGAAACATTTCACTTTGTCATTATGGGGTATTGTGTGTAGATGGGGGAGAAACATTTCACTTTGTCATTATGGGGTATTGTGTGTAGATGGGGGAGAAACATTTCACTTTGTCATTATGGGGTATTGTGTGTAGATGGGGGAGAAACATTTCACTTTGTCATTATGGGGTATTGTGTGTAGATGGGGGAGAAACATTTCACTTTGTCATTATGGGGTATTGTGTGTAGATGGGGGAGAAACATTTCACTTTGTCATTATGGGGTATTGTGTGTAGATGGGGGAGAAACATTTCACTTTGTCATTATGGGGTATTGTGTGTAGATGGGGGAGAAACATTTCACTTTGTCATTATGGGGTATTGTGTGTAGATGGGGGAGAAACATTTCACTTTGTCATTATGGGGTATTGTGTGTAGATGGGGGAGAAACATTTCACTTTGTCATTATGGGGTATTGTGTGTAGATGGGGGAGAAACATTTCACTTTGTCATTATGGGGTATTGTGTGTAGATGGGGGAGAAACATTTCACTTTGTCATTATGGGGTATTGTGTGTAGATGGGGGAGAAACATTTCACTTTGTCATTATGGGGTATTGTGTGTAGATGGGGGAGAAACATTTCACTTTGTCATTATGGGGTATTGTGTGTAGATGGGGGAGAAACATTTCACTTTGTCATTATGGGGTATTGTGTGTAGATGGGGGAGAAACATTTCACTTTGTCATTATGGGGTATTGTGTGTAGATGGGGGAGAAACATTTCACTTTGTCATTATGGGGTATTGTGTGTAGATGGGGGAGAAACATTTCACTTTGTCATTATGGGGTATTGTGTGTAGATGGGGGAGAAACATTTCACTTTGTCATTATGGGGTATTGTGTGTAGATGGGGGAGAAACATTTCACTTTGTCATTATGGGGTATTGTGTGTAGATGGGGGAGAAACATTTCACTTTGTCATTATGGGGTATTGTGTGTAGATGGGGGAGAAACATTTCACTTTGTCATTATGGGGTATTGTGTGTAGATGGGGGAGAAACATTTCACTTTGTCATTATGGGGTATTGTGTGTAGATGGGGGAGAAACATTTCACTTTGTCATTATGGGGTATTGTGTGTAGATGGGGGAGAAACATTTCACTTTGTCATTATGGGGTATTGTGTGTAGATGGGGGAGAAACATTTCACTTTGTCATTATGGGGTATTGTGTGTAGATGGGGGAGAAACATTTCACTTTGTCATTATGGGGTATTGTGTGTAGATGGGGGAGAAACATTTCACTTTGTCATTATGGGGTATTGTGTGTAGATGGGGGAGAAACATTTCACTTTGTCATTATGGGGTATTGTGTGTAGATGGGGGAGAAACATTTCACTTTGTCATTATGGGGTATTGTGTGTAGATGGGGGAGAAACATTTCACTTTGTCATTATGGGGTATTGTGTGTAGATGGGGGAGAAACATTTCACTTTGTCATTATGGGGTATTGTGTGTAGATGGGGGAGAAACATTTCACTTTGTCATTATGGGGTATTGTGTGTAGATGGGGGAGAAACATTTCACTTTGTCATTATGGGGTATTGTGTGTAGATGGGGGAGAAACATTTCACTTTGTCATTATGGGGTATTGTGTGTAGATGGGGGAGAAACATTTCACTTTGTCATTATGGGGTATTGTGTGTAGATGGGGGAGAAACATTTCACTTTGTCATTATGGGGTATTGTGTGTAGATGGGGGAGAAACATTTCACTTTGTCATTATGGGGTATTGTGTGTAGATGGGGGAGAAACATTTCACTTTGTCATTATGGGGTATTGTGTGTAGATGGGGGAGAAACATTTCACTTTGTCATTATGGGGTATTGTGTGTAGATGGGGGAGAAACATTTCACTTTGTCATTATGGGGTATTGTGTGTAGATGGGGGAGAAACATTTCACTTTGTCATTATGGGGTATTGTGTGTAGATGGGGGAGAAACATTTCACTTTGTCATTATGGGGTATTGTGTGTAGATGGGGGAGAAACATTTCACTTTGTCATTATGGGGTATTGTGTGTAGATGGGGGAGAAACATTTCACTTTGTCATTATGGGGTATTGTGTGTAGATGGGGGAGAAACATTTCACTTTGTCATTATGGGGTATTGTGTGTAGATGGGGGAGAAACATTTCACTTTGTCATTATGGGGTATTGTGTGTAGATGGGGGAGAAACATTTCACTTTGTCATTATGGGGTATTGTGTGTAGATGGGGGAGAAACATTTCACTTTGTCATTATGGGGTATTGTGTGTAGATGGGGGAGAAACATTTCACTTTGTCATTATGGGGTATTGTGTGTAGATGGGGGAGAAACATTTCACTTTGTCATTATGGGGTATTGTGTGTAGATGGGGGAGAAACATTTCACTTTGTCATTATGGGGTATTGTGTGTAGATGGGGGAGAAACATTTCACTTTGTCATTATGGGGTATTGTGTGTAGATGGGGGAGAAACATTTCACTTTGTCATTATGGGGTATTGTGTGTAGATGGGGGAGAAACATTTCACTTTGTCATTATGGGGTATTGTGTGTAGATGGGGGAGAAACATTTCACTTTGTCATTATGGGGTATTGTGTGTAGATGGGGGAGAAACATTTCACTTTGTCATTATGGGGTATTGTGTGTAGATGGGGGAGAAACATTTCACTTTGTCATTATGGGGTATTGTGTGTAGATGGGGGAGAAACATTTCACTTTGTCATTATGGGGTATTGTGTGTAGATGGGGGAGAAACATTTCACTTTGTCATTATGGGGTATTGTGTGTAGATGGGGGAGAAACATTTCACTTTGTCATTATGGGGTATTGTGTGTAGATGGGGGAGAAACATTTCACTTTGTCATTATGGGGTATTGTGTGTAGATGGGGGAGAAACATTTCACTTTGTCATTATGGGGTATTGTGTGTAGATGGGGGAGAAACATTTCACTTTGTCATTATGGGGTATTGTGTGTAGATGGGGGAGAAACATTTCACTTTGTCATTATGGGGTATTGTGTGTAGATGGGGGAGAAACATTTCACTTTGTCATTATGGGGTATTGTGTGTAGATGGGGGAGAAACATTTCACTTTGTCATTATGGGGTATTGTGTGTAGATGGGGGAGAAACATTTCACTTTGTCATTATGGGGTATTGTGTGTAGATGGGGGAGAAACATTTCACTTTGTCATTATGGGGTATTGTGTGTAGATGGGGGAGAAACATTTCACTTTGTCATTATGGGGTATTGTGTGTAGATGGGGGAGAAACATTTCACTTTGTCATTATGGGGTATTGTGTGTAGATGGGGGAGAAACATTTCACTTTGTCATTATGGGGTATTGTGTGTAGATGGGGGAGAAACATTTCACTTTGTCATTATGGGGTATTGTGTGTAGATGGGTGAGAAACATTTCACTTTGTCATTATGGGGTATTGTGTGTAGATGGGGGAGAAACATTTCACTTTGTCATTATGGGGTATTGTGTGTAGATGGGGGAGAAACATTTCACTTTGTCATTATGGGGTATTGTGTGTAGATGGGGGAGAAACATTTCACTTTGTCATTATGGGGTATTGTGTGTAGATGGGGGAGAAACATTTCACTTTGTCATTATGGGGTATTGTGTGTAGATGGGGGAGAAACATTTCACTTTGTCATTATGGGGTATTGTGTGTAGATGGGGGAGAAACATTTCACTTTGTCATTATGGGGTATTGTGTGTAGATGGGGGAGAAACATTTCACTTTGTCATTATGGGGTATTGTGTGTAGATGGGGGAGAAACATTTCACTTTGTCATTATGGGGTATTGTGTGTAGATGGGGGAGAAACATTTCACTTTGTCATTATGGGGTATTGTGTGTAGATGGGGGAGAAACATTTCACTTTGTCATTATGGGGTATTGTGTGTAGATGGGGGAGATAAAAAAAAAAAAAAGAAGTATTTAATCATTTTTGAATTCACGCTGTAAAACAACAAAATGTGGAAGAAGTCAAAGGGGTATGAATACTTTCTGAAGGCACTGCACATCTTAGGATGGGTGAGGTTGATATAGACCTGACTATAGGCACCTACTGAAATTAACTGACAGCAACACTAGATCTAGACGTGTGTTTTGATATGACTGTGTTCCTGTGTTCCTAAACTTACTATCTGTCCTGTGATGCATCCAGTTTGATCACAACAAAGGAAAATGGATAAGGAGACATGGAGAAAAATACAGAGATAATGTGGAGATAAAGACAGAGATAATATGGAGATAAAGACAGAGATAACATGGAGATAAAGACAGAGATAACATGGAGAAAAATACAGAGATAATGTGGAGATAAAGACAGAGATAATATGGAGATAAAGACAGAGATAACATGGAGATAAAGACAGAGATAACATGGAGATAAAGACAGAGATAACACGGAGATAAAGACAGAGATAACACGGAGATAAAGACAGAGATAACATGGAGATAAAGACAGAGATAACATGGAGATAAAGACAGAGATAACACGGAGATAAAGACAGAGATAACACGGAGATAAAGACAGAGATAACACAGAGATAAAGACAGAGATAACGTGGAGATAAAGACAGAGATTACATAGAGATCAAGACAGTGAAAGAGTGAAACCTCTTAGGCCATCTAAGTACTGTACACTGCACTTACCCAGCACTAATGAGCCTGAAGAGAGCTTAGTGGAGGAACCTTTCAAAATTAAAGTAGTCACTCCTCCACTTAAAACAGCTATGAAATCATTCACGTATGAAATAATAAGCTACGAAGCACAACATTGAAAATAAAATACTCTTGTGTTCACCACAGATGAAAACACACATTCACATGCAGACAGTGATGACCCGCTTGCTTGTTATCGCTGGGCTTCAGAGTGTCATGCAGTGGGAAGATGTCTCCCTTAGCAGTCGTAGTGGGGAAGGCAAGGGGGCTCTAGAGCTGCTCTCCTGGCTGTGGTACTCCATTAGTAAGACGCACAGCCAGAGCAGAGCCAGCAACAACCGTCCCTGAGTGAGTGGCTCCCAGAAAGCAGGGGCTGATTGTGGGAAGACTGGCTTCGTCAGGGTTTTACAACGCTCACCTCGTTGACTGGGAGCTATCTCCCTGATGGCTTGGAGGGACTCAAACTGACAAACAATAAGACTACTCTGATTCTAGGTCTATAGATCACACCATAGCCTTTAGATAAGAGATTTGGTCTGGTCTGGCTTTGTAGCATGCTGCAGCAAACAAGTGTGGAAAATCTGGTTTGGCATTCCAGAAAAGCCCTCATTGTCACCTTTCGTCCTCCTTCCACCCACTTCCTCCTCCTTATCGCCACCACTGAGACCCCGGCGTGCGTGGCCAATCACAGTGAAGACGGGCTGCAGGGTGGAGATAAGAAGCTAAGCATTGGAGTTTGTTTGTTTACTTCATGGGTGCTTTGTCTCCATGTTTTGGAGGGAAACACCAGCTGTGTCTGCTGTCTGCCAGCCATCTTGGAGTGGCTGCCCACTCCTAGATGTCATGTCCAGCATTGGACTGTGACTGGTCCAGTGAGAGTCCCTCCAGAACGGATGTCATGCAGAGATATTTGTCGCAGGAATGAGTCACAGGGTGTTAATATCCACTCATTATACACTGAGTGTACAAAACATTAAGAACACCTTCCTAATATTGAGTTGCACCCCCCCCCCCTTTTTCCCCCAGAACCGCCTGAATTCGTCGGGGCATGGACTCCACAAGGTGTCAAAAACGTTCCACAGGGATGCTGGCCCATGTTGACGCCAATGCTTCCCACAGTTGTGTCAAGTTGGCTGAATGTCCTTTGAGTGGTGGACCATTCTTGATACACACAGGAAACTGTTGTGTGTGGAAAAACACAGCAGCGTTGCAGTTCTTGACACACTTAAACCGGTGCGCCTGCCTGGCACCTACTACCATACCCCATTCATTCACCCCCTGAATGGCACACATACACAATCCATGTCTCAAGGCTTAAAAATCCTTCTTTAACCTGTCTCCTTTCTACACTGATTGAAGTGGATTTAACAAGTGACATCAATAAGGGATCATAGCTTTCACCTGGATTCACCTGATCAGTAGTCTGGTACGTCATGGAAAGAGCAGGTGTTCCTAATGTTTTGTCCACTCAGTGTAAATGGCGGTCATTTGAATAGAGTCTGATATCTCAGTGATAATGGCATCGACTGAAATGGCTGCCCCGCAGTTGAAACATTGGAACACAGAAATGCAGGACATTGTAGAAACACTAAGTTTATCATTAGAATCATTCTCATCGTAAAAATAAAAAAAATGGAAACATAAATGACTTTTAGTCATTAAAGTATTGAATTGCTGATTATAGTTTAATAACAGAGGTCATTAGAGAACATTAGCATAACTCTTATGTACAGTGACTGTCTGAGCAACGTATCAGTAATGATAGTTAATTATATGTTTATTACGTGTAATTGTTACCCATGTCCTGTTCCTGTTTTGTGTCTATAGTGTACTACACTGTGTGTGGAGTATGTTTACATTGTTTTGTTCATTGTTGTCATCACCATTTCACCAGGTCAAATCACCGGCACATTTAAATGTACTTAGGGAATAAAGGTTTCTGATTGGCATATTACCATACTTTCTACAGTGTTTTAACTCTCCGTGCATGTTGTTTTCCTAGGATAAAGAGGGATTGACCTTGAGAGTGAAGTGGGATGAATACAATCTGTGTCTCAGAGCCAAGAAGATAGGAGTGGACCAGGTGTAGTAACAGTGGTGTAACAGGCTTCAGTATAACATATGGCACACAGAGAACACTTTGATTACCTGGGGCATGATCTGGGAAAGAACTGAAACAGCAGTACACTGTAAATCTCATATGTATGACACCTTCTTTGTAATGTGCTCACTAACATCAAATAAACACGCACACACACATACACACACACACACTCGCAAAATACAGTCTCACTACAAGAAGTGAAAGGTTCAGTCTATTGACAATCTATTTTGTTCTCCATTTGTATTAACATCCAGAGATGAGTTTCTTGTTTAGTGAATAAAGATGTTCAATGAATCGGATGTCTTCCTCTTTAGATGTTACAGACACAATATATCTCCTCTTTAGATGTTACAGATACAATATATCTCCTCTTTAGATGTTACAGACACAATATATCTCCTCTTTAGATGTTACAGACACAATATATCTCCTCTTTAGATGTTACAGATACAATATATCTCCTCTTTAGATGTTACAGACACAATATATCTCCTCTTTAGATGTTACAGATACAATATATCTCCTCTTTAGATGTTACTGATACAATATATCTCCTCTTTAGATGTTACTGATACAATATATCTCCTCTTTAGATGTTACAGATACAATATATCTCCTCTTTAGATGTTACAGATACAATATATCTCCTCTTTAGATGTTACAGATACAATATATCTCCTCTTTAGATGTTACAGATACAATATCCTCCTCTTTAGATGTTACTGACAGATACAATATATCCCCTCTTTAGATGTTACTGATACAATATATCTCCTCTTTAGATGTTACAGATACAATATATCTCCTCTTTAGATGTTACTGACAGATACAATATCCTCCTCTTTAGATGTTACTGATACAATATATCTCCTCTTTAGATGTTACTGATACAATATATCTCCTCTTTAGATGTTACAGATACAATATATCTCCTCTTTAGATGTTACAGATACAATATATCTCCTCTTTAGATGTTACTGACAGATACAATATATCTCCTCTTTAGATGTTACTGACAGATACAATATATCTCCTCTTTAGATGTTACTGACAGATACAATATATCTCCTCTTTAGATGTTACTGATACAATATATCTCCTCTTTAGATGTTACTGATACAATATATCTCCTCTTTATATGTTACTGACAGATACAATATATCTCCTCTTTAGATGTTACTGACAGATACAATATATCTCATCTTTAGATGTTACTGACAGATACAATATATCTCCTCTTTAGATGTTACTGACAGATACAATATATCTCCTCTTTAGATGTTACTGACAGATACAATATATCTCCTCTTTAGATGTTACTGACAGATACAATATATCTCCTCTTTAGATGTTACTGACAGATACAATATATCTCCTCTTTAGATGTTACTGATACAATATATCTCCTCTTTAGATGTTACAGATACAATATATCTCCTCTTTAGATGTTACTGATACAATATATCTCCTCTTTAGATGTTACAGATACAATATATCTCCTCTTTAGATGTTACTGATACAATATATCTCCTCTTTAGATGTTACTGACAGATACAATATATCTCCTCTTTAGATGTTACTGTTAGATGTTACTGATACAATATATCTCCTCTTTAGATGTTACAGATACAATATATCTCCTCTTTAGATGTTACAGATACAATATATCTCCTCTTTAGATGTTACAGATACAATATATCTCCTCTTTAGATGTTACAGATACAAAATATCTCCTCTTTAGATGTTACTGATACAATATATCTCCTCTTTAGATGTTACTGACAGATACAATATATCTCCTCTTTAGATGTTACTGACAGATACAATATATCTCCTCTTTAGATGTTACTGACAGATACAATATATCTCCTCTTTAGATGTTACTGACAGATACAATATATCTCCTCTTTAGATGTTACTGACAGATACAATATATCTCCTCTTTAGATGTTACTGACAGATACAATATATCTCCTCTTTAGATGTTACAGATACAATATATCTCCTCTTTAGATGTTACTGACAGATACAATATATCTCCTCGTTAGATGTTACTGACTGATACAATATATCTCATCTTTAGATGTTACAGATACAATATATCTCCTCTTTAGATGTTACAGATACAATATATCTCCTCTTTAGATGTTACTGATACAATATATCTCCTCTTTAGATGTTACTGACAGATACAATATATCTCCTCTTTAGATGTTACTGACAGATACAATATATCTCCTCTTTAGATGTTACTGACAGATACAATATATCTCCTCTTTAGATGTTACTGACAGATACAATATATCTCCTCTTTAGATGTTACAGATACAATATATCTCCTCTTTAGATGTTACTGATACAATATATATCCTCTTTAGATGTTACAGATACAATATATCTCCTCTTTAGATGTTACTGATACAATATATCTCCTCTTTAGATGTTACTGATACAATATATCTCCTCTTTAGATGTTACTGATACAATATATCTCCTCTTTAGATGTTACTGACAGATACAATATATCTCCTCTTTAGATGTTACTGACTGATACAATATATCTCCTCTTTAGATGTTACAGATACAATATATCTCATCTTTAGATGTTACTGACTGATACAATATATCTCCTCTTTAGATGTTACTGACTGATACAATATATCTCCTCTTTAGATGTTACAGATACAATATATCTCCTCTTTAGATGTTACAGACACAATATATCTCCTCTTTAGATGTTACAGATACAATATATCTCCTCTTTAGATGTTACTGATACAATATATCTCCTCTTTAGATGTTACTGACATATACAATATATCTCCTCTTTAGATGTTACTGACAGATACAATATATCTCCTCTTTAGATGTTACAGATACAATATATCTCCTCTTTAGATGTTACTGACAGATACAATATATCTCCTCTTTAGATGTTACTGACTGATACAATATATCTCCTCTTTAGATGTTACAGATACAATATATCTCCTCTTTAGATGTTACTGACTGATACAATATATATCCTCTTTAGATGTTACTGATACAATATATCTCCTCTTTAGATGTTACAGATACAATATATCTCCTCTTGAGATGTTACTGACTGATACAATATATCTCCTCTTTAGATGTTACTGACTGATACAATATATCTCCTCTTTAGATGTTACTGACAGATACAATATATCTCCTCTTTAGATGTTACTGACAGATTCAATATATCTCCTCTTTAGATGTTACTGACAGATACAATATATCTCCTCTTTAGATGTTACTGACAGATACAATATATCTCCTCTTTAGATGTTACTGACAGATACAATATATCTCCTCTTTAGATGTTACTGACAGATACAATATATCTCCTCTTGAGATGTTACTAACAGATACAATATATCTCCTCTTTAGATGTTACTGACAGATACAATATATCTCCTCTTTAGATGTTACTGACAGACACAATATATCTCCTCTTTAGATGTTACTGATACAATATATCTCCTCTTTAGATGTTACTGACAGATACAATATATCTCCTCTTTAGATGTCACTGACAGATACAATATATCTCCTCTTTAGATGTTACTGACAGATACAATATATCTCCTCTTTAGATGTTACTGACAGATACAATATATCTCCTCTTTAGATGTTACTGACAGATACAATATATCTCCTCTTTAGATGTTACTGACAGATACAATATATCTCCTCTTTAGATGTTACTGACAGATACAATATATCTCCTCTTGAGACGTTACAGATACAATATATCTCCTCTTTAGATGTTACTGACAGATACAATATATCTCCTCTTTACCGGCAGACACAATATATCTCCTCTTTAGATGTTACTGACAGATACAATATATCTCCTCTTTAGATGTTACAGATACAATATATCTCCTCTTTAGATGTTACTGACAGATACAATATATCTCCTCTTTAGATGTTACTGACAGATACAATATATCTCCTCTTTAGATGTTACAGATACAATATATCTCCTCTTTAGATGTTACTGACAGATACAATATATCTCCTCTTTAGATGTTACTGACAGATACAATATATCTCCTCTTTAGATGTTACTGACAGATACAATATATCTCCTCTTTAGATGTTACTGACAGATACAATATATCTCCTCTTTAGATGTTACTGACATATACAATATATCTCCTCTTTAGATGTTACTGACAGATACAATATATCTCCTCTTTAGATGTTACTGACAGATACAATATATCTCCTCTTTAGATGTCACTGACAGATACAATATATCTCCTCTTTAGATGTTACTGACAGATACAATATATCTCCTCTTTAGATGTTACTGACAGATACAATATATCTCCTCTTTAGATGTTAATGACAGATACAATATATCTCCTCTTTAGATGTTACTGACAGATACAATATATCTCCTCTTGAGACGTTACAGATACAATATATCTCCTCTTTAGATGTTACTGACAGATACAATATATCTCCTCTTTACCGGCAGACACAATATATCTCCTCTTTAGATGTTACTGACAGATACAATATATCTCCTCTTTAGATGTTACAGATACAAAATATCTCCTCTTTACATGTTACTGACAGATACAATATATCTCCTCTTTAGATGTTACAGATACAAAATATCTCCTCTTTACATGTTACTGACAGATACAATATATCTCCTCTTTAGATGTTACTGACATATACAATATATCTCCTCTTTAGATGTTACTGCCAGATACAATATATCTCCTCTTTAGATGTTACTGACAGATACAATATATCTCCTCTTTAGATGTTACTGACAGATACCATATATCTCCTCTTTACATGTTACTGCCAGATACAATATATCTCCTCTTTAGATGTTACTGACAGATACAATATATCTCCTCTTTAGATGTTACTGACAGATACAATATATCTCCTCTTTACCGGCAGACACAATATATCTCCTCTTTAGATGTTACTGACAGATACAATATATCTCCTCTTTAGATGTTACAGATACAATATATCTCCTCTTTAGATGTTACTGACAGATACAATATATCTCCTCTTTAGATGTTACTGACAGATACAATATATCTCCTCTTTAGATGTTACTGACAGATACAATATATCTCCTCTTTAGATGTTACTGACAGATACAATATATCTCCTCTTGAGACGTTACAGATACAATATATCTCCTCTTTAGATGTTACTGACAGATACAATATATCTCCTCTTTACCGGCAGACACAATATATCTCCTCTTTAGATGTTACTGACAGATACAATATATCTCCTCTTTAGATGTTACAGATACAATATATCTCCTCTTTAGATGTTACTGACAGATACAATATATCTCCTCTTTAGATGTTACTGACAGATACAATATATCTCCTCTTTAGATGTTACAGATACAATATATCTCCTCTTTAGGTGTTACTGACAGATACAATATATCTCCTCTTTAGATGTTACTGACAGATACAATATATCTCCTCTTTAGATGTTACTGACAGATACAATATATCTCCTCTTTAGATGTTACTGACAGATACAATATATCTCCTCTTTAGATGTTACTGACATATACAATATATCTCCTCTTTAGATGTTACTGACAGATACAATATATCTCCTCTTTAGATGTTACTGACAGATACAATATATCTCCTCTTTAGATGTCACTGACAGATACAATATATCTCCTCTTTAGATGTTACTGACAGATACAATATATCTCCTCTTTAGATGTTACTGACAGATACAATATATCTCCTCTTTAGATGTTACTGACAGATACAATATATCTCCTCTTGAGACGTTACAGATACAATATATCTCCTCTTTAGATGTTACTGACATATACAATATATCTCCTCTTTACCGGCAGACACAATATATCTCCTCTTTAGATGTTACTGACAGATACAATATATCTCCTCTTTAGATGTTACAGATACAAAATATCTCCTCTTTACATGTTACTGACAGATACAATATATCTCCTCTTTAGATGTTACAGATACAAAATATCTCCTCTTTACATGTTACTGACAGATACAATATATCTCCTCTTTAGATGTTACTGACATATACAATATATCTCCTCTTTAGATGTTACTGCCAGATACAATATATCTCCTCTTTAGATGTTACTGACAGATACAATATATCTCCTCTTTAGATGTTACTGACAGATACCATATATCTCCTCTTTACATGTTACTGACAGATACAATATATCTCCTCTTTAGATGTTACTGACAGATACAATATATCTCCTCTTGAGACGTTACAGATACAATATATCTCCTCTTTAGATGTTACTGACAGATACAATATATCTCCTCTTTACCGGCAGACACAATATATCTCCTCTTTAGATGTTACTGACAGATACAATATATCTCCTCTTTAGATGTTACAGATACAATATATCTCCTCTTTAGATGTTACTGACAGATACAATATATCTCCTCTTTAGATGTTACTGACAGATACAATATATCTCCTCTTTAGATGTTACTGACATATACAATATATCTCCTCTTTAGATGTTACTGACAGATACAATACATCTCCTCTTGAGACGTTACAGATACAATATATCTCCTCTTTAGATGTTACTGACAGATACAATATATCTCCTCTTTAGATGTTACTGACAGATACAATATATCTCCTCTTTAGATGTCACTGACAGATACAATATATCTCCTCTTTAGATGTTACTGACAGATACAATATATCTCCTCTTTAGATGTTACTGACAGATACAATATATCTCCTCTTTAGATGTTAATGACAGATACAATATATCTCCTCTTTAGATGTTACTGACAGATACAATATATCTCCTCTTGAGACGTTACAGATACAATATATCTCCTCTTTAGATGTTACTGACAGATACAATATATCTCCTCTTTACCGGCAGACACAATATATCTCCTCTTTAGATGTTACTGACAGATACAATATATCTCCTCTTTAGATGTTACTGACAGATACAATATATCTCCTCTTTAGATGTTACTGACATATACAATATATCTCCTCTTTAGATGTTACTGACAGATACAATATATCTCCTCTTTAGATGTTACTGACAGATACAATATATCTCCTCTTTAGATGTTACTGACAGATACAATATATCTCCTCTTTAGATGTTACTGACAGATACAATATATCTCCTCTTTAGATGTTACTGACAGATACAATATATCTCCTCTTTAGATGTTACTGACAGATACAATATATCTCCTCTTTAGATGTTACTGACAGATACAATATATCTCCTCTTTAGATGTCACTGACAGATACAATATATCTCCTCTTTA
The DNA here is from genome assembly GCF_013265735.2 of Oncorhynchus mykiss. Taxonomy (NCBI): domain Eukaryota; kingdom Metazoa; phylum Chordata; class Actinopteri; order Salmoniformes; family Salmonidae; genus Oncorhynchus; species Oncorhynchus mykiss. The sequence goes on from NC_048570.1 coordinate 10,246,539, forward strand.
GATGTTACTGACAGATACAATATATCTCCTCTTTAGATGTTACAGATACAATATATCTCCTCTTTAGATGTTACAGATACAATATATCTCCTCTTTAGATGTTACTGACAGATACAATATATCTCCTCTTTAGATGTTACTGACAGATACAATATATCTCCTCTTTAGATGTTACAGATACAATATATCTCCTCTTTAGATGTTACAGATACAATATATCTCCTCTTTAGATGTTACAGATACAATATATCTCCTCTTTAGATGTTACTGACAGATACAATATATCTCCTCTTGAGATGTTACAGATACAATATATCTCCTCGTTAGATGTTACAGATACAATATATCTCCTCTTTAGATGTTACAGATACAATATATCTCCTCTTGAGATGTTACAGATACAATATATCTCCTCTTTAGATGTTACAGATACAATATATCTCCTCTTTAGATGTTACTGACAGATACAATATATCTCCTCTTTAGATGTTACTGACAGATACAATATATCTCCTCTTTAGATGTTACAGATACAATATATCTCCTCTTTAGATGTCACTGACAGATACAATATATCTCCTCTTTAGATGTTACTGACAGATACAATATATCTCCTCTTTAGATGTTACCGACAGATACAATATATCTCCTCTTTAGATGTTACTGACAGATACAATATATCTCCTCTTGAGATGTTACAGATACAATATATCTCCTCTTTAGATGTTACAGATACAATATATCTCCTCTTTAGATGTTACAGATACAATATATCTCCTCTTTAGATGTTACTGACAGATACAATATATCTCCTCTTTAGATGTTACTGACAGATACAATATATCTCCTCTTTAGATGTTACAGATACAATATATCTCCTCTTTAGATGTTACAGATACAATATATCTCCTCTTTACCGGCAGACACAATATATCTCCTCTTTAGATGTCACTGACAGATACAATATATCTCCTCTTTAGATGTTACTGACAGATACAATATATCTCCTCTTTAGATGTTACAGACAGATACAATATATATCCTCTTTAGATGTTACTGACAGATACAATATACAGTATCTCCTCTTTAGATGTTACAGATACAATATATCTCCTCTTTAGATGTTACAGATACAATATTTCGCCTCTTTAGATGTTACAGATACAATATATCTCCTCTTTAGATGTTACCGACAGATACAATATATCTTCTCACAAATAACTAAACAAATCAAACTGAAAAAGAAGAACACACAACTTACTCTCTTACAGATGTAGGATCTTAATTTGAGCCAGTTTGCTGCAGCAGGAAAATAATCCTGCAGCGACAGGAAATGTGCATTTTAAGTGGATTATAATTAATGGACATTTTTGTAGGGTTTGATACATTTTTCTGAAAATTACAATTAAAAATAAGTCTGAAATTACGAAGAGGAAATGACAAACTTCTAAAGCCCTTTTAAACCTCAAATACACTAACTGTAATGCATTGCAAAAAATTTATCCTGCAACAGGGTGATCAAATTAAGATACTACATCTGTACACTACTGTCCCATATGTTCTTTATTTACCACGAGTTCATCAACACATCAAGTCATCCAAATCTCTGACTCGTTCTGTTGTGTTTTCCAATCAATTCCATTTTGTTGTTGCTGTAATTGCTACATTAAAATGTTAACTGTTTCCAATATTCTGCTCCAGCAGGAGCTGTGTTGTGTTGGAGAGACAGAGGGAAGAGAAATACGGGGGGAACAGTGAGACAGAGGGAAGAGAGAGAGAGAACAAAGCGAGAGAGAAGGTCAGAGAGACAGAGGGAACAGAGATACAGAGAGAACAGAGAGAGAGAGAGAACAGAGAGAGAGAATGACAGAGAGAGAGAAGGACAAAGAGAGAAGGACAGAGAGAGAGAGAGGGGACAGAGATACAGAGGGAACAGAGATACAGAGAGAACAGAGAGAGAGAGAACAGAGAGAGAGAATGACAGAGAGAGAGAAGGACAAAGAGAGAAGGACAGAGAGAGAGAGAGAGAGGGGACAGAGATACAGAGGGAACAGAGATACAGAGAGAACAGAGAGAGAGAGAGAGAACAGAGAGAGAGAATGACAGAGAGAGAGAAGGACAAAGAGAGAAGGACAGAGAGAGAGAGGGGACATAGATACAGAGGGAACAGAGATACAGAGGGAACAGAGAGAGAGTGAGAGAGAGAGAGAGAGAGAGAACAGAGAGAGAGGGGACAGAGATACTGTCACGTTCTGACCTCTATTTCTGTTGTCTTGTATTTATTTAGTATGGTCAGGGCGTGAGTTGGGTGGGCAGTCTATGTTTGTTTTTCTATGTTTTGGGGCATTTCTATGTTTTCGGCCTAGTATGGTTCTCAATCAGAGGCAGGTGTCATTAGTTGTCTCTGATTGAGAATCATACTTAGGTAGCCTGGGTTTCACTGTGTGTTTGTGGGTGATTGTTCCTGTCACTGTGTTTGTTGTCACAGGATAGGCTGTATAGGTTTTCACGTTCCGTTTGTTGTTTTGTAGATTTGAGTTATTTCATGTATCGTTCAGTTTTCCATTAAAGAACATGAATAACCACCACGCTGCTTTTTGGTCCGCTTCTCCTCCTACAGACGAACGTCGTTACAGAATCACCCACCTACCAAGGACCAAGCGGCGTGGTAAACAGAGGCAGCAGCAACAGCAGCAGCAGGAGAAGCGACTGGTGCAGCAGGAGCAACAGCAGCATCAGCAAAAGCAGCAGCAGGAGGAGCAACAGCAGCAGCAGCAAAATCAGCAGTGGGAGAGGCTGCACTACTTGGAGAGATGGACTTGGGAGGAGATTCTAGACGGGAAAGGACCCTGGGCAGAGCCAGGAGAATATTGCCGCCCCAAGGCCGAGCTGGAGGCAGCAAAAGCAGAGAGGCGGCATTATGAGGAACTAGCACGGCAGAGCGGATGGAAGCCCGAGAGTCACCCCCAAAAATGTCTTGGGGGGGGGCACAGGGGGAGTGTGGCAGAGTCAGGAGTCAGACCTGAGCCAACTCCCCCCGTTTATCGTGAGGAGCCAAGGAGGAGCTCAGAACCAGAGCTGGTGTTGGAGGTGAGCGAAGCAGAGACTGTGAAGGAGTTAATGGGGAAATTGGAGGAGAGTGATATGAGGGACTTGCTGGTTTGGTGCATGAGGCACGACATTCGCCCGACGGAGCGTGTCAGGGATTTAATGGCACCGGGGTCAGCTCTCCATACTCATCCTGAGGTACGAGCGAGGGGTCTGGTGAAGACTGTGCCAGCCTCACGCACCAGGCCTCCTGTGCATCTCCCTAGCCTTGCACGTCCTGTGCCATCTCAGCACTACAGTGCTCCTAGCAGTGCTAACTGTGGCGGGCATGGTGCTGGTCAGGCACCGTGTTATGCAGTTGTGCGCACGGTGTCCCCAGTACGCGTGCTTAGCCCAGTGCGCTACATCCCAGCTCCCCACATCTGCCGGGCTAGGGTGAAGATCCAGCCAGGGCGGTTGGTGCCAGCCCTGCTCTCAAGATCTCCAGTACGCCTTCACGGTCCGGTCTATCCGTCACCACCTCCACGCACCAGCCCTCCGGTGGCAGCCCCCCGTACCAGGCTGTCTCTCCGGCCCATCCTTACAGGGGCTTCCTCCTCTCCAGCGCTGCCGGAGCCTCCCACCTGTCCGGCGCCTCTGCCGGAGCCTCTCGCCTGTCCGGCGCCGCTGCCAGAGCCTCCCGCCTGTCCGGCGCGGCCGGAGCCTCCCGCCTGTCCGGCGCCTCTGCCGGAGCCTCCCGCCTGTCCGGCGCCGCTGCCGGAGCCTCCCGCCTGTCCGGCACCGCTGCCGGAGCCTCCCGCCTGTCCGGCGCCGCTGCCGGAGCCTCCCGCCTGTCCGGCGCCTCTGCCGGAGCCTCCCGCCTGTCCGGCGCCGCTGCCGGAGCCTCCCGCCTGTCCGGCGCCTCTGCCGGAGCCTCCCGCCTGTCCGGCGCCGCTGCCGGAGTCTCCCGCCTCTCCGGCGCTACCAGGGCCTTCCTCTTCTCCAGCGTTGCCGGAGCTTCCCGTCTGCCCAGCGCCAGCTGAGCTTCCCGTCTGCCCAGCGCCAGCTGAGCTTCCCGTCTGCCCAGCGGCGCCAGCGCCGTCCGTCTGCCCAGCGCCGTCAGCGCCGCCCGTCTGCCCAGCGCCGCCAGCGCCGCCCGTCTGCCAGGAGCCGCCAGTGCCGCCCGTCTGCCAGGAGCCGCCAGTGCCGCCAGTCTGCCAGGAGCCGCCAGTGCCGCCCGTCAGCCAGGGGCCGCCAGGGCCGCCAGTCAGCCAGGGGCCGCCAGTCAGCCAGGGGCCGCCAGTGCTGCCAGTCAGCCAGGGGCCGCCAGTGCCGCCAGTCAGCCAGGGGCCGCCAGTGCCGCCAGTCAGCCAGGGGCCGCCAGTGCCGCCAGTCAGCCAGGGGCCGCCAGTGCCGCCAGTAAGCCAGGGGCCGCCAGTAAGCCAGGGGCCGCCAGTGCCGCCAGTCAGCCAGGGGCCGCCAGTAAGCCAGGGGCCGCCAGTGCCGTCAGTCAGCCAGGGGCCGCCCGAGCAGCTGCCCCTCTATCCAGAGCAGCTGTCGCCCCTCTGTCCCAAGCTGCAGCCGCCCCTCTGTCCCGAGCAGCTGTCCCTCTGTCCCGAGCAGCTGTCCCTCTGTCCCGAGCAGCTGTCCCTCTGTCCCGAGCAGCTGCCCCTCTGTCCCGAGCAGCTGCCGCCCCTCTGTCCCGAGCAGCTGCCGCCCCTCTGTCCCGAGCAGCTATCGCCCCTCTGTCCCGAGCAGCTATCGCCCCTCTGTCCCGAGCTGCTATCGCCCCTCTGTCCCGAGCTGCTATCGCCCCTCTGTCCCGAGCTGCTGCCGCCCCTCTGTCCCGAGCAGTTGTCCCTCTGTCCCGAGCAGCTGCTTCACCTCTGTCCCGAGCTGCCCCTCTGTCCCAAGCAGCCCCTCTGTCCAGTGGGGTCATTGAGAAGGGTGGCCATGGTGAGTAAGCCAGGGAGGCGGACAATAAGGCGGACTAAGACAATGGTGAAGTGGGGTCCGCGTCCCGCGCCAGAGCCGCCACCGCGGACAGACGCCCACCCAGACCCTCCCCTATAGGTCAAGGTTTTGCGGCCGGAGTCCGCACCTTTGGGGGGGGGTACTGTCACGTTCTGACCTCTATTTCTGTTGTCTTGTATTTATTTAGTATGGTCAGGGCGTGAGTTGGGTGGGCAGTCTATGTTTGTTTTTCTATGTTTTGGGGCATTTCTATGTTTTCGGCCTAGTATGGTTCTCAATCAGAGGCAGGTGTCATTAGTTGTCTCTGATTGAGAATCATACTTAGGTAGCCTGGGTTTCACTGTGTGTTTGTGGGTGATTGTTCCTGTCACTGTGTTTGTTGTCACAGGATAGGCTGTATAGGTTTTCACGTTCCGTTTGTTGTTTTGTAGATTTGAGTTATTTCATGTATCGTTCAGTTTTCCATTAAAGAACATGAATAACCACCACGCTGCTTTTTGGTCCGCTTCTCCTCCTACAGACGAACGTCGTTACAGATACAGAGAGAACAGAGATACAGAGAGAACAGGAAACAGAGGGAACAGAGATACAGAGGGAACAGAGATACAGAGAGAACAGGGATACAGAGAAAACAGAGATACAGAGTGAACAGGAAACAAAGGGAACAGAGGGAACAGGAAACAAAGGGAACAGAGGGAACAGGAAACAAAGGGAACAGAGGGAACAGGAAACAAAGGGAACAAAGGGAACAGGAAACAAAGGGAACAAAGGGAACAGGAAACAAAGGGAACAGAGGGAACAGAGGGAACACGAAACAAAGTGAACAGAGGGAACAGAGTGAACAGAGGGAACAGGAAACAAATGGAACAGAGGGAACAGGAAACAAAGTGAACAGAGGGAACAGAGTGAACAGAGGGAACAGAGGGAACAGAGGGAACAGGAAACAAAGTGAACAGAGGGAACAGAGTGAACAGAGGGAACAGGAAACAAATGGAACAGAGGGAACAGGAAACAAAGTGAACAGAGGGAACAGAGTGAACAGAGGGAACAGGAAACAAAGTGAACAGAGGGAACAGAGTGAACAGAGGGAACAGGAAACAAATGGAACAGAGGGAACAGGAAACAAAGTGAACAGAGGGAACAGAGGGAACAGAGTGAACAGAGGGAACAGGAAACACAGTGAACAGAGGGAACAGAGTGAACAGAGGGAACAGGAAACAAAGGGAACAGAGTGAACAGAGGGAACAGAGGGAACAGGAAACAAAGGGAACAGAGGGAACAGAGGGAACAGGAAACAAAGGGAACAGAGGGAACAGGAAACAAAGGGAACAAAGGGAACAGAGGGAACAGGAAACAAAGGGAACAAAGGGAACAGGAAACAGAGGGAACAGAGGGAACAGGAAACAAAGGGAACAAAGGGAACAGAGGGAACAGAGGGAACAGAGGGAACAGGAAACAAAGGGAACAAAGGGAACAGAGGGAACAGGAAACAAATGGAACAGAGGGAACAGGAAACAAAGGGAACAGAGGGAACAGGGGGAACAGAGGGAACAGGAAACAAAGGGAACAGAGGGAACAGAGGGAACAGAGGGAACAGGAAACAAAGTGAACAGAGGGAACAGAGTGAACAGAGGGAACAGAGTGAACAGAGGGAACAGAGTGAACAGAGGGAACAGGAAACAAAGTGAACAGAGGGAACAGAGTGAACAGAGGGAACACGAAACAAAGTGAACAGAGGGAACAGAGTGAACAGAGGGAACAGGAAACAAATGGAACAGAGGGAACAGGAAACAAAGTGAACAGAGGGAACAGAGTGAACAGAGGGAACAGAGGGAACAGAGGGAACAGGAAACAAAGTGAACAGAGGGAACAGAGTGAACAGAGGGAACAGGAAACAAATGGAACAGAGGGAACAGGAAACAAAGTGAACAGAGGGAACAGAGTGAACAGAGTGAACAGAGGGAACAGGAAACAAAGTGAACAGAGGGAACAGAGTGAACAGAGGGAACAGGAAACAAATGGAACAGAGGGAACAGGAAACAAAGTGAACAGAGGGAACAGAGTGAACAGAGGGAACAGGAAACAAATGGAACAGAGGGAACAGGAAACAAAGTGAACAGAGGGAACAGAGTGAACAGAGGGAACAGGAAACACAGTGAACAGAGGGAACAGAGTGAACAGAGGGAACAGGAAACAAAGGGAACAGAGTGAACAGAGGGAACAGAGGGAACAGGAAACAAAGGGAACAGAGGGAACAGAGGGAACAGGAAACAAAGGGAACAGAGGGAACAGGAAACAAAGGGAACAAAGGGAACAGAGGGAACAGGAAACAAAGGGAACAAAGGGAACAGGAAACAGAGGGAACAGAGGGAACAGGAAACAAAGGGAACAAAGGGAACAGAGGGAACAGAGGGAACAGGAAACAAAGGGAACAAAGGGAACAGAGGGAACAGGAAACAAATGGAACAGAGGGAACAGGAAACAAAGGGAACAGAGGGAACAGGGGGAACAGAGGGAACAGGAAACAAAGGGAACAGAGGGAACAGAGGGAACAGAGGGAACAGGAAACAAAGTGAACAGAGGGAACAGAGTGAACAGAGGGAACAGAGTGAACAGAGGGAACAGAGTGAACAGATGGAACAGGAAACAAAGTGAACAGAGGGAACAGAGTGAACAGAGGGAACAGGAAACAAATGGAACAGAGGGAACAGGAAACAAAGTGAACAGAGGGAACAGAGTGAACAGAGGGAACAGAGTGAACAGAGGGAACAGGAAACACAGTGAACAGAGGGAACAGAGTGAACAGAGGGAACAGAGTGAACAGAGTGAACAGAGGGAACAGGAAACAAAGGGAACAAAGGGAACAGGAAACAGAGGGAACAGAGGGAACAGGAAACAAAGGGAACAAAGGGAACAGAGGGAACAGAGGGAACAGGAAACAAAGGGAACAAAGGGAACAGAGGGAACAGGAAACAAATGGAACAGAGGGAACAGGAAACAAAGGGAACAGAGGGAACAGGGGGAACAGAGGGAACAGGAAACAAAGGGAACAGAGGGAACAGAGGGAACAGAGGGAACAGGAAACAAAGTGAACAGAGGGAACAGAGTGAACAGAGGGAACAGAGTGAACAGAGGGAACAGAGTGAACAGATGGAACAGGAAACAAAGTGAACAGAGGGAACAGAGTGAACAGAGGGAACAGGAAACAAATGGAACAGAGGGAACAGGAAACAAAGTGAACAGAGGGAACAGAGTGAACAGAGGGAACAGAGTGAACAGAGGGAACAGGAAACACAGTGAACAGAGGGAACAGAGTGAACAGAGGGAACAGAGTGAACAGAGTGAACAGAGGGAACAGGAAACAAAGGGAACAGAGTGAACAGAGGGAACAGAGGGAACAGGAAACAAAGGGAACAGAGGGAACAGAGGGAACAGGAAACAAAGGGAACAAAGGGAACCGGAAACAAAGGGAACAAAGGGAGCAGAGGGAACAGAGGGAACAGAGGGAACAGGAAACAAAGGGAACAAAGGGAACAGAGTGAACAGAAGGAACAGAGGGAACAGGAAACAAAGGGAACAGAGGGAACAGAGGGAACAGGAAACAAAGGGAACAAAGGGAACAGAGTGAACAGAAGGAACAGAGGGAACAGGAAACAAAGGGAACAGAGGGAACAGAGGGAACAGGAAACAAAGGGAACAAAGGGAACAAAGGGAACCGGAAACAAAGGGAACAAAGGGAACAGAGGGAACAGAGGGAACAGGAAACAAAGGGAACAAAGGGAACAGAGTGAACAGAAGGAACAGAGGGAACAGGAAACAAAGGGAACAGAGGGAACAGAGGGAACAGGAAACAAAGGGAACAAAGGGAACAAAGGGAACCGGAAACAAAGGGAACAAAGGGAACAGAGGGAACAGAGGGAACAGGAAACAAAGGGAACAAAGTGAACAGAGGGAACAGAGTGGACAGAGGGAACAGGAAACAAAGTGAACAGAGGGAACAGAGTGAACAGAGGGAACAGAGGGAACAGAGGGAACAGAGGGAACAGGAAACAAAGGGAACAGAGTGAACAGAGGGAACAGAGGGAACAGGAAACAAAGGGAACAAAGGGAACAGAGTGAACAGAAGGAACAGAGGGAACAGGAAACAAAGGGAACAGAGGGAACAGAGGGAACAGGAAACAAAGGGAACAGAGGGAACAGGAAACAAAGGGAACAGAGGGAACAGAGGGAACAGGAAACAAAGGGAACAAAGGGAACAAAGGGAACCGGAAACAAAGGGAACAAAGGGAACAGAGGGAACAGAGGGAACAGGAAACAAAGGGAACAAAGGGAACAGAGTGAACAGAAGGAACAGAGGGAACAGAGGGAACAGGAAACAAAGGGAACAAAAGGAACAGAGGGAACAGAGGGAACAGGAAACAAAGGGAACAAAGGGAACAGAGGGAACAGGAAACAAATGGAACAGAGGGAACAGGAAACAAAGGGAACACGGGGACAGGGGGAACAGAGGGAACAGGAAACAAAGGGAACAGAGGGAACAGAGGGAACAGAGGGAACAGGAAACAAAGTGAACAGAGGGAACAGAGTGAACAGAGGGAACAGAGTGAACAGAGGGAACAGAGTGAACAGAGGGAACAGGAAACAAAGTGAACAGAGGGAACAGAGTGAACAGAGGGAACAGGAAACAAATGGAACAGAGGGAACAGGAAACAAAGTGAACAGAGGGAACAGAGTGAACAGAGGGAACAGAGTGAACAGAGGGAACAGGAAACACAGTGAACAGAGGGAACAGAGTGAACAGAGGGAACAGAGTGAACAGAGGGAACAGGAAACAAAGGGAACAGAGTGAACAGAGGGAACAGAGGGAACAGGAAACAAAGGGAACAGAGGGAACAGAGGGAACAGGAAACAAAGGGAACAAAGGGAACAAAGGGAACCGGAAACAAAGGGAACAAAGGGAACCGGAAACAAAGGGAACAAAGGGAACAGAGGGAACAGAGGGAACAGGAAACAAAGGGAACAAAGGGAACAGAGTGAACAGAAGGAACAGAGGGAACAGGAAACAAAGGGAACAGAGGGAACAGAGGGAACAGGAAACAAAGGGAACAAAGGGAACAGAGTGAACAGAAGGAACAGAGGGAACAGGAAACAAAGGGAACAGAGGGAACAGAGGGAACAGGAAACAAAGGGAACAAAGGGAACAAAGGGAACCGGAAACAAAGGGAACAAAGGGAACAGAGGGAACAGAGGGAACAGGAAACAAAGGGAACAAAGGGAACAGAGTGAACAGAAGGAACAGAGGGAACAGGAAACAAAGGGAACAGAGGGAACAGGAAACAAAGGGAACAAAGGGAACAAAGGGAACCGGAAACAAAGGGAACAAAGGGAACAGAGGGAACAGAGGGAACAGGAAACAAAGGGAACAAAGTGAACAGAGGGAACAGAGTGAACAGAGGGAACAGGAAACAAAGTGAACAGAGGGAACAGAGTGAACAGAGGGAACAGAGGGAACAGAGGGAACAGGAAACAAAGGGAACAGAGTGAACAGAGGGAACAGAGGGAACAGGAAACAAAGGGAACAAAGGGAACAGAGTGAACAGAAGGAACAGAGGGAACAGGAAACAAAGGGAACAGAGGGAACAGAGGGAACAGGAAACAAAGGGAACAGAGGGAACAGGAAACAAAGGGAACAGAGGGAACAGAGGGAACAGGAAACAAAGGGAACAAAGGGAACAAAGGGAACAGAGGGAACAGAGGGAACAGAGGGAACAGAGGGAACAGAGGGAACAAAGGGAACAGAGGGAACAGGGAACAAAGGGAACAGGAAACAAAGGGAACAACGGGAACAAAGGGAACAAATGGAACAAAGGGAACAGAGGGAACAGAGGGAACAAAGGGAACAAAGGGAACAGAGGGAACAAAGGGAACAGGAAACAAAGGGAACAGAGGGAACAAAGGGAACAGGAAACAAAGGGAACAAAGGGAACAGAGGGAACAAAGGGAACAGGAAACAAAGGGAACAGAGGGAACAGGAAACAAAGGGAACAGAGGGAACAGAGGGAACAGGAAACAAAGGGAACAGAGCGAACAGAGGGAACAGGAACAAAGGGAACAAATGGAACAGGAAACAAAGGGAACAACGGGAACAAAGGGAACAAATGGAACAAAGGGAACAAAGGGAACAAAGGGAACCAAGGGAACAAAGGGAACAAATGGAACAAAGGGAACAAAGGGAACAAAAGGAACAAAGGGAACAGAGGGAACAAAGGGAACAGGAAACAAAGGGAACAGAGGGAACAAAGGGAACAGGAAACAAAGGGAACAAAGGTAACAAAGGGAACAGAGGGAACAAAGGGAACAGGAAACAAAGGGAACAGAGGGAACAGGAAACAAAGGGAACAGAGGGAACAGAGGGAACAGGAAACAAAGGGAACAGAGCGAACAGGAAACAAAGGGAACAGGGTGAACAGGAAACAAAGGGAACATAGGGAACAGGAAACAAAGGGAACAGAGTGAACAGGAAACAAAGGGAACAGAGGGAACAGGAAACAAAGGGAACAGAGGGAACAGAGGGAACAGGGAACAAAGGGAACAAAGGGAACAGGAAACAAAGGGAACAAAGGGAACAGAGGGAACAGGAAACAGAGGGAACAGAGGGAACAGGAAACAAGGGGAACAGAGGGAACAGGAAACAGAGGGAACAGAGGGAACAGGAAACAAAGGGAACAGAGGGAACAGAGGGAACAGGAAACAGAGGGAACAGAGGGAACAGGAAACAAGGGGAACAGAGGGAACAGGAAACAGAGGGAACAGAGGGAACAGGAAACAAAGGGAACAGAGGGAACAAAGGGAACAGGAAACAAAGGGAACAAAGGAAACAAAGGGAACAAAGGGAACAGAGGGAACAGGAAACAAAGGGAACAGAGGGAACAGGAAACAGAGGGAACAGAGGGAACAGGAAACAAAGGGAACAGAGGGAACAGAGGGAACAGGAAACAAAGGGAACAGAGGGAACAGGAAACAGAGGGAACAGAGGGAACAGGAAACAAAGGGAACAAAGGGAACAGAGGGAACAGGAAACAAAGGGAACAGAGGGAACAGGAAACATAGGGAACAGAGGGAACAGGAAACAAAGGGAACAGAGGGAACAGAGGGAACAGGAAACAAGGGGAACAGAGGGAACAGGAAACAGAGGGAACAGAGGGAACAGGAAACAAAGGGAACAGAGGGAACAGAGGGAACAGGAAACAAAGGGAACAGAGGGAACAGGAAACAAAGGGAACAGAGGGAACAGGAAACAAAGGGAACAGAGGGAACAGAGGGAACAGGGAACAAAGGGAACAAAGGGAACAGGAAACAAAGGGAACAAAGGGAACAGAGGGAACAGGAAACAGAGGGAACAGAGGGAACAGGAAACAAGGGGAACAGAGGGAACAGGAAACAGAGGGAACAGAGGGAACAGGAAACAAAGGGAACAGAGGGAACAGAGGGAACAGGAAACAGAGGGAACAGAGGGAACAGGAAACAAGGGGAACAGAGGGAACAGGAAACAGAGGGAACAGAGGGAACAGGAAACAAAGGGAACAGAGGGAACAAAGGGAACAGGAAACAAAGGGAACAAAGGAAACAAAGGGAACAAAGGGAACAGAGGGAACAGGAAACAAAGGGAACAGAGGGAACAGGAAACAGAGGGAACAGAGGGAACAGGAAACAAAGGGAACAGAGGGAACAGAGGGAACAGGAAACAAAGGGAACAGAGGGAACAGGAAACAGAGGGAACAGAGGGAACAGAGGGAACAGGAAACAAAGGGAACAAAGGGAACAGAGGGAACAGGAAACAAAGGGAACAGAGGGAACAGGAAACAGAGGGAACAGAGGGAACAGGAAACAAAGGGAACAGAGGGAACATAGGGAACAGGAAACAAGGGGAACAGAGGGAACAGGAAACAGAGGGAACAGAGGGAACAGGAAACAAAGGGAACAGGGGAACAGAGTGAACTCTGCAGGGCAGACTGAGGCAGTAGAGGCTTCAGTCTAGGAACTGTCATTAACAAGTATGAGCCTTACAAGCCCCATACGGAGTGACTTACCACCTTAACCATCCCAGATGGTACCCTATTCCCTATTTAGTGCACTACTTTTGACAAGGGCTTTTTGGCACATAGCGAGTGTTTGCAGAGTGATGACACATCAACCATACTCCACTAGGATACAGTATAAAAGGGAATTTGAGTTTCAGTAGAAACAGTTTAACAGCAGAGAGGCCTGTGATGAGAATTCAGGATTCCAGGTGTGACTATAGAGTGATATCATTTCATATTTGTATGCAGTAGACAGCCATCCCACCTGTCCAATAAAAACATCTTAAATAACCAGTCTGGAAATCTTTAGAGATTTGTTTACATAACCGAACAGAGTCTTTAGGATGGAAGGTAGAGCAATGCACCAATATCGCCATGATGATCGGGGAAACACCTAACTCAGTGAATAAAGAGAGCGGGATTCTCAGCTGTTGGAGGTAATAATGAAATCCACTTGACCTTTAAATTGTTTGGTCCATCGAAGCAGTAAAAGCCTTTTTCGCTCCACCATCAGCCTCCAGAGTGATAGGCTGATTAAAGAAGACATCAAGCCAGAACACAGAGCACTGCTAGTGCTGCCTGCCTGCATCCTACAGTAGACTACAGTATAGTTCTGCCTGCCTGCATCCTACAGTAAACTACAGTATAGTGCTGCCTGCCTCCTCCTTCAGTAAACTACAGTATAGTGCTGCCTGCCTGCATCCTACAGTAGACTACAGTATAGTGCTGCCTGCCTGCATACTACAGTAAACTACAGTATAGTTCTGCCTGCCTGCATCCTACAGTAAACTACAGTATAGTGCTGCCTGCCTCCTCCTTCAGTAAACTACAGTATAGTGCTGCCTGCCTGCATCCTACAGTAGACTACAGTATAGTGCTGCCTGCCTGCATACTACAGTAGACTACAGTATAGTGCTGGCTGCCTGCATCCTACAGTAGACTACAGTATAGTGCTGCCTGCCTGCATCCTACAGTAAACTACAGTATAGTTCTGCCTGCCTGCATACTAGAGTAGACTACAGTATAGTGCTGCCTGCCTGCATCCTAAAGTAAACTACAGTATAGTGCTGCCTGCCTGCATCCTACATTAGACTAAAGTATAGTGCTGCCTGCCTGCATCCTACAGTAAACTACAGTATAGTTCTGCCTGCCTGCATCCTACAGTAGACTACAGTATAGTGCTGCCTGCCTGCATCCTACAGTAAACTACAGTATAGTTCTGCCTGCCTGCATCCTACAGTAGACTACAGTATAGTGCTGCCTGCCTGCATCCTACAGTAGACTACAGTATAGTGCTGCCTGCCTGCATCCTACAGTAGACTACAGTATAGTTCTGCCTGCCTGCATCCTACAGTAAACTACAGTATAGTGCTGCCTGCCTGCATACTACAGTAAACTACAGTATAGTGCTGTCTGTCTGCATCCTACAGTAGACTACAGTATAGTTCTGCCTGCCTGCATCCTACAGTAAACTACAGTATAGTGCTGCCTGCCTGCATCCTACAGTAAACTACAGTATAGTTCTGCCTGCCTGCATCCTACAGTAAACTACAGTATAGTGCTGCCTGCCTGCATCCTACAGTAGACTACAGTATAGTTCTGCCTGCCTGCATCCTACAGTAAACTACAGTATAGTGCTGCCTGCCTGCATCCTTCAGTAAAATACAGTATAGTTCTGCCTGCCTGCATCCTACAGTAAACTACAGTATAGTTCCGCCTGCCTGCATCCAACAGTAAACTACAGTATAGTTCTGGCTGCCTGCATCCTACAGTAGACTACAGTATAGTGCTGCCTGCCTGCATCCTACAGTAGACTACAGTATAGTTCTGCCTGCCTGCATCCTACAGTAGACTACAGCATAGTGCTGCCTGCCTGCATCCTACAGTAAACTACAGTATAGTGCTGCCTGCCTGCATCCTACAGTAAACTACAGTATAGTTCTGCCTGCCTGCATCCTACAGTAGACTACAGTATAGTTCTGCCTGCCTGCATCCTACAGTAGACTACAGTATAGTGCTGCCTGCCTGCATCCTACAGTAGACTACAGTATAGTTCTGCCTGCCTGCATCCTACAGTAGACTACAGTATAGTGCTGCCTGCCTGCATCCTACAGTAGACTACAGTATAGTGCTGCCTGCCTGCATCCTACAGTAGACTACAGTATAGTTCTGCCTGCCTGCATCCTACAGTAGACTACAGTATAGTGCTGCCTGCCTGCATCCTACAGTAAACTACAGTATAGTGCTGCCTGCCTGCATCCTACAGTAGACTACAGTATAGTTATGCCTGCCTGCATCCTACAGTAAACTACAGTATAGTGCTGCCTGCCTGCATCCTACAGTAAACTACAGTATAGTGCTGCCTGTCTGCATCCTACAGGAAACTACAGTATAGTGCTGCCTGCCTGCATCCTACAGTAAACTACAGTATAGTTCTGCCTGCCTCCTCCTGCAGTAAACTACAGTATAGTTATGCCTGCCTGCATCCTACAGTAAACTACAGTATAGTTCTGCCTGCCTGCATCCTACAGTAGACTACATTATAGTGCTGCCTGCCTGCATCCTACAGTAGACTACAGTATAGTTCTGCCTGCCTGCATCCTACAGTAGACTACAATATAGTGCTGCCTGCCTGCATCCTACAGTAAACTACAGTATAGTGCTGCCTGCCTGCATCCTACAGTAAACTACAGTATAGTTCTGCCTGCCTCCTCCTTCAGTAAACAACAGTATAGTTATGCCTGCCTGCATCCTACAGTAAACTACAGTATAGTTCTGCCTGCCTGCATCCTACAGTAAACTACAGTATAGTTCTGCCTGCCTGCATCCTACAGTAGACTACAGTATAGTTCTGCCTGCCTGCATCCTACAGGAAACTACAGTATAGTTCTGCCTGCCTCCTCCTTCAGTAAACTACAGTATAGTTCTGCCTGCCTTCATCCTACAGTAAACTACAGTATAGTTCTGCCTGCCTGCATCCTACAGTAGACTACAGTATAGTTCTGCCTGCCTGCATCCTACAGTAGACTACAGTATAGTTCTGCCTGCCTGCATCCTACAGTAAACTACAGTATAGTTCTGCCTACCTCCTTCAGTAAACTACAGTATAGTTATGCCTGCCTGCATCCAACAGTAAACTACAGTATAGTTCTGCCTGCCTGCATCCTACAGTAGACTACAGTATAGTTCTGCCTGCCTGCATCCTACAGTAAACTACAGTATAGTGCTGCCTGCCTGCATACTACAGTAAACTACAGTATAGTGCTGCCTGTCTGCATCCTACAGTAGACTACAGTATAGTTCTGCCTGCCTGCATCCTACAGTAAACTACAGTATAGTTCTGCCTGCCTGCATCCTACAGTAAACTACAGTATAGTGCTGCCTGCCTGCATCCTACAGTAGACTACAGTATAGTTCTGCCTGCCTGCATCCTACAGTAGACTACAGTATAGTGCTGCCTGCCTGCATCCTACAGTAAACTACAGTATAGTGCTGCCTGCCTGCATCCTACAGTAAACTACAGTATAGTTCTGCCTGCCTCCTCCTTCAGTAAACTACAGTATAGTTATGCCTGCCTGCATCCTACAGTAAACTACAGTATAGTTATGCCTGCCTGCATCCTACAGTAGACTACAGTATAGTGCTGCCTGCCTGCGTCCTACAGTAAACTACAGTATAGTTCTGCCTGCCTGCATCCTACAGTAGACTACAGTATAGTTCTGCCTGCCTGCATCCTACAGTAGACTACAGTATAGTTCTGCCTGCCTGCATCCTACAGTAGACTACAGTATAGTTCTGCCTGCCTGCATCCTACAGTAGACTACAGTATAGTTCTGCCTGCCTGCATCCTACAGTAGACTACAGTATAGTTCTGCCTGCCTGCATCCTACAGTAAACTACAGTATAGTTCTGCCTGCCTCCTCCTTCAGTAAACTACAGTATAGTTATGCCTGCCTGCATCCAACAGTAAACTACAGTATAGTTCTGCCTGCCTGCATCCTACAGTAGACTACAGTATAGTTCTGCCTGCCTGCATCCTACAGTAGACTACAGTATAGTTCTGCCTGCCTGCATCCTACAGTAAACTACAGTATAGTTCTGCCTGCCTCCTCCTTCAGTAAACTACAGTATAGTTCTGCCTGCCTGCATCCTACAGTAAACTACAGTATAGTTCTGCCTGCCTGCATCCTACAGTAGACTACAGTATAGTTCTGCCTGCCTGCATCCTACAGTAGACTACAGTATAGTTCTGCCTGCCTGCATCCTACAGTAAACTACAGTATAGTTCTGCCTGCCTCCTCCTTCAGTAAACTACAGTATAGTTCTGCCTGACTGCATCCTACAGTAAACTACAGTATAGTGCTGCCTGCCTGCATCCTACAGTAAGCTACAGTATAGTTCTGCCTGCCTCCTCCTTCAGTAAACTACAGTATAGTTCTGCCTGCCTGCATCCTACAGTAAACTACAGTATAGTCCCTGCCTGCCTCCTCCTTCAGTAAACTACAGTATAGTTCTGCCTGCCTGCATCCTACAGTAAACTACAGTATAGTGCTGCCTGCCTCCTCCTTCAGTAAACTACAGTATACTTCTGCCTGCCTCCTCCTTCAGTAAGCTACAGTATAGTTATGCCTGCCTGCATCCTACAGTAGACTACAGTATAGTGCTGCCTGCCTGCCTCCTAGAGTAGACTACAGTATAGTGATGCCTGCCCGCTACAGTAGACTACAGTATAGTGTTGCCTATCTCCTACAGTAGACTATAGTATAGTGCTGCCTGCCTGCCTCCTAGAGTAGACTACAGTATAGTGCTGCCTGCCTGCTACAGTAGACTACAGTATAGTGCTGCCTGCCTGCCTCCTAGAGTAGACTACAGTATAGTGCTGCCTGCCTGCTACAGTAGACTACAGTATAGTGTTGCCTGTCTCCTACAGTAAGCTACAGTATAGTGCTGCATGCCTGCCTCATAGAGTAGACTACATTATAGTGCTGCCTGCCTGCATCCTACAGTAAGCTACAGTATAGTGCTGCCTGCCTCCTAGAGTAAGCTACAGTATAGTGCTGCCTGCCTGCCTGCCTCCTAGAGTAGACTACAGTATAGTGCTGTAGTGTAGAGTAGTATATAGTAGTATATAGTAGTGTATAGTAGTATATAGTAGTGTATAGTAGTATATAGTAGTGTATAGTAGTAGTGTATAGTAGTAGTGTATAGTAGTAGTGTATAGTAGTGTATAGTAGTATATAGTAGTGTATAGTAGTATATAGTAGTGTATAGTAGTAGTATATAGTAGTATATAGTAGTCTATAGTAGTGTATAGTAGTAGTGTATAGTAGTATATAGTAGTGTATAGTAGTAGTGTATAGTAGTATATAGTCGTGTATAGTAGTATATAGTAGTATATAGTAGTGTATAGTAGTGTATAGTAGTAGTGTATAGTAGTATATAGTCGTGTATAGTAGTATATAGTAGTATATAGTAGTATATAGTAGTGTATAGTAGTATATAGTAGTATATAGTATAGAGTAGTCTATAGTAGCATATAGTAGTATATAGTAGCATATAGTAGCATATAGTAGTATATAGTAGTATATAGTAGTATATACCTCCTACAGTAGGAAGACAGAGATATTAGTCTAATGAAATGTTTACAGGAGGACTGCGATATTAGTCTAATGAAATCTGTACAGGAGGACAGAGATGGGGAGAAGTGGAAGGAGCAGTCAATAAGAGGGCATCTCTCCGGAGGGAGGTAGGGAGAAATGGAGGGAGCATCTCTCTCTCTAGCTATCTATCTATCAATTTTTTTACTCATTCTCTCCCCATGGTAACCCTACATTGTACAGCCCGGTAATTACTAGGTAACAACTAGGTAAATACCTAGTAACAAAAAGTTAATGCATAATAACTATATAGTCCCAAACGTACTTACTGGGAACTGAGGAAGTAAGTACTACATATTAACTTAGTAAATACAAGTAACTAAATGAAATTATATAGTATATTTCTTGTCCCAAAGTTAGTATTGAGAAACTTATAAGAACAAGGTACTTACTATGTAAATATCTAGTCACACCATATGTGATTTTACTTGCAATATATATTCAGAAGTATGTGGACACCCCTTCAAATTAGTGGATTCGGGCTATTTCAGTCACACCTGTTCCTGACAGGTGTATAAAATCGAGCACACAGCCATGCAATCTCCATAGACAAACATTGGCAGTAGAATGGCCTTACTGAAGAGTTCAGTGACTTTCAACATGGCACCATCATAGGATGCCAGCTTTCCAACAGGTCAGTTTGTCAAATTTCTGTCCTGCTACAGCTGCCCTGGTCAACTGTAAGTGCTGTTATTGTGAAGTGGAAATGTCTAGAAGCAACAAAGGCTCAGCCGCTAAGTGGTAGGCCACACAAGCTCACAGAACGGGACTACCGAGTCCTGAAGTGCGTAGTGCAAAGAAATGGTCGATCCTCGGTTGCAACACTCACTACTGAGTTCCAAACTGCCTCTGGATGCAAATTCAGCAGAAGAACTGTTCATCAGGAGCTTCATGAAATGGGTTTCCATGGCCGAGCAGCCGCACACAAGCCTGAGATCACTATGCGCAATGCAGAGCGTCTGCTGGAGTGGTGTAAATCTCACCCCCATTGGACTCTTCCCCATCTGGCAGTCTGACAGACAAATCTGGGTTTTGCAGATGCCTGGAGAATGCTACCTGTCCCAATGCATAGTGATAACTGTAAAGTTTGGTGGAGGAGGAATAATGGTCTGGGGCTGTTTTTCATAGCTTGAGCTAGGCCCCTTAGTTCCAGTGATCAATGGAACGCATACAATGACATTCTAGACGATTCTGTGCTTCTGACTTTGTGGCAACAGTATGGGGAAGGCCCTTTCCTGTTTCAGCATGGCAATTCCCACATGCACAAAGCGAGGTCCATACTGAAATGGTTTGTCGAGATCCTTGTTGGAAGAACTTGACTGACCTGCACAGAGCCCTGACCTCAAAGCCATCGAACACCTTTGGGATGAATCTGACTGCGAGCCATGCCTAATCACCCATTATCAGTGCCAGACCTCACTAATGCTCTTGTGGCTGAATGGAAGCAAGTCCCTGCAGCAATGTCCCAACACCTAGAGGAAAGCCTTCCCAGTAGAATGGAGGCTTATAGCAGCAATGTGGGGGGGGCCCATGATTTTGGAATGAGACGTTCGACCCACCCACCTCTGAAAATGTCACGTTGTATAAATGATTGGAGACAGGCGTAGGAATACGTAACATGCCATGAAAGGCACGGGGGACAAAGCCCAAAACAAACACATATACAAAAACACAGGGATGTAACCCAAACAAAAGAGTGAGGATAAACCTCTAATAAATACACGGGACGAGACAGTCTATTTCTACGGGACGAGACCCGTAATAACAATACACGGGATGAGGCCTGTAATAACAATACACGGGATGAGGCCTGTAATAACAATACACAGGACGAGGCCTGTAATAACAACACACGGGATGAGACCCGTAACAACACACGGGATGAGGCCTGTAATAACAATACACGGGATGAGGCCTGTAATAACAATACACGGACGAGGCCTGTAATAACAATACACGGGATGAGACCCGTAATAACAATACACAGGACGAGACCCGTAATAACACACGGGATGAGACCCGTAATAACAATACACGGGACGAGACCCGTAATAACAACACTCAGGACGAGACCCGTAATAACAACACTCAGGACGAGACCCGTAATAACAACACTCAGGACGAGACCCGTAATAACAACACTCAGGACGAGACCCGTAATAACAATACTCAGGACGAGACCCGTAATAACAATACACGGGATGAGACCCGTAATAACAACACTCAGGACGAGACCCGTAATAACAATACTCAGGACGAGACCTGTAATAACAATACACAGGACGAGACCCGTAATAACAATACACGGGACGAGACCCGTAATAACAATACTCAGGACGAGACCCGTAATAACAATACTCAGGACGAGACCCGTAATAACAATACACAGGACGAGACCCGTAATACACACGGGACGAGACCCGTAATAACAACACTCAGGACGAGACCCGTAATAACAATACTCAGGATGAGACCCATAACAACACACGGGACGAGACCCGTAATAACAATACACGGGACGAGACCCGTAACAACACACGGGATGAGACCTGTAATAACAATACACAGGATGAGACCCGTAATAACAATACTCAGGACGAGACCCGTAACAACACACGGGATGAGACCCGTAATAACAATACACGGGACGAGACCCGTAATAACAATACACGGGACGAGACCCGGAATAACAATACTCAGGACGAGACCCGTAATAACAATACACAGGACGAGACCCGTAATACACACGGGACGAGACCCGTAATAACAATACACAGGACGAGACCCGTAATAACAATACACAGGACGAGACCCGTAATACACACGGGACGAGACCCGTAATAACAACACTCAGGACGAGACCCGTAATAACAATACTCAGGATGAGACCCATAACAACACACGGGACGAGACCCGTAATAACAATACACGGGACGAGACCCGTAACAACACACGGGATGAGACCTGTAATAACAATACACAGGATGAGACCCGTAATAACAATACTCAGGACGAGACCCGTAACAACACACGGGACGAGACCCGTAATAACAATACACGGGACGAGACCCGTAATAACAACACTCAGGACGAGACCCGTAATAACAATACACAGGACGAGACCCGTAATACACACGGGACGAGACCCGTAATAACAATACTCAGGACGAGACCCGTAACAACACACGGGACGAGACCCGTAATAACAATACACGGGATGAGACCCGTAATAACAATACTCAGGACGAGACCCGTAACAACACACGGGACGAGACCCGTAATAACAATACACGGGATGAGACCTGTAATAACAATACACAGGATGAGACCCGTAATAACAATACACAGGATGAGACCCGTAATAACAATACACGGGACGAGACCCGGAATAACAACACACGGGACGAGACCCGGAATAACAATACTCAGGACGAGACCCGTAATAACAACACATGGGACGAGACCCGGAATAACAAATGCACAATATACGCAGTACGAAAGTCGAAACAACAAAGCACAGGTACCAACGGACATGGGAACAATAACCAACAAGACAATGGTGAACAGAGGACACATATATACAATTACTAATCAGGGGGATTGGAACCAGGTGTGCAAAATGAGACAGTTCAGTGACGCCCAGAGGTCGGTGACGTAGACCTCCGGAACTGGCGCATGGAATGAGGAATCCGTGACAGAAACATATTGATCACTAATTGATCTGTTATTGAAACATCAGCGTTCAAAACAAACCTGACACAGACCAGCGTAATTGTAATTGTATGAACATGTATGAACTGAGCTTTTGTTTTGGGTGACTTCTCGTTCGCCAACACACTTTGAAAAGGAGAATTTTTGTTTGTTTGTTTTCTCTCTGAGGGTATGGCTTTGTCAGCCCTGAAGGCACAGACCAAAAGAGGAGTGTAGTCATTTTCTGTAGTCTTGTGGTACAGACTACGTTACTCGTATGGCAAATAATTCCCTTCATACCATCTATACATTGGACTGTGAGCTTTTGGTACTCACAAGCTTTTGGATTGGGTGAATCAATGTGGCATAATATGCATTAGCACAAAACATGTTCTGTGAAAACTACAGCGCAAATGTTTAGTTTTTAACTGTGAAAAAGCTTGTTTTCTTTTGTCTGTAACTGAAAACAAGTATAGTGAGCAACTTGACTGTTAACCCTAATCTGTCATTAAAAGACATAGTGTAACATAAGTCTGACTCAGGACTGTGAGATGGGACGAATAACGAGAACAATTGTTTTCCGGTGTGCTGGTTTTGTGTCACTGGTTATTTGAATGAATGAATGAAATACAATTTTTGTGTTAATATTGAGTATGTCCTTGAGTTGGACGTCTTGAATAGGTTACCATGCCATCCGTCTGAATGTTTCTGCTTAGCCTGGAAACACACACAGATACAGAAATCAACAAACATGTCATTCATAGCATAAATTACACAGTGAATCAAACAAAAATAAAAGTCAACTTTAATTGGAAGACAACTCGCAGGCTTATCAGGGTTGTTTTGGATTATTACATCATCGCGATTATTACATCATCATTATTACATCATCACCGTCGCTCATTCTCTCTTTCAATTGGCTTCATAATGACATAAAACATGAATACATCTGATGTGTTGTAAATTCAATTAGTGGTCTATTCTTAAACCTCGGAGGCGATAGGAGGGAGAGGGAGTAAGGCATTCTGGGGGAAATCAGCCGCCTTCTAACGCGTGCTGATTACAACTCCTCCTAAAATGTCAAGTTCATTTCCATTTAAAGTGTTTGCTTAAACAGGCATGAAGAGCAGGAGACGCCCAGGCCTCACGGAGCATCACAACTGACGGAGGGAGGGTAGCTCACTGTATGTACTCTGCCAGCGGCAACATAGAAATCACCACCTAGCCTGGCTGGCTTCTCCTCCCCTGCTCCTCTGTCATCTGCATTACAACTATGCTGTGTGCGTGTGCCATTTGTGTGTGTTTGTGTGTATATGTGTGTGTGTGTCTGTGTGTGTGTGTCAGAGAGAGAGAGAGAGTCATCTGCATCCTTTCCAACTAACTCTCTGGGGTTATTAGTAAAAATCAGGTGAACCCCCTGTCCCCAACACAACCTCACACCTCCTCCAGGTCTGACAGCAACGAGCCGTTTCCTCCCAGTTTGCATCAGTAATGAATGACAATCAGGTCAGCGTTCCAAATGACACCCTATTCCCTATGTAGTGCACAACTTTTGACCAGTGCCCTGAGTGCCATTTGGGACACAAGCCTACGCCCTGTCGAAAAGAAGGGATGAGATTAGCTCTCCCCTAGACAATTGAATACATCTTCAACATCAGACCCCTTAACTTATTCTAAAATGGATTAAATGAACAAAAAATCCTCAGCAATCTGCACACAATACCCAATAATGACAAAGCGAAAACAGGTATAACAGAAATGTTTGCAAATGTATTGAAAATGAAATGTCACATTTATATACGTTTTCAGACCCTTTGCTATGAGTCTCGCTAATTGAGCTCAGGTGCATCTTGTTTCGATTGATCATTCTTGAGATGTTTCTACAACTTGATTGGAGTCCATTTGTGGTAGATTCAATTGATTGGACATGATTGTAAAGGCACACACCTGTCTATATAAGGTCCCACAGTTGACAGTGCATTTCAGAGCAAAAACGTAGCCATGAGGTCTAAGGAATTGTCCGTAGCACTCCAAGATAGTATTGTGTCGAGGCACAGATCTGGGGAAGGGTACCCAAAACAATGTCTCCAGCATTGAAGGTCCCCAAGAACACAGTGGCCGCCATCATTCTTAAATGGAGTTTGGAACCACCAAGACTCTTCCTAGAGCTGGCTGCCCGGCCAAACTGAGCAATCGAGGGAGAAGGGCCTTGATCAGGGAAGTGACCAAGAACCTGATGGTCACTCTGACAGAGCTCCAGAGTTCCTCTGTGGAGAAGGGAGAACCTTCCAGAAGGACAACCATCTCCGCAGCACTGCACCAATCAGGCTTTTAGGGTAGTGTGGCCATCTTACATAGTTTGTTTTGTTTTGTTATGTTGCACGGAATATGGCTAATTTTGCATTGATTTGATCACAATTCCCACAGTAAAGGGAAACATTGATAGTGTTAACTAATGGGGAAAACTCTAGAACGTTGATAGTGTTAACTAAAGGGGAAAACTCTAGAACGTTGATAGTGTTAACTAAAGGGGACAACTCTAGAACGTTGACAGTGTTAACTAAAGTGGAAAACTCTAGAATGTTGATAGTGTTAACTAACAGGGAAAACTCTAGAATGTTGATAGTGTTAACTAAAGGGGAAAACTCTAGAATGTTGATAGTGTTAACTAACGGGGAAAACTCTAGAATGTTGATAGTGTTAACTAACGGGGAAAACTCTAGAATGTTGATAGTGTTAACTAACGGGGAAAACTCTAGAATGTTGATTGAAGTTCAATCTTGTGCTTTTGGTCACCTGCTGCTGATTATCAGGCAGTGTGCAGGCTGTTACTGAGTGAATGAGTGAGTGGTGAGGGAGGGGGAGGGCCGGAGGGGTGTGTGTGCGTTGAGAGCACTGGCTGGGAGAGTGCTGCAGCAGAGGAGGCATCTGAGTCACGAAGACAGAGCAGCATGCACGCACTTCGTGATTACTTTTTTTTCTACCAGTTGTAGGTAGGTTATTTAGGTTGGTAATTAAGGAGACACCCTTTTATTAACAAGCTAAAACCTGATGTAACCACAGCAACGCATTGGAAAACAACTTTAGGTGCACTACCTCTCTTTAGATGGGAGGTTTAAAGTAAAACTGCATTCTAATGTCGACTTTTCTTATGGATAAGCCTATTAACCGGGGGGTTTTACTCACGCTCAGTTCTAGGGTCTGGAGGGCTGTGTGCGTGGAACACCTGAAATGCAAGTTATGGAACTAAGTCACCTGCTTCTGTTATGGGGGAAAAGTCCACAATGAAAACGACATTACATGTGGAGAATGACTGTACATTTGCATCTGTTGGTCATCAAGTAGCCAATTAATTTCTATGCCATTATAGGCTACTGTAGCCTACCATTTATTACAATCTATAGGTTGAAACTACGATATCACTGGATCAATTTGAGCCACTTGTGTAGCCTACCTGGAGCTGGCAAACCAATTTAATAAATAGCCTAGAACTCAGTTTGTTGTTGTAGCCTACCTGGAGCTGGCAAACCGATTGAATAAATAGCCTAGAACTCAGTTTGTTGTTGTAGCCTTGTGTTATTATGCCATTATTAATGGACATGTTTAGTTAATTAAATTGTAAGTTATCAATTGTGATCATGGTTACAGCTCAATTGCAAATGCATAGTTCCCCACATTTAATTTGATTGTGGACTTTTGAAATGAGATGTTGGCCTATCTGGGGCTACAGGTTACCTGCATCTAGCTCAGCAAACCATGGCTAAATTGAATTACAAGTATAAACTCAGATTTTAGTCAGTAGCCTATGTCCTATCGAAATAACAAGACAATCTTGCAAATAGGCCATTTACAGTGGTTTGTAGTCTTAACATCTGGCTCGTAATAACAGAAAATACCCCAACATTCGAGATTCTCTGGCCAACTTGCATCACTCCAACTCTCCTCTAGGATTTATCTATAGTTATGCACATGTGCAAACAGGATTTATTTACAACTATAAACTGGGTGGTTTGAGCTCTGAATGTTGATTGGTTGAAAGCCATGGTATTATCAGATCGTATACCATGGGAATGACAAAAATAAAAGTGTTTTACTTGTGTAATTACGTTGGTAACAAGTTGATAATAGCAATAAGGCACCTCAGGGGTTTGTGGTATATGGCCAATATACCACGGCTGAGGGCTACTGAATGTCCTAAGAACAGCCCTTGGTATATTGGCCATATACCACACCTCCCCGGACCTCATTGCTTAATCATAGCAGTCAAAACAAGTTCAATCAATATCCATTGATGGAACATGATCTGGAGAGTTTAATAAGGGGGATTTATTTTTTTCTCCTGTAACATATTCTTAAACTCGCTAGAATTATTATTTTGATGGAAAACCAAATATAGCTTCTTGGTCTACGTCGTTTAAAAATGACGTCGATATTGTTTCTTAATTAGCTCGATAACCTAAGACAAAATGGTTTATTGTATAAAATGTATGGCTATTTTTCAGGCCTTGTGGGCGGGGTTTCGGAGGACATTGGGCCATTTTTTGTAACTAGACCTGGCAATCTTACCCGGGGGAACTGCGCGCCTACGCCGGTTAGATGGAGCATTGGTTATGGGTGGTACACATATGTGCCACGCCCTGACCATTGTTTCTCTATGGTGTAGTAGGTCAGGGCGTGACTGGGGGTACTCTAGTTTATTATTTCTATGTGGGGTTCTAGTTTATTTTTCTATGTTGGTGATTTGTATGATTCCCAATTAGAGGCAGCTGGTAATCGTTGTCTTTAACTGGGGATCATATTTAGGTAGCATTTTTCCCACCTTTGTTTGCGGGATATTATTTTGTGTTTTGTGCATGTGCACCACGTAGTCACGTTTCGTTGTTCGTTTATAGATTTATTGTTTTGTTTTTGCTAAATTTCACTTTATAATAAATATGTGGAACTCCACATCCGCTGTGCCTTGGTCCGTCTCTCCTCACGAACGTGACAATATGTCAATGGTGGAGGGGAATGTGCAGGGTATATGCAAATGAAATACTGTACTACTATCTACTACAGTAACTACCTCAACGACTTCGTGTCTGCCCCCTTCATGTGTGTAAGGCCAGGAGAGAGTATTTACTGAACATATGCTTTAAACTTTCAAAGGGAAGAAGCAGTTTGACCG
This sequence comes from Oncorhynchus mykiss, assembly GCF_013265735.2. Taxonomy (NCBI): domain Eukaryota; kingdom Metazoa; phylum Chordata; class Actinopteri; order Salmoniformes; family Salmonidae; genus Oncorhynchus; species Oncorhynchus mykiss. The sequence goes on from NC_048570.1 coordinate 10,274,135, forward strand.
AGGCAAGATTTGAATAATTCAGATGTGTCTCTGAGCTAGAGTGCATGACTGCAGGTATGGAGTGGATTGACTTGATAAAACTAGCAACATTTGATATTACATGGCGTGGAAACATGATTACGGTACGTTTTGTTTTGTTACTTGATTGCCAGATATAAAGTGACAAGGTTATTTTATTGTAAACCTTTTTGGAAAAAGTATTTACCACATAAACAAATATGTTATAGAGGAAGAGTCAGGACCTTGACAGAAAAGCACTCTGAGAAAAGAAAATGGTACCGATTGGTTGTGGATGAGGTGAGTTGCTGTGTGTGCGCGTGCATGCGTGTGTATGCTCTTGCACTCTGAAGGTCCTCTTTGTCGGCCTGTCTGCATCTCACAAAAATATCCCCAGGATCTGGGCACAGTGGGAGCCTTTGAAGGTTTCCTGTGAGAGGAGTGATAATGAAATCCATCTCCTTTCTCTGTGCTCCAGCAGCCTTGCCTCAGCCCTGCTCTAGCCTTGTCTCAGCCGCCTGCCTCGACCCCTTCTCAACCGGCCTGTCACAGCCCCCTGCCTTAACCAGCCTGTCTCAGCCCCTGCCTCAACCAGCCTGTCTCAGCCCCTGCCTCAACCAGCCTGTATCAGCCCCCTGCCTCAACCAGCCTGTCTCAGCCCCCTGCCTCAACCAGCCTGTCTCAGCCCCCTGCCTCAACCAGCCTGTCTCAGCCCCTGCCTCAACCAGCCTGTCTCATTCCCCTACCTCAACCAGCCTGTCTCAGCCGCCTGCCTCAACCCCTTCTCAGCCCCCTGCCTCAACCCCTTCTCAACCCCCTGCCTCAACTATTGCCCCAGCCTCCTGAACATACTTAGTCTCCCACCAGCTGCATTACAAGAGATCTAAAGAGATGGCCTTCTGTTCATCACTCTAACAATGAGTCAGCACAGGTTAACCTCATCATTGATTACAGTGCACTAACCTCATCATTGATTACAGTGCACCAACCTCATCATTGATTACAGTGCACTAACCTCATCATTGATTACAGTGCACTAACCTCATCATTGATTACAGTGCACTAACCTCATCATTGATTACAGTGCACTAACCTCATCATTGATTACAGTGCACTAACCTCATCATTGATTACAGTGCACTAACCTCATCATTGATTACAGTGCACTAACCTCATCATTGATTACAGTGCACTAACCTCATCATTGATTACAGTGCACTAACCTCATCATTGATTACAGTGCACTAACCTCATCATTGATTACAGTGCACTAACCTCATCATTGATTACAGTGCACTAACCTCATCATTGATTACAGTGCACTAACCTCATCATTGATTACAGTGCACTAACCTCATCATTGATTACAGTGCACTAACCTCATCATTGATTACAGTGCACTAACCTCATCATTGATTACAGTGCACTAACCTCATCATTGATTACAGTGCACCAACCTCATCATTGATTACAGTGCACTAACCTCATCATTGATTACAGTGCACTAACCTCATCATTGATTACAGTGCACTAACCTCATCATTGATTACAGTGCACTAACCTCATCATTGATTACAGTGCACTAACCTCATCATTGATTACAGTGCACTAACCTCATCATTGATTACAGTGCACTAACCTCATCATTGATTACAGTGCACTAACCTCATCATTGATTACAGTGCACTAACCTCATCATTGATTACAGTGCACTAACCTCATCATTGATTACAGTGCACTAACCTCATCATTGATTACAGTGCACTAACCTCATCATTGATTACAGTGCACTAACCTCATCATTGATTACAGTGCACTAACCTCATCATTGATTACAGTGCACTAACCTCATCATTGATTACAGTGCACTAACCTCATCATTGATTACAGTGCACTAACCTCATCATTGATTACAGTGCACTAACCTCATCATTGATTACAGTGCACTAACCTCATCATTGATTACAGTGCACCAACCTCATCATTGATTACAGTGCACTAACCTCATCATTGATTACAGTGCACTAACCTCATCATTGATTACAGTGCACTAACCTCATCATTGATTACAGTGCACTAACCTCATCATTGATTACAGTGCACTAACCTCATCATTGATTACAGTGCACTACACCACTTTTAATTGCCCCGGATCACATCTTTGATATTCATGTGTGGTTTTCATCTATTGCAGGGATGGGCAACTTTGATGGGTGGTGGGCGACACCAAAAAACAAATCAAAATCAAATCTAATGTTATTTGTCACATACACATGGTTAGCAGATGTTATTTGTCACATACACATGGTTAGCAGATGTTATTTGTCACATACACATGGTTAGCAGATGTTATTTGTCACATACACATGGTTAGCAGATGTTATTTGTCACATACACATGGTTAGCAGATGTTATTTGTCACATACACATGGTTAGCAGATGTTATTTGTCACATACACATGGTTAGCAGATGTTAATGCGAGTGTAGCAGTAACGCTTGTGCTTCTAGTTCCGTCAATGCAGTAATAACCAACGAGTAATCTAACCTAACAATTTCACAACAACTACCTTATACACACAAGTGTAAAGGGATGAAGAATATGTACATAAAGATATATGAATAAGTGATGGTACAGAACGGCATAGGCAAGATGCAGTAGATGGTATAGAGTACATTATAAACATATGAGATGAGTAATGTAGGGTATATAAACATTATATAAAGGGGCATTGTTTAAAGTGGCTAGTGATACATGTATTACATAAAGATGGCAAGATGCAGTAGATGGTATAGAGTACAGTATATACATATGAGATGAGTAATGTAGGGTATGTAAACATTATATTAAGTGGCATTGTTTAAAGTAGTACATTTTTTCCATCAATTTTTCCATTATTAAAGTGGCTGGAGTTGAGTCAGTATGTGGGCAGCAGCCACTCAATTTTAATGATGGCTGTTTAACAGTGTGATGGCCTTGAGATAGAAGCTGTTTTTCAGTCTCTCGGTCCCTGCTTTGATGCACCTGTACTGACCTCGCCTTCTGGATGTTAGCAGGGTGAACAGGCAGTGGCTCGGGTGGTTGTTGTTGTCCTTGACGATCTTTTTGGCCTTCCTGTGACATCGGGTGGTGTGGGTGTCCTGGAGGGAAGGTATTTTGCCCCCGGTGGTGCGTTGTTCAGACCTCACTACCCTTTGGAGAGGCTTACGGTTGTGGGCGGAGCAGTTGCCGTACCAGGCGGTGATACAGCCCGACAGGATGCTCTCGATTGTGCATCCGTAAAAGTTTGAGTGTTTTTGGTGACACGAGGGCTAGTGGGTCTGCGGCGAAGAGAAACATTTTTGGTTTTCATGTTCAGTTCCTACAATTCTGCCCATTTTGCCATGGGGCGTAGAGAACATGTTGCCGTTTTAAAGCAAGTTTGCTGTAATTCTACACATTTTGCCATAGGGTGAAGACCGATGTTTGACCAATGGGCTGATGATCAATGGGACCACGCCGTTCGGTAATTCGACCATGCTTACGACAAGTTTAGATAGCAAAGAAAGTTATTCTCGTGGCCAGCTAATTGAGTGACTGCTGATGCACTACCACATTTTCAAATTGCGCCTTGTGTATTGTACTATTCTAACTCTCAACAGTAAGATGAGTTCCCAAACAAATTTCCTAGTTCCCCTGATCTAGGGGAATAACCTCTACATTTAGAGAAGGATTTAGAAATAGATTTACTATCTACTATATTATGGAGAGAAATCAACATTATGTTCTACAATTTTACGATGTTAATATAAATAAATAGTATTTCATTAATACTAAACTTAAATATTCCAATTATATTTATAATGATATTTAAAAGTGTATTAATATTTCAATATTAAAAATATTATAAATAGTATGATAGTATGAAATAGTATGAATAGTATATACTGTAGTGTCATATCAATAGTCTCCTGCGTTCATCAAAAGAACCGCACATTGACTTTGGCAAAGTGACATCGGGTACACGCTACAACACTGAACTACAATCAGTGCCATAACTCATTCGGCTGCGATGGCACATAGACAAGACAACGACAATGGTTATTACACAAGAAAAAAACAGGCATCTTTAAAGTCTCCTCACCCTCCGGGTGATGAACTGAATGCATTTTGGTGGCGGACGGACACTGGAGCAACAAAAGCCCCATTTGTGCATGGATAATTTTTATTCCTCTGCTCCATGTGCATATTTCAGCCTCTAAACAACAGGAATGACGGGCCTTGTAATGCACCATAATCACCATTTATTCCATCCACCTTTTTCCTGATCAAACACTCAGCGATGTGCCGGTGATTGATCTGATTTAATTAGTTTGCCAATGTAAAACAGGTCGCTGTGATGGAAAGGTAAAGACGACGAGCGTGGAGAGAGACATAAATAACACAGCCTCTCTCTTCCCCTCAGACTGCTGAATAATGATGGGGGTAAAAATCTCATCACACTAAAAGGCTCTGTGTGTGGAACAATGGCGGGATGAGGATGGGCAGTGGATCTATTGTGAACCTGTTCTGGGGGATGAGGATGGGTAGGGGATCTATTGTGAACCTGTCCTGGGGGATGAGGATGGGTAGGGGATATATTGTGAACCTGTCCTGGGGGATGAGGATGGGTAGGGAATCTATTGTGAACCTGTCCTGGGGGATGAGGATGGGTAGGGGATCTATTGTGAACCTGTCCTGGGGGATGAGGATGGGTAGGGGATCTATTGTGAACCTGTTCTGGGGGATGAGGATGGGTAGTAAATCTATTGTGAACCTGTCCTCTGGAAGCGCATGGAGACAGAGTGTGTTGAAGGCAGCTAGAGAACCCTGTAACTGACAATGCCACTTTGCATTGGTTGTGTTCCAAATGACACCATATTCTCTCCATGGACCCTGGTCAAAAGTAGCGCACTAAGTAAGGCATAGGGTGCCATTTGGGATACAATGTTTATCAGGAGGCACAAGCTGCTTCTCAGGCAACTGTGCCCACCCCACTCCACCCTGCACCACACCACGCCACGCCACACCACCCCACCCTGCACCACCCCACCCTGCACCACCCCACCCTGCACCACGTCACACCACCCCACCCTGCACCACACCACCCAACACCATCCCACATCCCCCACCACACCATCCCACACCGCACCATATCACACCACCACACTACACCACCCAACACCATCCCACATCCCCCACCACACCATCCCACACCACCCCACCCTGCACCACCCCACCCTGCACCACCCCACCCTGCACCACCCCACGCCACCCTGCACCACCCCACGGCACACCATCCCACACTGCACCACCCCACACCACACCACCCAACACCATCCCACATCCCCCACCACACCATCCCACACCGCACCACATCACACCACCACACTACACCATCCCACACCACCACACCACATCACACCACCACACTACACCATCCCACACCACCACACCACATCAAACCACCACACTACACCTTCCCACACCACACCACCACACTACACCATCCCACACCACCACACTACACCATCCCACACCACACCACCACACTACACCATCCCACACCACCACACTACACCATCCCACACTACACCATCCCACATCACACCACCACACTACACCATCCCACACCACCACACCACATCACACCACCACACTACACCATCCCACACCACCACACTACACCATCCCACACCGCACCACATCACCCCACACTCCCTTTCTCCTTCATACTGTGAGTGTATGGCCCTGCGTTGACTAATCAAAGCATTGGTGCAAACAAGCATGTAATTTATCTACTGTCATCTGGAGAAAGAGAGGAACGGAGGATAAATCTCTTCTCTGTGAGAGGGAGCATTCTGTCTGTGGATCAGGATCTCCTGAAGGGTAGTCGTGACTATTTGAAAGGGCAACGTCCCCCTTGGCATTTTCATACAGTACAACACTGATAGGATGAAAACTAAGGACAGGAAAAAAATAAAACATGTTTTTATCTGCCAACAAAATAGACATACAGTACAATTTGGACATTATAGGGGCAGCAGGGTAGCCTAGTGGTTAGAGCATTGGACTAGGAACTAAAAGGTTGCAAGTTCAAATCCCCGAGCTGACAAGGTACAAAATCTGTTGTTCTGCCCCTGAACAGGCAGTTAATGTCATGTATTGTCATGTTGTGTCTTTCTGTCCTTTCCTTTCACCCTGTCTCCCTCTGCTGGTCGTACTAGGTTACCGTTTCTGTCCCTCTTTCCCCCAGCTGTTCCTTGTCTTCTCTGACTACCTCATTCACCCCTTTTCCCACCTGTTCCCTTTTTCCCTCTGATTAGGTCCCTATATCTCTCTCTGTTTCTGCTCCTGTCCTTGTCGGATTCTTGTTTGTGTGTCTCATGCCTGAACCAGACTATCATCGTGTTTGCTGCAACCTTGTCCTGTCCTGTCGGAATCTACCTGTCCATCTGAGCCCACGTGTGTTCATCATTAAAGAAACTCTGTTTGTTAATTCGCTTTTGGGTCCTCATTCACGCACCTGACAGAAGAATCCGACCAAGAATGGACCCAGCGACTTCGGATCCTCTCCACTCAGCCGTCGAGATCCAGGGAGCGATGCTAGGCAGACACGAGCAGGAATTGTCTGCTGCTCGACATGCCGTTGAGACCCTGGCCACCCAAGTCTCCAACCTCACAGAACAGGTTCACCATCTCCGTCTCGATCCACCGGCCACTTCCAGGGCTTTCGAATCTCCGGAGCCCAGAATCAATAACCCGCCGTGTTACTCTGGGGAGCCCACTGAATGCCGCTCGTTCCTCACCCAGTGTGATATTGTGTTTTCTCTCCAGCCCAACACTTACGCCAGGAGCACTGCTCGTGTCGCCTACGTCATATCTCTCCTTACTGGACGGGCTCGTGAGTGGGGCACGGCAATCTGGGAGGCAAGGGCTGAGTGTACTAACCAGTATCAGGACTTTAAGGAGGAGATGATACGGGTTTTTGATCGATCTGTTTTTGGGGAGGAGGCTTCCAGGGCCCTGTCTTCCCTATGTCAAGGCAATCGATCCATAACAGACTACTCTATTGAGTTTCGCACTCTTGCTGCCTCCAGTGGCTGGAACGAGCCGGCTTTGCTCGCTCGTCTTCTGGAGGGTCTCCGCGCAGAGGTAAAGGATGAGATTCTCTCCCGGGAGGTTCCTTCCAGCGTGGATTCCTTGATTGAACTCGCTATTCGCATTGAGCGACGGGTTGATCTTCGTCACCGAGCTCGTGGAAAGGAGCTTGCGTTCTCCGTTGCCCCCCTCTCCGCATCACTACCATCTTCCTCTGCCGGCTCGGGAGCTGAGCCTATGCAGCTGGGAGGTATCCGCATCTCGACTAAGGAGAGGGAACGGAGAATCACCAACCGCCTCTGTCTCTATTGCGGTTCTGCTGGTCATTTTGTCACTTCATGTCCAGTAAAAGCCAGAGCTCATCAGTAAGCGGAGGGCTACTGGTGAGCGCTACTACTCCTGTCTCTCCTTCAAGATCCTGCACTACCTTGTCGGTCCATCTACGCTGGACCGGTTCGTCAGCTTCATGCAGTGCCTTAATAGACTCTGGGGCGGAGGGCTGTTTTATGGACGAGACCTGGGCTCGGGAACATGACATTCCTCTCAGACAGTTAAGGGAGTCCACGGCCTTGTTCGCCCTGGATGGTAGTCCTCTCCCCAGGATTCAGCGTGAGACGCTACCTTTAACCCTCACTGTTTCTGGTAATCATAGCGAAACCATTTATTTTTTAATTTTTCGTTCACCTTTTACACCTGTTGTTTTGGGCCATCCCTGGCTAGTTTGTCATAATCCTTCCATTAATTGGTCTAGTAATTCTATCCTCTCCTGGAACGTCTCTTGTCATGTTAAATGTTTAATGTCTGCTATCCCTCCTGTTTCCTCTGTCTCTTCTTCACAGGAGGAGCCTGGTGATTTGACAGGGGTGCCGGAGGAATATCACGATCTGCGCACGGTGTTCAGTCGGTCCAGGGCCACCTCTCTTCCTCCACACCGGTCGTATGATTGTAGTATTGATCTCCTTCCGGGAACCACTCCCCCCCGGGGTAGACTATACTCTCTGTCGGCTCCCGAACGTAAGGCTCTCGAGGATTATTTGTCTGTAGCTCTTGACGCCGGTACCGTAGTCCCCTCCTCCTCTCCCTCTCTGACGACAAGGTCCACCCATGCGCGTATTTTTCTCATCGCCTGTCGCCGTCGGAACGTAACTATGATGTGGGAAACCGCGAACTGCTCGCCATCCGGTTAGCCCTAGGCGAATGGCGACAGTGGTTGGAGGGGGCGACCGTTCCTTTTGTCGTTTGGACTGACCATAGGAACCTTGAGTACATCCGTTCTGCCAAACGACTTAATGCGCGTCAGGCGCGTTGGGCGCTGTTTTTCGCTCGTTTCGAGTTCGTGATTTCTTATCGTCCGGGCTCTAAGAACACCAAGCCTGATGCTTTATCTCGTCTCTTCAGTTCTTCAGTAGCCTCCACTGACCCCGAGGGGATTCTCCCTGAGGGGCGTGTTGTCGGGTTGACTGTCTGGGGAATTGAGAGGCAGGTAAAGCAAGCGCTCACTCACACTCCGTCGCCGCGCGCTTGTCCTAGGAACCTTCTTTTCGTTCCCGTTCCTACTCGTCTGGCCGTTCTTCAGTGGGCTCACTCTGCCAAGTTAGCCGGCCACCCTGGCGTTCGGGGTACGCTTGCTTCCATTCGCCAGCGTTTTTGGTGGCCCACCCGGGAGCATGACACGCGTCGTTTCGTGGCTGCTTGTTCGGTCTGCGCGCAGACTAAGTCCGGTAACTCCCCTCCTGCCGGCCGTCTCAGGCCGCTTCCCATTCCCTCTCGACCGTGGTCTCACATCGCCTTAGATTTTGTCACCGGACTGCCTTCGTCAGCGGGGAAGACTGTTATTCTTACGGTTGTCGATAGGTTCTCTAAGGCGGCTCATTTCATTCCCCTTGCTAAGCTTCCTTCTGCTAAAGAGACGGCACAAATCATCATCGAGAATGTTTTCAGAATTCATGGCCTTCCGTCAGACGTCGTTTCGGACAGAGGTCCGCAATTCACGTCTCAATTTTGGAGGGAGTTTTGCCGTTTGATTGGGGCTTCCGTCAGTCTCTCTTCCAGACTATCATCGTGTTTGCTGCAACCTTGTCCTGTCCTGTCGGAATCTACCTGTCCATCTGAGCCCACGTGTGTTCATCATTAAAGAAACTCTGTTTGTTAATTCGCTTTTGGGTCCTCATTCACGCACCTGACAGTTAACCCAATGTTCCTAGGCCGTCATTGAAAATAAGAATTTGTTCTTAACTGACTTGCCAAGTTAAATAAATATCCTGGATGTGGATATCAATCGTTTCAGCATCAATTGTTATGGTGAGTGAATGAGGACCCAAAAGCGAACTAACTTAAACAGAGCTTCTTTAATAACCAAACATAGGTAGGCTCAGATAGACCGGCAGATTCCGACAGGACAGGACAAGGTTACAGCAAACATGACGATAGTCTGGCTCAGGCATGAAACACAACAAACAAGAATCCGACAAGGACAGGAACAGAAACAGAGAGAGATATAGGGACCTAATCAGAGGGAAAAAGGGAACAGGTGGGAAATGGGGTGAATGGGTAGTTAGAGGAGACAAGGAACAGCTGGGGGAAAGCGGGGGAGAAAAGGTAACCTAACAACGACCAGCAGAGGGAGACAGGGTGAAGGGAAAGGACAGAGACAAGACACAACATGACAGTACATGACAGTACCCCCCCACTCACCGAGCGCCTCCTGGCGCACTCGAGGAGGAAACCTGGCGGCAACGGAGGAAATCCTCGATCAGCGCACGGTCCAGCACGTCCCGAGAGGGAACCCAACTCCTCTCCTCAGGACCGTACCCCTCCCAATCTACGAGGTACTGGTGACCACGGCCCCGAGGACGCATGTCCAAAATTCTACGGACCCTGTAGATGGGTGCGCCCTCGACAAGGATGGGGGGGGGGGGGGGGAAGACGAGCGGGGGCGCGAAGGACGGGCTTGATGCAGGAGACATGGAAGACCGGGTGGACGCGACGAAGGTATCGCGGAAGAAGAAGTCGAACTGCGACAGGATTAATGACCCGAGAAATACGGAACGGACCAATGAACCGCGGGGTCAACTTGCGAGAAGCCGTCTTAAGGGGAAGGTTCTGAGTGGAGAGCCAAACTCTCTGACCGCGACAATATCTAGGACTCTTAGTTCTACGCTTATTAGCAGCCCTCACAGTCTGAGTCCTATAACGGCAAAGTGCAGACCTGACCCTCTTCCAGGTGCGCTCGCAACGTTGGACAAAAGCCTGAGCGGAGGGGACGCTGGACTCGGCGAACTGAGATGAGAACAGCGGAGGCTGGTACCCGAGGCTACTCTGAAAAGGAGATAGCCCGGTCGCAGACGAAGGAAGCGAGTTGTGGGCGTATTCTGCCCAGGGGAGCTGTTCTGACCAAGACGCAGGGTTACGAAAAGAAAGACTGCGTAAGATGCGACCAATAGTCTGATTGGCCCGTTCTGCTTGACCGTTAGACTGGGGGTGAAAGCCGGAAGAGAGACTGACGGAAGCCCCAATCAAACGGCAAAACTCCCTCCAAAATTGAGACGTGAATTGCGGACCTCTGTCCGAAACGACGTCTGACGGAAGGCCATGAATTCTGAAAACATTCTCGATGATGATTTGTGCCGTCTCTTTAGCAGAAGGAAGCTTAGCAAGGGGAATGAAATGAGCCGCCTTAGAGAACCTATCGACAACCGTAAGAATAACAGTCTTCCCCGCTGACGAAGGCAGTCCGGTGACAAAATCTAAGGCGATGTGAGACCACGGTCGAGAGGGAATAGGAAGCGGCCTGAGACGGCCGGCAGGAGGAGAGTTACCGGACTTAGTCTGCGCGCAGACCGAACAAGCAGCCACGAAACGACGCGTGTCATGCTCCCGGGTGGGCCACCAAAAACGCTGGCGAATGGAAGCAAGCGTACCCCGAACGCCAGGGTGGCCGGCTAACTTGGCAGAGTGAGCCCACTGAAGAACGGCCAGACGAGTAGGAACGGGAACGAAAAGAAGGTTCCTAGGACAAGCGCGCGGCGACGGAGTGTGAGTGAGCGCTTGTTTTACCTGCCTCTCAATTCCCCAGACAGTCAACCCGACAACACGCCCCTCAGGGAGAATCCCCTCGGGGTCAGTGGAGGCTACTGAAGAACTGAAGAGACGAGACAAAGCATCAGGCTTGGTGTTCTTAGAGCCCGGACGATAAGAAATCACGAACTCGAAACGAGCGAAAAACAGCGCCCAACGCGCCTGACGCGCATTAAGTCGTTTGGCAGAACGGATGTACTCAAGGTTCCTATGGTCAGTCCAAACGACAAAAGGAACGGTCGCCCCCTCCAACCACTGTCGCCATTCGCCTAGGGCTAACCGGATGGCGAGCAGTTCGCGGTTACCCACATCATAGTTACGTTCCGACGGCGACAGGCGATGAGAAAAATACGCGCATGGGTGGACCTTGTCGTCAGAGAGGGAGCGCTGAGAAAGGATGGCTCCCACGCCCACCTCTGACGCGTCAACCTCGACAACGAACTGTCTAGAGACGTCAGGTGTAACAAGGATAGGAGCGGATGTAAAACGATTCTTGAGGAGATCAAAAGCTCCCTGGGCGGAAACGGACCACTTAAAGCACGTCTTGACAGAAGTAAGGGCTGTGAGAGGAGCTGCCACCTGACCGAAATTACGGATGAAACGACGATAGAAGTTCGCGAAGCCGAGAAAGCGCTGCAGCTCGACGCGTGACTTAGGGACGGGCCAATCAATGACAGCTTGGACCTTAGCGGGATCCATCTTAATGCCTTCAGCGGAAATAACAGAACCGAGAAATGTGACGGAGGAGGCATGAAAAGTGCACTTCTCAGCCTTCACAAAAAGACAATTCTCTAAAAGGCGCTGGAGGACACGTCGAACGTGCTGAACATGAATCTGGAGTGACGGTGAAAAAATCAGGATATCGTCAAGGTAAACGAAAACAAAGATGTTCAGCATGTCTCTCAGGACATCATTGACTAATGCCTGAAAGACAGCTGGAGCGTTAGCGAGGCCGAAAGGAAGAACCCGGTATTCAAAGTGCCCTAACGGAGTGTTAAACGCCGTCTTCCACTCGTCCCCCTCCCTGATGCGCACGAGATGGTAAGCGTTACGAAGGTCCAACTTAGTGAAAAACCTGGCTCCTTGCAGGATCTCGAAGGCTGAAGACATAAGAGGAAGCGGATAACGATTCTTCACTGTTATGTCATTCAGCCCTCGATAATCTATGCAGGGGCGCAGAGACCCGTCCTTCTTCTTGACAAAAAAAAAACCCCGCTCCGGCGGGAGAGGAGGAGGGGACTATGGTACCGGCGTCAAGAGCTACAGACAAATAATCTTCGAGAGCCTTACGTTCGGGAGCCGACAGAGAGTATAGTCTACCCCGGGGGGGGGTGGTTCCCGGAAGGAGATCAATACTACAATCATACGACCGGTGTGGAGGAAGAGAGGTGGCCCTGGACCGACTGAACACCGTGCGCAGATCGTGATATTCCTCCGGCACCCCTGTCAAATCACCAGGCTCCTCCTGTGAAGAAGAGACAGAGGAAACAGGAGGGATAGCAGACATTAAACATTTCACATGACAAGAGACGTTCCAGGAGAGGATAGAATTACTAGACCAATTAATGGAAGGATTATGACAAACTAGCCAGGGATGGCCCAAAACAACAGGTGTAAAAGGTGAACGAAAAATTAAAAAAGAAATGGTTTCACTATGATTACCAGAAACAGTGAGGGTTAAAGGTAGCGTCTCACGCTGAATCCTGGGGAGAGGACTACCATCCAGGGCGAACAAGGCCGTGGGCTCCTTTAACTGTCTGAGAGGAATGTCATGTTCCCGAGCCCAGGTCTCGTCCATAAAACAGCCCTCCGCCCCAGAGTCTATTAAGGCACTGCAGGAAGCTGACGAACCGGTCCAGCGTAGATGGACCGACAAGGTAGTGCAGGATCTTGAAGGAGAGACAGGAGTAGTAGCGCTCACCAGTAGCCCTCCGCTTACTGACGAGCTCTGGCCTTTTACTGGACATGAAGTGACAAAATGACCAGCGGAACCGCAATAGAGACAGAGGCGGTTGGTGATTCTCCGTTCCCTCTCCTTAGTCGAGATGCGGATACCTCCCAGCTGCATGGGCTCAGCACCCGAGCCGGCAGAGGAAGATGGTAGTGATGCGGAGAGGGGAGCGACGGAGAGCGCGAGCTCCTTTCCACGAGCTCGGTGACGAAGATCAACCCGTCGCTCAATGCGAATAGCGAGTTCAATCAAGGAATCCACGCTGGAAGGAACCTCCCGGGAGAGAATCTCATCCTTTACCTCTGCGCGGAGACCCTCCAGAAGACGAGCGAGCAAGGCCGGCTCGTTCCAGCCACTGGAGACAGCAAGAGTGCGAAACTCAATAGAGTAGTCTGTTATGGATCGATTGCCTTGACATAGGGAAGACAGGGCCCTGGAAGCCTCCTCCCCAAAAACAGATCGATCAAAAACCCGTATCATCTCCTCCTTAAAGTCCTGATACTGGTTAGTACACTCAGCCCTTGCCTCCCAGATTGCCGTGCCCCACTCACGAGCCCGTCCAATAAGGAGAGATATGACGTAGGCGACACGAGCAGTGCTCCTGGAGTAAGTGTTGGGCTGGAGAGAAAACACAATATCACACTGGGTGAGGAACGAGCGGCATTCAGTGGGCTCCCCAGAGTAACACGGCGGGTTATTGATTCTGGGCTCCGGAGATTCGAAAGCCCTGGAAGTGGCCGGTGGATCGAGGCGGAGATGGTGAACCTGTTCTGTGAGGTTGGAGACTTGGGTGGCCAGGGTCTCAACGGCATGTCGAGCAGCAGACACTTCCTGCTCGTGTCTGCCTAGCATCGCTCCCTGGATCCCGACGGCTGAGTGGAGAGGATCCGAAGTCGCTGGGTCCATTCTTGGTCGGATTCTTCTGTTATGGTGAGTGAATGAGGACCCAAAAGCGAACTAACTTAAACAGAGCTTCTTTAATAACCAAACATAGGTAGGCTCAGATAGACCGGCAGATTCCGACAGGACAGGACAAGGTTACAGCAAACATGACGATAGTCTGGCTCAGGCATGAAACACAACAAACAAGAATCCGACAAGGACAGGAACAGAAACAGAGAGAGATATAGGGACCTAATCAGAGGGAAAAAGGGAACAGGTGGGAAATGGGGTGAATGGGTAGTTAGAGGAGACAAGGAACAGCTGGGGGAAAGCGGGGGAGAAAAGGTAACCTAACAACGACCAGCAGAGGGAGACAGGGTGAAGGGAAAGGACAGAGACAAGACACAACATGACAGTACATGACATCAATAATGAGCAGGGACCTCAGACACCCATCTATATTTTACTATCCCAATATACAAGGTAAGATGAGCTTTGGGATATGAACTGAGATCCCTCAGTTCATATCCCAAAGCTCATCTTACTATTTCATATTCAGACTACTTAGAAGTATGGTGGCTGAACGTAAACGAATCCAGTGTTGGCCACTGTGCCTAGAATAAGACAAGGCCTGCTTCCCAAATAGTACACTATTCCTTACATAGTGCACCCCTTTCGACCATAGCCCTATAGACCCTGTTCCAAATGAGTCCACTATAGGGAATAGGGCGCCATTTGGGATGATAGGGAATAGGGCTGGAAATGGAGCAAAAGGAAACCATGTATTCGATGTAGTCGATACCGTTCCACTGATTCCGCACCAGTCATTACCACGAGCCCGTCCTCCCTAATTAAGGTGCCACCAACCTCCTGTGGTGGAAAATACATTGGATTTGAAAAAGGGTGAAATTTTACCCACAGGATGATGTCATCATATTAACCAAATTTCAACATAGACAAACCTTTTATAAAATATGTTTAATTTTTAGCTTTAAAACAACGTCAGATCTTCAACAAGACTGACTACTGGAGAATTACTGAAGATCTATCTACAGCTACCCTATTACTCGTATCACCAATAATACTATTTAGGCCTGTATAATATTTACAAAGGCATCAACAGCTATTGCTTCAAGTCATCCCAGGATTCAACTACAAATAGACTATACATATACAGTAAGCCTAGGGTTTCAGGCTCGGGTTGATTTCAAATGTAGTCTTCATGTTAATCATTAATACGTTGGATTCACATCTCAATCTCAACCAAAAATCTAAGTTAAGAATACAACTAATTCAAATAAAACATTACTTAAAGTGAATGTATAGTTTGATTAAATTAGATTATATTTAGTCCTATTCTTTAACTGTGACTTTTGGTTGAGATGGAGATGTGAATCCAACAGATCAGTTATTCATTTGTAGACAAACTGGGTATTGAACTGTGTTTGGTTGTCAACACAACCAAATATATGTATCTTCTGCTTGGATAGTTCCATCTGTGATACTGACTTAGTCTGGCTTTAATTCTAGTTGGTCTACAAATTGATCATTGATATGTTGGACATTGTTTTTCCATTGGAATTTGGTTGTGCGTTTAGATGGTTGAAAGCACAGTGATAATAACACATTGGAAATTCAACTAACTTTTGGCTGTCTTTTTTGAGTGGGTGGATATAGGTTGTAATCTCATTGAACAACGTCTCAACCAAATATTACCAAATTATCCAGGTTGAAATGACATGGTGGGCCCAGTGGGAGATGTGAGCGTGTCTCAGTGTAATCAAAGGTGAGAAATGACCATGTTATTGTCAAATACAATATCTTATTCGGGCTTACTTGCAATCAATTTGCAGTGTATAAATGATAAAAAATAATGTTCAGCCAACCTGGCCACCCACTCAGAAAAAAATTGGCCTGCAGCTAAATCTAGTTTTACCCCTGTTCTAAAGGTTGTTGAAGAATTATCAATGTGTTTACAAATTAATGTAAAATAAACAAATTATTGTTTAACATCTATTTATTTGAATTGTTTTCCCAATGCTGAAACATCAGGGCAGTCTGTGGTTTCCTCCAAAAAGCTCCCTGAAAACAAAAATCAATCATGTTACTGCTGGTAAACAGACAACCTGGTCTCACATGCCAGACACTGTGTTCTGTTCTCATCAGATAATTACTGGAAACAAACTACCAGCTCCAAAATCCTTCAATCAACACCTCACACTCATCGACACAGTTCAGAATGTAATGATACAACCTACCCCAGTACCTCACACTCATCGACACAGTTCAGAATGTAATGATATCTCTTTTGCGTTCACGTGACGAACACAGGACGGTACACAGGAATTCCAGAATCCCCAACCTACCCCAGTACCTCACAATCTCCCCCAGGCAATGGAACAACCTGACGACCTATCCTGACAACCTACCCCAGTACCTCACAATCACCCCCAGGCAATGGAACAACCTGACGACCTACCCTGACGACCTACCCAAGTACCTCACATTCTCACCTACTGTAGGCAAAGCTGAAATGGAGCATGTGTAAAATACTGCTATCAGATACAGTTTGTGTCAGTACAGTTTGCAGAAGGACCTCTCTCTCACCTTTGACCCTGCTCTATATACTGCTGAGGGTGAGCGGCGGCGGCGGCGGCAAGGCGCTCAATAGGTGAGGGGCAGGGTAGTGGTTGCTCAGCGGGTTGTTGAGGGTTACGTTGAACGTGCCCTTCAGAACCGTGTCCATGATCGCTGGGCTGAGCTGAGAGGGAAACACAACAAAACAAAAGGGAAAGATTCAAACAACCTGGGAAGGAACTCCCTAAAGGGCAACAACACAAGTAAAAGGTCACTACTCCTTGTT